>NW_024748747.1:1285000-1657500 GCF_018991925.1 Homarus americanus
CTCTCTCTCTCTCTCTTTCTGTCTGTCTGTATGTGGGTTATGTGTGTCTGTCTCTCTCTGTCTCTGTCCGTGTCTATGTGTGTGTGTGTGTCTGTATGTATGTGCGACCCCTGTCTGTCTGTCTGTCTGTCTGGCTCTTTCACTGGCACTCTTGGCACCTCTTCGTTGTGGCCCCCTTCACCATCTCCCCTTTAGAGTACTGTAGTGCCACGCCACCCTGGGCCCTCACCCCACTCACCCACCACTACCACCATCCCTCTGCCACTCCCTCCTACCACCATTAGCTGCCACTCCCTCCTACCACCACTACCACCATTACGCTGCCACTCCCTCCTACCACCACTACCACCATCGGTCTGCCACTCCTTCCTACCACCATTACTCTGCCACTCCCTCCTACCACCACTACCACCATTACGCTGCCACTCCTTCCTACCATTACTAAACTTTATTAATACTGGTAGTAGTAGTAGTAGTAGTAGTAGTAGTAGTAGTAGTAGTAGTAGTAGTTGTTAATAGTGATAATAGTGAATAACAGTGTTAGTAGTATTTAACAACTATCTCACAAAAACTGGTTGATTTTTGTATTATAAATTTATGGGGTGATGCCTGGGCCTTCATTACCTGTAGTGCACACCTGAGTTGTTCGGGGAGCTGTTGATAATATTTCTCTAATTTTTCGTTAGTATGGAGGAGAGGTGAAAGGGGAGAGAGAGGAAAAGAGGAGGGAAAGATGAGGAGGGGAGGAGGAGACAGAGGAGGAGAAGGGGGAGAGAGAGGAGGAGGAGAGGGATAGTAAGGGAGGGAGAGAGAGGAGAGGAGGGCAGACAGGTGTGTTGTCTCAGGTGGTTATGGAAACACTGCTCACGGTCCAGATGATTTGTGACGTCTATCCTGTTCTTGCTTCCAATTGGTCACTGCCTCGATGCCGTCACGGGCGCTACTGCTCTTGGCCCAGTGACGTCAGCATCCTTACATGCATCACTCGCTGACCTTTAACGTGTTAATCCTAGAGTCCTCGACAGTGCTTACACGACTGCCAACACTCCTGCTGCTGCTGCGATTACCAAAATTTTTATTTTTTTATTGCTCTTGATGATTTCGACCAAACTGCTAGGATTATGCATTCGGTTTTAAGGATTTTCCAACAGTGCTTCTAGGATTGCCAATAGTACCAAAAGGATTGCCAATACTGCTCCTAGGGGTGTCAATAGGACTGACAGGATTGCCAACATTACTACCCTTTAATGTCTACCTTGTTACCAGTGTTGTCACCTCTGCCCTCAGGTTGACATTTACACCTGTCACCCAGATTTATTCTACACTGGTCTGAGATTATAATGAGTCTATTAAGTCACTAAGTGTACTATAATTGTCTTCTTAATGACTTCTTATACACGTGTTTGTTTATTTACAACCATTATTTAATATTAAGGAGAGGTCAATATTTGGTATATTTTTACCTGTTTCTACGATGTTGTGTAGAGTGAGATGTTGGTCAATAACATCTTGTATTCACTGGTTCAAGAATGTAAGAATGACTACATACATACATACATACATACATACATACATACATACATACATACATACATACATACATACATACATACATACATACATACATACATACATACATACACACATACATACATACATACATACATACATACATACATACATATCTCACCCATAATCAGCTGGTCACAGTTGAGAGCCACTTAACAAAGACTGATGCTGGGAGTTTGGTGCCGCGACTCGCCCAAACGTTGATTGATCGATTCACCAAGTTGGTAGTTCAACTCTTAATGGACGGGAGTGATTAGCTGACGTACCCTCTTTCTCCCCCTCCCCTGAGAGAGAGAGAGATTCCCCTTAACCTGAGAGAGTGAGTGAGAAGTATCCTCTTCCCCCTTACCCTGGGAGTGAGGTGAGACAACTGACAGTATATTATGGCGTAATTTTAACTCTTGGCGTATAGGTTGAAGATCATTTACTCATCTAAATTTATCTGTTAATGGACGAGAAGCCGAGGTGAGTAGTGAGAGACGAGGGGTGATGAGTCAGTGAGGAGGAGGAGAAGGAGGGGGTCGTCTGATTAGCCAGGGAGGTGAGGGCGAGCTAAAGCAGGGAGGAGTAAATTGGTCGGGAGATTTAATTTGCTGCCTGATCGACCCAGCGTGACCTAGGATCTCTCTCTCCTTCTCCCCAGGGTCCTACGTGTGAGTTGGTGCCGATCCCTCCTCGTCTTCCTCGCCGTCGTTCCCCGTCGAGGCTGTTGGAGACCTGCTGGCTACCACCACTTGACTTGCTGACGCCTTGCCTACCACCACTGACTGAATCACGAAATGCCTTCCAATAATTCCTGACTTAATTTTCCATCATTTGGCTGTGTGCCACAGACTCTCTGCTACTGACAACCCAACTTGACTGCCTCTGACCCTCTGCCACCACCATCACCTGACCCGCTGGGGCTCTGCAACCGCCTGACTGCCACCACCTTTTTTGCCTGGAGATGGAGCAGCCCCCTGGAGGGAATAGAGGACCTCGCCTTCACCTGCATTGTTGATGGTAAGTACTGTGCCTCTGGATGTGTGTGGTGGTGTTATGGCCGGAGCCCCGCTGAGGGGAATGTTGCTTCACTGTGTTTTTGTTATTTTCGTCTCTTCTCTCTCCACATATTTATTCTCCTCTCTCCCTGTGTCATCTCTACGTTCTTCTCTTTCCTCATCCTTTTCCTCTTTCGTCTCTTATACTTCATCCTCCCTCCTTCCTCTTTCCCATCACTACCAACATCCTCCCTTCTTGTCACTCCCTCTTTTCTCCCTATCCGCCTCTCACTCCATGTCCTTCATTACCCTCCTCTCCTGGCCTCTCACCTCACCTCTTCTCCTTTCTTCCCTCATTCCAGTTCCATCCCCCTCCTCTCCTCTTCTCTCCCTACCCTTCCATCCCCATCCTACACTCTCCATCCCTCCTCCATCCAACCCTCCCTTCTTCCTTCCATTTCTCTCCTCAGTTACATTCCCCATATTCTCCCCCTCCTCTTCTCTCTCTTCCCCTCTTCCCTTTCTTTCTCTTCCCCTCCCCCTCCTCCCCTTCCTCTCCCTCCCTCCAGCACGGCTCCTGGCTCACGTCTTTAACCACCTCATAAATTCTTATCGACTGAAATTTCCATGTGAAGGGGAAGAGCCCATCTAGATGACCCGAGATGGAGAATGATGAGTGTGTGACGGATTATTCTTTTTTGGCCTCCGGGTCTCTCCTGCCAGGGTGGCTGACGGGAGCTCATGTGAGGCGTGACAGGAAAATGTATAGTGTATATAGCGTGGTTTTTGTGTTTACTTCTCAAGAGTAAAAGAAAAAACTTCATATATGATAATGTGTTTGTGGTAGTATGTGTATGGTTGTTTTTTTTTGTATACTAGTAAAAAGTGTATATAAATGTCTTCGTGTTAGGAGATATGGTACAGTATTTCCTGTAACCGAGTGCCCCACCCAAAATGTATTCGTTAGTTGCTTACCATGATACAGTATTTTATGTACCTTGAAGTTGAAAATTCATGTCTTCGTTGTAATAGACATTTGGTATAGCATTTTTTCTAACCCAACAAAAATATTGAAAAAGAATGGCATTTATCACAATTTCATCTTCGCTGTGATAGATATTTCGTATTTTTTTTATGGGGGGGGGGACCACAGTAAAACAAACAGGACTTAGTGTGAAATAAATCCCTTTCTGCCGTACCATGACGCACAGACGTTTACGATCAAACGCTCAGTTGTACAATTACGAACTAGTAATTTTCTTTTCAACACTCCTGTTCGGAACTGCACCAAAGTCAGATGAGATAATCATTACTTAAAACGCCATCTACAGGGTACACGAGCGGCTGTTCGGAGACTTGTTCCAGCGCTTCGGAGTTTCAGACTGGAAAAAAAAATTCCACTAGCTTCTCTTTCTCGCCCCTCCCTCCTCTTTCTCGCCCTCTCCTCCTCTTCCCTCTCCCTCCTCTTTCCTTCTCCTCCCTCCTCCTCCGTCCCCCCCCCTTAGAATAAAAAGTATGTGTAATCAGATTAACAAACGTAGTCAACTAAGTGGCCAAATTAACATACACAGTACACCTAAATAATGATATTACCAGAAGTGCTATTGGTCGGGCTCCTCTGCGTGCGTGCGTGCGAGAGTTGGAATTGTGGATGTATTATTGGGTGTGTCGGTAGGTGGATGGAGTGGGCGTATGGCTGGTAGTGTTTGCATGTGGGTGGGTGTGACGAACGTGTATGCGCGTGTGTGTGTGTGTGGGTGTGGTGTTTGTGTATGTTGTGTATATGTGGGTTGGGTGGATATGTAGTGTGGATGTATGTTTGAGTGGAGGGCTGTGAGTGGATGTGGTAATGTGGAGGAGTGTGGCTATAATTGTGCGGATCACCTGAAAATTAGACACCTCATCTTATTTCACCTGAATATCGACCATCTAACGCTAACGTAACTTTCCCTACCCTACCCTACCCTACTACCCCTACTCACATTAAGGGTGGTTAATCTTCAGGTGGCGTAAGATAGGCGTGTCTAATCCTTCAGGGCGAATGTTTTATCCTGCGCCGTCTCAGCCTTCTCAACCTATTACAGTTGATGACGCAGCGCAGGAGAAGCACCGTAGACTTTTGACGGCGGGGTTCCTCTTGCTCTTCTCGTCAGGTGGTCATCAACTTCGTTCTCTTCCGGGTCCTGTAGAATATTGACTTAAGAGAGATTGATTTACAAAGATGTTTAAAACGGGATTATTGATTTAGAGGAGCAGTTCAGTTAAGATTATTGATTTAGAGGAGCAGTTCAGTTGATTGATTTGAAGGAGCAGTTCAGTTAAGATTATTGATTTAGAGGAGCAGTTCAGTTAAGATTATTGATTTAGAGGAGCAGTTCAGTTAAGATTATTGATTTAGAGGAGCAGTTCAGTTAAGATTATTGATTGGGAGCAGTTCAGTTAAGATTATTGATTTAGAGGAGCAATTCAGTTAAGATTATTTATTTAGAGGAGCAGGTCAGTTAAGATTATTGATTTAGAGGAGCAATTCAGTTAAGATTATTTATTTAGAGGAGCAGGTCAGTTAAGATTATTGATTTAGAGGAGCAGGTCAGTTAATAATATTGATCTAGAGAGATGGTTTAAACCGGGAATATTAACTGAGCGAAATGATTCAAACGGAGAATATATTGATTTACAAAAATAGTTTAAACCATAAATATTGACCTTGAAAGTTAATCCTGGAAAATTGACAAAAATAATCTGGAAAATTGACATATAAAAATAATCCTGGAAAATTGACATATAAAAATAATCCTGGAAAATTGACATAGAGAGATCAATGAGTCGTAGAATGATAAAAAAAAATACCCTAAGAAATATTAACGTGGTAAGAAAAGTTTGAGGTCAAGATTACTGAGGCGGAAACAACCCCCCAGAAAATGTTATTGGAAAGGCAGAGAGGTGGAAAATTTTATGTCTTGCCAAGAAACACACAACAGTGGAGTACATAGAGATATAAAGACTGTAAAGTTAACGTGTGTATGTATGTAGTGACTGAGAGATCCGAGGGAGTGGGTGGGAGTGGGTGGGAGGAGTGTACAGAGGCTTACCTTCAGCTAGGGATTAAGACAGAGTTTAAGTAGTTCTTCGTTAGCGTAACAATAATGAAATAAATCTCACGTGTTCTTTATAATGATCACAGGAGTAAGAAAAAACATAATGACAAAATATATACATGAATAATTAATTAATGATCGAAGAATAAATTAGGAGTTTGTTTCAGAAAATAAATTAGGTTCTCGTTTTTAAAATAAATTAAGTTTATGGAAATAAATTAAGGGTTGAGTTTGGAAATAAATTAAGGGTTGAGTTTGGAAATAAATTAAAGGTTGGCTTTGGAAATATTTAGTTTGTTTTAGAATAAATTAGCGGTAGGTTTATTTTTTGTCATAGGACCTTGAGTGGCGGGTGAATATGACTCTTGTGTGGCGGAGGTCAGACTTAATTACTGTTTTTTATCATAAACTTTAATTAAACCTAACCAGGGGATAAGGTTACGATATCGGGGCATTGATCCACAGGAGGATACCTAATTTAACCTAACCTACCAATTCGTTATTGTTATTCCTCTCTCTCTCTCTCTCTCTCTCTCTCTCTTTTTTTTTTTTATATATATATATATATATATATATATATATGACGTTGCTGGCTAAGTGTGTGACAGGTGCGTAAGGGAGGAGGCATGGTGGGGAGGTGTGGCTGTGTCAGTCCAATACACAAGCTACATGCTGCTCCATCCTCCCCCCCCTTCCTCCCTCCCTCCCTTACTCCAGGTGTATCCTCCCCTCCTCTCCCCCCCACTCTCTCCCAGATATACCTCCGCCCTCCCTTCCCTTCTTCCCTTCATCTTCCCTTCCCTACCAGATGTACTGTACTGTACCTGCCCTCCTCCCTCCCCTCCCTCCTCCCACCTTCCTTCCTCTATTTATTTATCCTCTCCCTCCCTTGTTATCAAGTTAAGCCTTTCGTTCTAAAAATTCAAACCAGGTGACTCAGTAAGTAAGACCTAATGTGATGTTGTGCTGAACACCTGTCACGTTCACCTGTCTGCTTTCATTAGCACGTTGCTAGTCACGGTCACACAGGTAAGTCGTCTATAGCCTTTTTTTTATTAATCACTCGTAAGTTATATCACAAGCGTTACCTGTATTTTTGTTTTATATTTTTTGTTTCCTGTGCCCCAAGTGGAGATGGCTGATGGTGATGTGTTTTTTATTTATTTATTTATTTTTTTCAATAACTGTTATAGATTGAGTGGATTGACTGTATGATGACAGTTTGTGGGTAAGGGCAGGTGAAGACAGTTTGTGTGTGTGTGTGTGTGTGTGTGTGTGTGTGTGTGTGTGTGTGTGTGTGTGTGTGTGGGTACATGATGAATTTGTGTACGAGTTCATGACTAACAAGTACTTGATTATGATAGCTGGCCGTGTTGTTACTCGAGTACTCACTCTTATAAGACTTACCAAGTTATATCGTGTGTGTGTGTGTGTGTGTTGTATACTGTATATATATTCACTCCTGTATGAGGGTCGTCTAAGGGTAATGGAAATAGAAGGCTTCCATTCTTCTATCTGGTTGTTTCGGTGGACCATTTCCCAGTTAAACTATGGGATGGTTGTACCGCGCGTGTTGACGTCAATGGTTATTGTTGTGGGGCAGTACAGTGATATATTCGTGTTGTCTCTCTTGTTGTTTTGTTTTTATTCTTATCAGCTTTTCTATCCTCTGTCTCTCTCTCTCTCTCTCTCTCTCTCTCTCTCTCTCTCTCTCTCTCTCTGTGTCTCTCTCTCTCTCTCTTTTTAGATTTTTTTTTCCATCGTTACTTTTACTACTAACTGACAAATAAGACATGTTAATTCATCTTCCATCGGTAGGTTTATTTACATGCGATAGAGAATTTTCCTGTGGCGTAATGTTGCCGAAATCTATCCTTACTGTTATATAATTCCGGGTAATGTGTGTGACTACGAATCCTTGTGTAAAGTTATTGTTGTTTTATGTTCACCTGTATTATCTGCACATATATAGAGTTGGTGGGTTGAGACAGGTGATGAAGAAGTGTGGTCTTATTTGGTCAGGTGCAACGCTGTCTTCCACACCGCCTGCACGCCTTCTCACCTCCCGTCTTTTAGTCTCCTTGGTACTCTCTTCCCCCCCCTTCCCCCTTCTTGTCCTTAATCTTTTCCTCCGTCCCCTTCCTTCCTCTTCTTATTTTCCTCCTCCTCCTTATTCTCCTTCCCTCCTCCTTATTCTTCTCCCTCCTTATTCTCCTTCCCTCCTCCCTATTCTCCTCCTCCCTATTCTCCTCCTTCCCTATTCTCCTCCCTATTTCCCTCCTTATTCTTCTCCTTCTTATTCCCCTCCTCTTCTTATTCTCCTCCTTCTTATTCTCTCCCTTCCTCCCTCTCCCCTTCTCCTCTTCCCTCCCTCCTCCTCTACCCTCCTCCTCCTTCTCTTCCCCTCCTCCTTCTCTTCCCCTCCTCCTTCTCCCCTTCCTCCTCCTCCTTCTCCACTCATTCCTTCATGCCACTATCTAAGTCTCCCCCACTATTCTCTATCCCCTTCCATCTCTTCTCCCCATACCCCATCTTCTCATCAGGGCGGCCATAACTTTTGAGGGTCCTCTTCAGCAAACAGGGACAGCAACCTACTCGGTGTGTGTGTGTGTGTGTGTGTGTGTGGAGGTTTGTTTGGATGTGTGTGTGTGGATAGGTGTGTATGAGGGCGTGTGTAGCTTGTGTGGTGTGTAAGGGTGTTGTGTGTGGGTGTGTGTGTGCCTGTGTGTGTGTGTTTATGGATGTATGTGGGTCTGTATGAATGTGTGTGTGCGTGTGCATGCGTGTCAACATTGCGTGTATGGACCTGCAACATCGTACATTTTGAATCTCTCAACTTAACTTCAATAATTCAGGTATAGTTTTTTTTGTACGTAATTAAAGATCTATATTGTTGTATGACGCTAATTATAACGTCCACAGAGACAATAAAATCATCATCTTCACACACACACACACACACACACACACACACACAGTAACTTGGACACCTTGAAACACCCTTATATAACCCTTTTATTTCTGACTCTTAAATAGTTTTTTCTATCAGAGAAGATCCAATATATAATGTTTACGGTGCGAGGAGACTGTAAAAAAAATTAAAAAATAATTACGTTTTTTTAATAGATGTTGGGGTCAATAGAGCGTGTCCAACATCAAGATTCCATTATTGGTGGTCGTGCCTTTTATATGGTAGTTTTACGACCGAGAGGAGACACCTGCCCGACCGACCATCAAGGTGAATCAGCTGCTGTGTGGGGTGCTGTAGGGGGTGTTTGGGGTGCTGTAGGGAATGTTGGGGTGCTGTAGGAGTGTGGGGGTGCTGTAGAAGATGTTGGGGTGCTGTGAGGTGTTAGGAGTGCTGTAGGGGTGTTGGGGTGCTGTGAAGGTGTGTGGGGGTGCTGGAGGGTGTTGGGGTGCTGTGGAGTGTTGAAGGTGCTGTGGGGGTGTTGGGGTGCTGTGGGGGGTGTTGGGGTGCTGTAGGGGTGGGGTGTAGGTGTGGGGTGCTGTAGAGTGTTGTAGGGGTGCTGTGGGGGTGTTGGGGCTGTAGGGGGTGTGGGGGTGCTGTGGGGGGGGTGTGTGGGGGTGCTGTGGGGGTGTTGGGGGTGCTGTGAGGGGGTGCTGGGGGTGCTGTGGGGGGGTGTTGGGGTGCTGTGGGGGTGTTGGGGTGCTGTGGGGTGTGTGGGGGGTGCTGAAGGGGTGTTTTGGGGTGCTGTAGGGGGTTGTGGGTGCTGTAGGGGTGTTGGGGTGCTGTAGGGGTGTTGGGGTGCCTGGTGCGTTTCTTTTTCTTTTGCTACCGTCTTCCTTTGCGGTCATACATGATGCACCTGGTGGAACGTAGACAGCCCGGGTTGCCATAGTTGAAGGTGGCAGCTGTGGCGTGATGAAATCTGCCATCTCTGTCTTCTACCTGGGATGTGTGGATATGTCTTATTTGAATTCTTTTCGTGTGTGTGTGTGGGGGGTGGGGTAGCTGGACGACGGAACCAGCTGCGGCACCTCGCTCTGCCACCTCTACCACCTGCACACACGCACGCACACACACACACACACACACACACACACACACACACACACACACACACACACACACATACACACACACACCACCACCAGATACCGATATTCGTCTGTGACAGTTAACGGATGATAACTTGTGTTCAAAGATGTAATTTTATATTCGGTCTAGATAAATATTTGTGTTGTATTCTTTGCTGATAAAAGCCGCAATTTAACAATATATTAGTTTTCTATTCGTCATATATCTATGTTTTTGATAATTGGTTGATAAAGAGGCAGGATGTATTGACAGGTAAAAAACACTGGTTGATGGGAGAATATTTTTGTACTGTTTGTTTACTGGTCACGTGAGAATTCCTATTTATTTTTATTATAATAGAAATTCATGTTTATTTTAATTAGTTTTAATCGTGATAAGATTTTTATCGTAATGAAAATTAATGTTTATTTTTTTATTAAAATCGTTGCTTCAATCGGAATAAAAAGTTTTATTTTAATCATAATAAGAGTTAATATTTATCTTGTTAGGGAGTGAGATATATTAATTAGTATTATGAAGTTATATTAGTGTCAGGGAACAGCCGGTGCCCACACACTGAGGTAGTCTGTCTCTCTCTCCCCAAGTGACCTGCGGGACGGAACACCATATACGAAACACTATATTAAATGTTGTTTAGTGTGGAAACTCAAAACTTTGGTGGAGGATGGGAAGAGAGGAGAGGGAGAAAAGGACAACTCAAAGGAAAATGAGCAACAGACCTCGGTACATCCTGTCTCCCTTGAAGATGTCGTGAAACTCAGTTAAGATTTCGGAAACTCTTGGATGAATTTTTGTTCTTATGAGGTTTGTTTGATGATACATGTGTGTGTTTATATCTCGACCAGACTTGTGGTTCCAGATCTCAGAGGTGGCTGAGGTAGAAGCTTTAGGTAGCTCTCGACTGGTATGACCCGTGGTCCCATGACGGAGAGGTCGTGTTCTTATGTTACATACTGACATAAAGAATAGTTTAATACAAGAAGGATTAACTCCAAAGTGAACATCAATTCCCTCTTAAAACATATGAGGCACTTGTATGTACACGTGGAGAGCAGCTAAGGGCCTCAACGGGAGAGACTCATAGGCTACAATCACACTCACACGCTCCACTGTTATTGTTCCTGTCATTTCAACGCGAGGACTAGAGGATCACCTCACTGTCTACCTCCTACTGATGAGGACCCGTGTCTCAGCCTCCTCTCTCTCTCTCTCTCACACACACACTCCGACCCGTTAGGTGGGGGAGGTCAGGTCATCTGGTAGTTCTTCGGTCTTTGTGACGGGAGAAGACGGTGGTCGGGCTGTTTCCTGTTCTCGTTGATTCGCTTCGTCTGTCTCTCCTGGTTTATTTATTATTATTTATTTTTTTGTATCGTTGTCTTTATTTTCCTGTCATCCATCATCACCCTCTTTCATCCTCCTGTTTTTTTTTTCAGTCCTTTGGTCTCCTCTCTCTCTCTCTCTCTCTCTCTCTCTCTCTCTCTCTCTCTCTCTCTCTCTCTCTCTCCCCCCTCTCCACCATCGCCCTTTTCTCACTTTCACCCCCTCATCCTCTCACCCTAACCCTCCCCACCCCTCTCTCCCATTTTCCTCCCCACCACACATCCTCCACCCCTCACCCTCCTCCCACCCTCACCCTCCTCCCACCCTCACCCTCATCACCCATTGCTCCCCCATAGCTACTCCTCTCCACCTTCACACATTGTTAACCACAGTATCAGGATTACCCGCTTGTGATAATGGGTAATTACCACAGGGCTCATAGTGGTGGGGGAGGTGTCGTTCATGGGTGTGGGGTGAGTGAGGTGTGAGAAGGGGGTGTGAGAATGAGAGGTGTGGGGTGTGAGAGTGTGGGGTGAGAGGAGTGTGGGGTGTGAGGGGTGTGGGGTGTGAGAGGGTGTGGAGTGTGAGAAGTGTGGGAGAGGAGTGTGGGTGTGAAAGGGTGTGGAGTGTAAGAGGGGGTGTGGAGTGTGAGAGGGGAGGTGTGTGGGAGGTGTGAGGGGTGTTGTGACAAACTGTAGGAGGAGACAGGGTGGCCAAGCCCTTCAACACAGTAGGTAGCTGGCTCTGGGGAGACAGGTGGTGGCGTTAGGAACCAGCTGTGTACACTTGTCTTGGAGATGAAGCTGCCACACCATCTGGAACACATACCCACACAAACGTGCTCTAACACACACACACACACACACACACACACACACACACACACACACACACACACGAGAGCGCGTGGTGGCATAATAATAACAAGCACAGTAGTTGATAAGGCGTGGTTAATGAGATTAATGACGAGTGTTTCTGAGCAGCAAGTTAATGGCACGCAATTTATGAGGACTAATGGCACGTTCCTCCAATGAGACTTGGCAGGGCGTAATTAGTTGCTGCAAATAATGACACGTAGTTGAGAAACGGGTAGTTGTTGGTGTTAGGCTTCACACGGAGGGTAGGGGAAGGGGTGAAGGGAGGGATGGAGAAAGGGAGGGATGGGGAATAGGGAGGGAAAGATGGGGGTGATGGAAGGAAGGAGGCATGGGAGGAGGGATCGAGGGTGAGAGGGGGGGATGTAGGAGAAAGAGGAGAAAGGGGGTGTGAAAGAGAGAGAGATGGGGTGAGAGAAAAGGGGATGGGGTGAGGGGGATTTGGGAGATAGGGATAAGGATGAGGAAGGAGGAGGAGACAGGTCGTGGGAGAGGATTGCCTGGTTCGTGAGGAAGTACTTGACGACGCGGCGTATGGTTCATGGTAGAGTTAATGACACAGTGGAGTTAACCAGTGTGTTTTTATTTACTTTTTGTGTACGTCTTTGGGGACTAACACACACACACACACACACACACACACACACACACACACACACACACACACACACACACACTCTCTCTCTCTCTCTCTTCTCCTTGTGTGTTTCTTTGGGTGGGGTGGGGTGGGGAGGGGTGGGGTAGAGAATGTCTATAGAAAGTGAGGTCATTAATAGTGATGCCAGTCCATGGTTTCTGTTACTCGAGTCACCGGCTGCATTATATATCCCCTTGAGAAATAAATAAGATCAGTCAAGTTAGTAAAGGGATGGATGTGGGATTGGTGGTGGTGGTGGTGGTGGTGGTGGTGGTGGTGGGGATTGTGGTGGCGGTGGGAGTTATTGGTGGTGTTGATGAGCTGCTGTAAGTAGGGTAAGGGTGAGTCAGGGAGAGAGAGGCGTGGGAGGGAGAGAGTGGAAGTATCGAGCGGCGTTATCATATCTACACCATCATCACACTTTTACCAACACACCACTCTCTGCTCTCTCTCTCTCTCTCTCTCTCTCTCCACAAACCAACACACCAACACACCTCGCAGTATCTCTCCTCACCACCACTCAGTCTTCCCCTAATTACCTCTCACTTGCTGAGGGGTCGTGGGGGGAGGGGCCAGCACTACATCAACACCCTCCTCCACCTTATTCCACGTTTATTGGACAGACAGACAGACAGACAGATTGTCCTAAGATTGTGTGGCATATTGTTTATAGTAATGAGTGACGTATATTAGTGAGTGACATATTGGCTATAGTAATGAGTGACGTATATTAGTGAGTGACATTGTTTACAGTAATAAGTGACAGTTATTAGAGAGGGGCATTGTTCTACTGAGTGACAAATTGCTTATAGTAATGAGTGACATAATACCTACAATAGTGAGTTACTAAGTATTAATAATATATACAAAATACCTTCAGGTTAATTAGTCTCCAGAAGGTGGATTCTCGAAGGTTCGTTCTACGTCATTAATTTTGTTTTCCTCTTAACTGGAGACATGAGTCGTATCTTATCTTAATATGCTTAGAAAAAAAAGATGGCTGGCAATATAGCGTCAAAGTTACACTGAACCAAATGTTAAGTTCATTTTACTCTCAGATAGACGGAAGATAATTAATTGTCATCCGAACCATTGAAATAATGTCTGTCCGTATTAAAAAATCATTGATATTTGTCGTGCATGTAAATATTTCATGTAAGAATAAGTATCAGGTCACTGTTAGGTCACGATGGATGGTTAACAAAAAAAAAAGAGCCGTGTTTTTTTTTCATAAGTCTCTCCTATAGAAAACGTAAGGGGGATAAAGGGAAGGAATTCGCAAGAGGTTAAAAATACGGATTGTGCTGGTGTATCATTATAACTGAGCTCTGATGGTTTTATTTATATAAAGGTTGTTACAGTCTCTCTCTCTCTCTCTCTTTCTCTCTCTTTCTCTCTCTCTCTCTCTCTCTCTCTCTCTTAATTTTTGTCTGTGTGGCTTTCCTTCTTCTTTCTATTTTTTCACACACACACACACACACACACACACACACACACACACACACACACACACACACACACACACACACACACACAGGGACTCGCCTCCACTTGCATAACAATTTAGTTAACAATAAAACTGGTCCCTCGCTTTGTTTATATTCGACCTGGCAGATTAGGCGGCGTGTAAGATCAGACAACCGAGATTGCCTCTGCCTGCCTCTGCTCGGCTCTTGACTGCCTGCCTGCCTTTTTTGCTTGACCCTAACTCTGCCTGGCTCTTGACTCTGCCTACCTGCCTGGCCCTAGAAACTGACACCATCACACTCGACCTTCACTACACTAAAACTTGTTTTCGCCGTAGAGAGAGATTTAAATTGTTTGAATATAAGTTTATATGTTGTGCAAGTATGTAGACATAAAACCACAAGTATGTTTATACATAGTGTGTGAGTGTGCGTGCAGACGTAGCCTGTATAATGGGCAAGAGTCACAGTAGGTCCACATATCTCCCCTGACCCGCCGCCAGGCACCAGTAAGCTGTCTCCGACCTCCCCCGTTCATCTGTATACATGGGAGTAGTTCTTATGGTCTCTTACCTCTCTCTTGCCCTCCAAATTAATACATACATGTACATACTGTAATACATAGCATGGGATCATACCTACAAACACACGTACATTTATACATACATACATACATACATACATACATACATACATACATACATACATCATACATACATACATACATCATACATACATACATACATACATACGTGTTGTTTTTTTATAGTTAAAGTTGTGTTGGTAGCTGTGGTGTAGTAGAGTAACTGGGGATATACAAGACGTGCCTACAGTATCCGGGATGCATACTGAGTGACAGGAAGAGGGCAACGCTCCAGCCAGCGGGTCAGCTGGCACAGTGCCGGCACTACCCCGTCAGTACCACCTTCCGGAGCGGTATGAATGGTGGGCCCCGTGATGACAACATTACCCAGGGACCTTGTGGTGTGTCAGCAGCCTCTACACACACACACTGGTCGTACCCGGTGGTGAGAGAGATGATGTATTAATGAGGCTCCTTTATGAGACCTGAGTGAGATACCATGTCATAAAGGCGAGATGTTTCACCAGCAGGTTGTTTGTGGCTCCCGTGGCTCTGTTGATGGTGGCTCTCGTGTGTTTGTTGGTGGTGGCTCTCACTTTTCTCTTGATCGTGGCTCTTGTGTGTCTGTTAATGGTGGCTCTCGTCTCTGTTGGTGGTGGCTCTCGCCTCTCTGTTAACGGTGGCTCTTGTGTCTGTTAACGTTGGCTCTCGTCTTTTTGTTGACTCTAGGAATTTTCACTGGTTTCCTTGTTTTTTTGTTGGTTTTTACGTCGGATAAGATCTACTGCTCCTTAATCATGTGTATGTTGTTGGGGGGGTATGAGGGGTGAAGAATGGAAGTGAAGGAGGAAAAGTGAAAGGAGAGAAAGAAGTGGAAGTGAAAGGGAGGAAGGGGAAGAGAGTGGAGTGTGGATGGCAAGTAAGTAAAAGAAGTGGTGAGGTGGGGTGGAGAGAGAAGGTTGGAGAGTGAGAAGGGGGGTGAGTTAGGAAGGAGGGATTGAGGTGGGAGGAAGGATGGGACTGAGGTGAAGGAGGGACTGAGGGCGAAGGAGTGAGTGAGGAGGGAGATTGGGGGGGAGGACTGAGGGGAGGAGGAAAGGAGTGAGTGAGATGGTACAGCGTTATTACCCACCAGCCTCTCACAGATGCCCTGACCAGAGTGCTACAGTCTAGATTGCCAACAGTGTGTAACAAGAGACTCGTGTAAAGTCTTTAAAGAGTAATTCAATATTTCAGTATTTCTTGATCTCTATGTCAAGTTGTCTAATATTATCAAGAAGGTTTTGATCTGTGTTGTATTTTGATATGCTTGTATATCCACGTCTTCAAATAAAGTGATAAGTATTACAATTTATTCCACACCAAGTTAGTTAACTACAAAAATCAGGTACATCAGTATTAAAGATATCGAAGATAAAAGGGCAGGTGTGGGCCGCAGTAGGTCTAGCGCGAACCTTTTGTGTGTATATTATCTTTGCGGGTAAGTTATGTGGACTGCAGTCTGGTCATCATGAGTCGTGATGAGGTAATTTGTAGCTGAGGCACAGAACCCCGACTCTCCGGGTGAGGGAGGGAGAGAGGTGCGGCTGACCTACCTCACATGTCCTGACCTGTGACATGTACGCGCTGACCACCAGTAGTCATACAATGTTTACCTGACTCATCCCGGTTGTAATGACAGCACCAACAGCCGCATTGTGATCACGTCTCCTGCCAGAGGCAAACACCTGCAGTGATATCGATCGTGGTGTCACTATGCTGTATCCACCGGCAACAGCAGTAGCAACAGCAGCTATGTTTCACCTGGGCGTCCAAGCAGCAGCCCCGCAACGGTCGATCTCACCCATGACTCTCATGAGGAGGGGAAGCAACTACCAGATGGCGTTCCTTCGCGTGGTGGTGCTGCCCTCGCGCGGCTCTGGCTGCAACCTAATGATACATCCTAACTTCACAACTCTCATAAATAAACAGTGATTTAGAACTCTTGAATTGTAATTATTACTCAATCCTTCCTGGGAAAGGCCAGATTGTTAGAAGCTTCACCTATGATGTTGAGTTAGGCAGAGATGAGTTGCTGCGTCAATAGTTTTACGAGATGAGGAAAACATCGCAGGAGGTGGTGGTGGAGTCGCGGCCGAGGTTGTGAATGGGAGAGTTACAGCGCCCGGTGAGGTGTGTCCCTCACTGTACTGTTCATGCCACGGCTTCAACACTGATTACATTTATCCAGTTCCTGGTGATTCATGGCACCAGGTGGTTGGTGATTCATGGCACCAGGTGGTTGATGATTCATGGCACCAGGTTGTTGATGATTCATGGCAGCAGGTGGTTGATGATTCGTGGCACCAGGTAGTTGGCGATTCATGGCACCAGGTGGTTGATGATTCATGGCACCAGGTAGTTAGTGATTCATGACACCAGGTGGTTGGTGATTCACGGCGCCAGGTGGTTAGTGATTCATGGCACCAGGTGGTTGGTGATTCGTGGCACCAGGTGGTTGATGATTCATGGCACCAGGTGGTTGATGATTCATGGCACCAGGTGGTTGATGATTCATGGCACCAGGTGTTGGTGATTCATGGCGCCAGGTGGTTGATGATTCATGGCACCAGGTGGTTGGTGATTCAGGCACCAGGTGGTTGATGATTCATGGCACCAGGTGGTTGATGATCTGCACCAGGTGGTTGATGATTCATGGCACCAGGTGGTTGATGATCTGCACCAGGTGGTTGATGATCTGATGCACCAGGTGGGTTGATGATTCATAGCACCAGGTGGTTAGTGATTCATGGCACCAGGTTGATGATTCACACCAGGTGGTTGATGATTCATAGCACCAGGTGGTTGGTGATTCATGGCACCAGGTGGTTGATGACTCGTGGCACCAGGTGGCAGGTGATTCATGGCAACTGGAGGTTAGTGTTACATGCCACTTGGCGTATAGTGCCTGGAATCAGACACGTGTCGCCTGGGGCTTGAGGCCAGTGTCACATTGCACTAAATTGACGATGCACGATACACCAGATGGATGTTGGTTCATGGCACTGGAAGATGATCGAGTGTTCTAAGTTATGTTGTGTGGCACCTCGTGTTTAGTGCCGGTTAGTTGTTGCACTTGACCTACCCACCAGCCCTCACATCTGGCACTTGACCTACCCACAGCCATCACATCTGGCACGAGACTCACCCACCAGCCCTCACATCTGACGCTTGACCTACCCACCAGCCTCACATCTGGCACCTGACCTACCCACCAACCATCACATCTGGCACGAGACCAACCCCACAGCCCTCACATCTGGCACGAGACCTACCCACCAGCCCCTCACATCTGGCACGAGACCTACCCACCAGCCTCACATCTGGCACTAGATTTACCCACCAGCCTCACATCTGGCACGAGACTTACCCACCAGCCCTCACATCTGGCATTAGACCTACCCACCAGCCCTCACATCTGACACTGACCACACTTGACCTACCCACCAGCCCTCACATCTGACACTTGACCTACCCACCAGCCCTCACATCTGACACTTGACCTACCCACCAGCCCTCACATCTGACGCTTGACCTACCCACCAGTCCTCACATCTGGCACTAGACCGTGGCAGTGTGAGAGTTATGCCGCCTACCGTGTTAAAATTCAACAATACAAAGTGCCACCTGTTTTGTCGTTAGTGTCAGCTTGTAATAATGAAGAGTTTGAACCTGCACTGGTGGTAGCTTGAGGCGGGAGTGTGTGATGGAGGCAGTGCGAGTTGTGGCCACTGCTCCTCTGTTACTGTTCACTGGCTCTCGTGTAGCTCTGACCACCTTCTCACACCTGCAGGTCAAGGTGGGTCTCCAGTATGTGTGACAGCCTGAGATACACTGGGAACAATTAGGGTGGAACACACATTTGATATTGGAAACGACAAGCCAACGCGGCGCAGTTCCCTGTCTGCCCTCTCCCCCTCCCCCCTACTTATGTGAGCAGTGTTGCTGGGGGTGGGGTGAGTTGCCTGGGGTGAAACAATTCCTTCATCTATCACTTGCCTAATAGTCATAGGGAACACCCTGTGGGTGGAGAGTGTTTTGTGTATGGTTGGAGATGTGATATGTGGTTGTTGTTGAGGGTGTGTGGTGGCGGCGGTGGAGGTGGAGGAGGTGTATGGAGCGTGCAAGGGACGCAGGGCGGTAGGGCTGGGCGGGTGGTCGCAGGGTGGCGGCTGTCAGTTCAGTGAGAGCCCGACCTGGCGCGGACCCTCTGCTTGTTGCCGCTGCTGCTACTTCTGTTGCTGCTCTTGGCCCGTGCGGCATTGGGTGTGTACTGGCCAGCTGGCTGCTTTCCTGGAGAAGCTTGCTCGTGGAGGTGCTGCTCCACCCATGACATGTGCCAGTAGTCTTAGAGTCGCCAGAAGCAGCCTGTAACCCCTAGGGCGGGTGGTGGCGTGTGGTGGCTGGCGGCGGCGTAGTGTAGCGGGGCCTCCCTTAGGACCCCCGTAGTGTAGTGAGTGCCGGGATGGAGTGCTACACGTGATAACGCCTGTGTCATCACTGATAAAAAACACCCACTTGAGGCCAGGAGGTGGGACGACAGCATGTGGAGGTCCAGGTGCTGGCCTCACCAGTGCCGCGACCGACCACCCACAGCCTCCCAGGGAGCCTCTCACTCTCCCACACGCCACTCTAGAGGAACTCTCTCCTCTGAACACTTGAATGCTGAGTTAGCGTAGTGTTGGTGTGGTAGTGACGGAGCCACGCCCTGGAATCGTCAGTTCTTCAACATGTGTCTGGTAAGGGACGTCTCCACCCTCCGCTCTTGTTGTCTTACCAACACACCAACCTTCGCTGCCTGGCACGCTCTCTTGCCCTCATTCTGCTTTCCCGCTTGCTTCGTGACCAACCCTGCTATTATCCTACTCTTTCCCGACTACATGCTTTCTTACTGTACCATCTCCTGCATCCCATCCTGTGGACAAAGGCTTGAGAACTCCCCTAGCATGTGTTACCTCAAAGGACATCCCCCTGATGCTCACTCCCATCGATTCAGTATAGAAAAGAGCAACTCTCTGCTGACAGAACCTGGCGGATTTAGCCACTGAGCCGTGCGCGGTGACTTTCTTCTATCCTCCCCCTCAGGTGACACAGGAACCAACCTTACCTAAGTACATGTTGAACTGTGTTGATAGAAAGTTTATAACACAGAATGATGGGGACGACACCACTGAGGAGACAGATTTTGTTTACCTTTGCAGAACCTCCTTGTCCTCACACACACACACACACACACACACACACACGCACACACACACACATACACACACACCCACACACACACCCACACACACCACACACACGACCCACACACACACACACGACCCACACACACACACACACACACACACACACACACGACCCCACACACACACACGACCCACACACACGACCCACACACACACACACACACGACCCACACACACACACACACACACACACACGACCCACACACACGACCCACACGCACACGACCCACACACACACCACACACACACGACTCACACACGACCCACACACAAACACACCACCCACACACAAACACACGACCCACACACACACACACACACGACCCACACACACACACGACCCACACGCACACGACCAACACACACACACACGACCCACACACACACACAACCACACGGCCCACACACACACACACACACACACACAACCACATGGCCCACACACACACACACACAAAACACACGACCCACATACACACACACACACACACGACCCACACACACGACCCACACACACACACGACCCCCACACACACACCCCACACACACACACACACACACACACCCCACACACACACACACACCCCACACATACACACCCCACACACACACACACACACACACCCCACACACACCCCCACACACACACGTCACACCCACACACACACGCCCCACACCCACACGCCCCACACACCTCACACCCCACACACACACGCCCCACACAACACGCCCCACACACACACGCCCCCCCACACACACGCCTGACACACACACACACACGCCCGACACACACACACACACACGCCCTGACACACACACGCCCGACACACACACACACACACACCAGCCCCACACACACACACACACCCCACACACACACACACAACCCCACACACACACACACACACACGCCCCACACACACACGCCCCACACACACACACACGCCCCACACACACGCCCCCCACACACCCCCCCAGCACACACACACACACGCCCCACACACACACACACGCCCCACACACACACACACGCCCCACACACACACACACGCCACACACACACACACACACACACACACCACACACACACACACGCCCCACACACACACACACACACCACACACACACACACACACACACACACACACACACACACAACGCCCCACACACACACACGCCCCACACACACACGCCCCACACACGCCTCACACCCACATACGACCCACCCCCCACACACGCCCCACACACACACACGCCCCACACACATCCACGCCCGCCCACACACACACACAGCCCCCACACACACGCCCCCCACACACACACGCCCCCACACACACGCCCCCCACACACACACGCCCCACACAGACGCCCCACACACGCCCCACACACACGCCCCACACACACACACGCCCCACACACGCCCCCCACACACACACACACGCCCCACACACACACGCCCCCCACACACACACACACGCCCCCACACACACACACACACGCCCCACACACACACACACGCCCCACACACACACACACACACGCCCATCACACACACACACACCCCCACACACACACACACACCCCACACACACACACCCCACACACACACCCCACACACACACACGGCCCACACACACACACACACCCCACACACACACACCCCACACCCACACACGCCCCACACACACACACACGCCCCACACACACACGCCCCACCACCCCCCCACACACACGCCCCACACCCCACACACACACACACGCCACACCCCCACCTACACACACGCCACACCCCACACACACACACGCCACACCCCCACACACACACACGCCACACCCCACACACACACACGCCACACCCTCCCCACGCACACACACACCCCACACACACCACACCCCCACACAAACACGCCACACACAACCCACACACACACACACACACACACACACACACACACACCCCACACACACACCCATACTCCACCCCCACACACACGCCACACCCCACACACACGCGCCACACCACACACACACGCGCCACACCTCACACACACACACGCCACACCTCACACACACACACACACACGCCACACCGCACCCCCACACACGCCACACCCCCCACGCACACACACATGCCACACCTCACACACACGCCACACACCCCTCACACTCGCACGCCACACCCTCATACACACACGCCACACCCCCACACACACACACACACACACATTCCTCTGCTCACATCAGTTTAGGAAAATCTGTTTAGGTAAAACTCATTCAGTTCTATCCTCACCATCACCTCCCACCACCATAACCTCCTCACCATAACTCCTCTCCTCATCATCACCCTCTCCCCTCACCATCACGCCTCACCATCATTCCTTCACCACACCTCCTCACTCACCATTGCCCTCACCACACTCCTCACCCATTGCCCTCCTCACCATCACCTCACCATAACTCCTCACTCATCACCTCCTCCCTCACCATCACCTCTCACCACCTCACCATCACCTCACCATAACCTCACCATCACGCCTCTTCACCATCATTCCTCTCTTCACCATCACCTCTCTCCTCACCATCACGCCTCTTCACCATCATTCCTCTTCACCATCACCCTCTCTCACCCATAACCTCTCCTCAACATCACCTCTCACCATAACCTCTCCTCACCATAACTCCTCTCCTCAACATAACCTCCTCACCATCACCTCACCATAACCTCCTCTCACCATACCTCACCATAACCTCTCACCATCACCTCACCATAACCTCACCATCACCTCTCACCATCACCTCACCATAACCTCCTCACCATCACGCCTCTTCACCATCATTCTCACCATCACCTGCCTCACCATTGCCTCACCATTACTCCTCACCATCACCTCACCATAACCTCTCCTCACCATCACTCCTCTCCTCACCATACTCTCCTCACCACCACCACCCTCCCTCACCACCACCTCCTCACCACCACCCTCTCTCACCACCTCTCTCCCTCATCACCACCTCTCCTCTCACCACCTTCCTCCCCACATTTCCCAGAAGATTCTTAGAACGGGTCGGCTCTTCAAATTCATACGGTAATTCTTCTCTTTTTCCTTAAAAATAAAACGAGATAAAAATAAGAGGTTGGTGAAGATGACGGGATAACACACAGAAGCTGTCACCTAATTACCCCCTGAGTGAGGTTATGCCACATCATATTGTGCACATCAGTCAGCTGACAGATTGTTTGAGCTGAATATTGTAGTAACACACAAGTTTTAGATACACATTATATATATATATATATATATAATAGACGCACACATGGATGGGCCTATGAACACATACTCGCTCCTTTCCTGACAATATCTAGAGAACGCTGGAGTGGATTTGCATCATACATGTCGCAGACAAAAATGTTTCAGGCATCCTACTGTGAGGTGTATTGTGGCGTGGTGATGTAGATCCTCCCTGGCCATTCTGGGACCTACTTCAACCTCTTTTATATACAAGTCTCGTTTATGGATAACTCGACAGTGCTTAGGGCAACTGACTTCAGACATGGCACACACACTCCCTGGTGCCGTGAGGTGTGCCATTTGGTGCCTAAAGTAGTCACCTTCCTGGAAAATTTGATCAAAATATAAATTTTCTATGAGTTCAGATACTTTCACTGTTTGTTTACCCTCTCAGGTTATGGTATCTTGCCGGAGCCTCAGCTGACGCCTCACCAACTTGCCAAATATAAACTACTGTAAATATTTGTCTGGGTTTCTTAAGGGCGAAGTGTTTTATTTTTACGAGGCTGATTTATTATTTCTTAGGTCTGTAACTCCTGTATGTTGTGTTATACTGTATTGTTTTGTGTTGCTGTATATTGTTTTATTATTGTGTTGTTTTCCTGTGGCCATTTTGGGGACGTATGGGCTTTGGTGCAGTATCTCTG
This sequence comes from Homarus americanus, assembly GCF_018991925.1. Classification (NCBI taxonomy): domain Eukaryota; kingdom Metazoa; phylum Arthropoda; class Malacostraca; order Decapoda; family Nephropidae; genus Homarus; species Homarus americanus. The sequence goes on from NW_024748747.1 coordinate 1,308,817, forward strand.
ACTGATATCCTTCAAAATTTTAATTACATGACTGATTATAGTTGATACTGTAATGCTTATGGCTAATACGGTACATCTTTCTCTTAACTACTTATTGAAGTAATTTTTCTACACTTATCAAGGAAGTTATCACCGGACGATGCCTCGATAACGACCATATTGATTTTCTTAAAGTTTGGAACATCATCGTGGGGGTATTGTCCTCGACGTGACCTTCCGACCTTTTAACGTGAAAACTGTATCTCTGACCTTCGACTTTTAAAGATCATCCCAAAAGATGCTGTATATAAATATGTATCTTCCAATAAATCTGAATTTTATACCTTAAAGATGTAGTCACTCAAAAATCTATCTGTACTTGAGGGGTCGATGAATTTCAGAATGAACACTGCGACTCCTGTTGTCTCGGTAGGGTTGTCAAAATCCTTCGTCCATTGTTTCATATTTTCTCAATACAATTTTGTATAAATAATTTTTTAAATGACTGTATATCTAAACACACACACACACACACACACACACGTAAGTTTTTTACAATCAGTTTACCACCAGCATTGAACCTCAAAACGTTCTCTTAACACCTTTACATGAAATCATCTAAATCTTTTTGCGATTGCATAGTGTAACAGCTGTGTGTATATCTGAGGGACATCATTTTAGACAACTGAGGGTCAACATCGCGGATAACTGAGGGACAACATCGCGGATAACTGAGGGACACATTTCGGATAACGGAGGGGTGACAGGATATCCCGTCTGTTGCCTCTCAGTAGTCAAAATACTTAGTTTTGTTTACAAGTTGGCCTTTGCAAAGTAGCAGAAATTCTAACTATGTAGCGTAAATATCCCTGTAAATGTTCACTGTGTGTGTGTGTGTGTGTGTGTGTGTGTGTTCCTCTGCACACACTGGATGAGGGTTCTACTCAGCTCAGTTTACTTTAAAGACTAACAATGTGATGGTTGTTTATCTATGTGTATGTTTGTGCTCATTTAATGTTGTACACAATGGCTGTTTGTTCCTCAGTGTTGCTCTGCTTTCTAAATCTTCAGAATTTTGAAGAAAAAAAGTAATGTATCTTGTGGCATGTATTGTGTTATGTATTCCTATGCATCAAGTTTTATCACATCTATGTACTGTATATATCATTCTTCAGTGTGTGTGTGTGTGTGTTGTATGTTTATGTACACGTGTATGTGTTTTTTTTAATGTTTGTAAATTTCCTAATTGTTTAAGTTACATGGAGGTTTGACTGGCTCTTGAGGGGTGTTTTATACCCGTAAAAATGACCCCATTTCAATAGTTTCCGCAGCAATTATTCTCACACTGAAAATGCTGGAAATAAGTTCTTCATTTATATCCTCAAGGACGTTTTTAAGAAGGCCAAGATGAATCTATGTGTGATGACTCTTACCTGAAACAATTGCAAAACAAATAATTCGTTGTTGGATCGCTCGCTGACCAGCAACCAGACAACTTGGTCGAGTGGTAATGGCTGCTGAGGACGCCACAAGATGGACCCAGCTCAGCAACCAACAGCTACTAACTGTAAAGGTTCATGAGGAAGCTAAAAATGGTGAACCCAGGAAGAAGGAAGCAGTTAATACGCCTCTGAATCGTATGAATTGTTAAAGACAGATGCACGGACGGACGGGTGAAGGGACGGATTGATACACCACGTATTTGGGGTCTTCCTTTGGGTGAACACATACTAATATTCACCCTTTTTTATCTTTCTCCCTTCTCTTCTCTCCTCTTCCCCTCCCTTCTCCCTGATCTCACTTCTTTTTCTATAACTATTTCCTTCCTTTACTCTCTCTCTCTCTCTCTCTCTCTCTCTCTCTCTCTCTCTCTCTCTTCTTCTCTACCTTCTTTCTTTTTCTCTCTCTCTACCTTCTTTCTTCTCTCTCTCTCCCTTTCTTATACTCTGTCTCCCTTCTCTTTTTCCTTTCTTTCTTCTCCTATCTCTTCTTTCTTCTCCCCTCTCTCCTTCTCTTCTCCTCTTCCCTTCTTCTCTTCTCTCTTTCCTGTCTCTATTCTTCTTTACAGTCCCGTCTCCCTCACCCTCTTCTATCTCTCATTCTCTTTTATCTTCTTCACTTTCTCTCTCTCTCCCGATACCATTTTCCACCTTCCCCTATCCTCCTATTCTCCCTCTACCCTTTCCTTCCCCTCTCCCCACACAAACCCCTCTCCACCCCCTCCTCCTGTTTCCACCCTCCCCATCTTCCCACCCCTCCCCCGTCTTCCCCCCCCCCTGTCTTCCCACCCTCCTCCTGTTTCGACCCTACCCATCTTTCCCACCCTCACCCGTCTTCCCACCCTCCCCGTCATCCCCACCCTCCCCGTCTTCCCCACCCTCCGTCTTCCCACCCTCCTCCTGTTTCGACCCCTACCCCATCTTCCACCCTCCCCTGTCTTCCCCACCGTCCTGCCCCCCACCCTGCCCGTCTTCCCACCCTGCCCTGTCTTCCCACTGCTCCCCTGTCTTCCCACCTCCCCCTGTCTTCCCACCCTGCCCTGTCTTCCCCTGCCCTGTTTTTCCCACCCCTGCCCGTCTTCCCACCCTGCCCGTCTTCCCCACCTGCCCGTCTTCCCACCCCCCGTCTTCCCCCCTTCCCCGTCGTTCCACACAAACCTCCCCCCACAGACCCCTCCCCCCCACAAACCCCTCCCCCACAACCCCCCACAACCCTCCCCAACCCCTTCCCCACCCTCCTCTCCCCTATGCGTGACTAGCTCCACCTAAGTCCTGGTAGCTGTGGGTAGCTTTTGTCCTCGACGTCTCCCTCATGACAGTATCTTTTCCTCCAATTCATCATCGTTCTCTAAATACACGTTGTCGTCTTAACCCCAGAGAAATGGATCTTTAGCGCGAGTCACGGAGGTCTGTTGGGTCGTGTGGCTGTTAGTCTGTGTGGCTGTTAGTCTTTGTGGCTGTCAGTTCGTCTGTCCGTCTAATGTTTGCGGTCGAAAATTACATCATTTTATTTTCAGCTCACGTGGCACGGAGGGAGACCTTTAGCCCTGACGCAGCCCGACTCACCCACCGTCAGGCGAGAAAAGACTTCCTATATAGAACCGTTGTGTCCGATACCTGCCAGACGTTTATAAATCATTCTTGAGAGACAACATTTGGACATTTACTGAAGGAGTATTATGACCAGGTTTGGGTCCTTTTGTGGGGGGGGGGGTGTATGGGACAAGTTAATATACTGGAGATTATAAACTGCACTGCACAACATAAGAGAGATATTGGGTTCAGGAGGTTCAGTTTAGTACACTTGAGCGGCCTGGCGTCACACAAGACCATTCTCTGAGACTCCCGAAGTTTCTGTAAACATCCTCAGCGTGTCACGACTTTATGTGATTCAGGTGAAATGAACTATACAACTTTTGTTGCAAGTTAAGCAATATTTTGACCAAATTAAAATGGTTATCTCTGTAGCCATTTTTATTCTCTTCAAGCAATTTCCACAAACAACATAAGTGTGATTACTGCCATTTAGATATTTGTTTTACTTTATTTATTCAGTAAAACATCTTTTTATCTTCTTGTAAAGTTTGATGGGAGGTGTATAAAACCGACAGCTCAGTGGCTGGATTCACAAAATGTCTTGCAATAATTTTCCCCCATTGCGGTAGAATCCCAAATGACATGGACACGGTTTGGAAACACTTTCTTTGTGTTTCGTGAGTTAACGTGAGTCAGTTGTATAATGTTCTCATGTCATCAGTTAGTGGGTGAGAAGGAAGGAATTCAGCTTGGGTACCATTTGAGAACCTGGAAACCATAGCTGGTTCTGAGAAAGGATCCGTGCATTGTTAATGGGAGTTGATGCGCTCTTGTTTATCGAGTTTGTTGACACACTAAAGCCGACGTTCTTGGTTGGCTCGGATTCACTCGGATTAACTCGTCTCTGTCTGTAATAAGATACCTTAAAGATGTTTACCCAGTGAAAGGTGTATTTTTCGTCCATTTTGTATATAAAGATTATCTGTTGCCATAGATACTTGAGGGTGCTGGTAATGTTGTTACTGAGAGAGGTTTATGACGTGCAGTAACTGATAACATACTCGTATATAGTATACCATATTTAGGTTAGCAATATCGTCACTCACTCACTCCCAAACATTCTCTCTCTCTCTCTCTCTCTCTCTCTCTCTCTCTCTCTCTTGGTTCATCTCGTTCTCTTAATTGTGGAAGTCATATTTTTTTATATATATATTTTTTTTTGCATTTAGGGTTGGTGGCGAAATAGAATTTGTGCGACCATCAAAACTACTGTGTCCCTCCTCTTCTCATTTCACCATTACCACCATCCGGTTCCACATCACGAACCTCCACACCACACCACACAGAAAACCACCCTCGAACACCACACCGTCTCTCTACCACACCACACCATCTTACCACACACTACCCCATCTTACCACACACCAACCACACACCATAACACACACCACCGTTCTACACCATCTCGCCACACCATCTTACAACACTTCCACATTATTGGACATCCCACCACAGCATCATCCTCCGTCTCCCCCACCACCACCACCACCCACAGCTCTCATCTCTGGACGTACACAAGACAGAAGCACCCGAGCAGAGAGACACACGACAGATGATAACGTCGTCGGAAGATTTGAATGAATATCCACAAAGTCGCCGCCGCGTTGTCAGACTCACTCACTCACGCACTCTTGCCAGGGCTGGTTTAATGTGTATAGTGAAGCGTGGTGACTTTTAGGACGCGTAGCAAAGTGGATAAGAGCTATTAGCACCGTTGTGTGTGTGTTATTGTTGTTGGCTTAGATGAAGGCATCAGATGGGTGGTTAGTGACGACAGATTCATAGCTGCCAGACGTTGTATAGGGTGGGTGGGATGAGTGAGTGGGTGGGGTACATGGATGGGTGAGTGGGTGAGGACGTGCTTACTGGTGGATGAGAGGAATGTACTCACTAGTGGGTGTTCTTCGCCATGGTGAGAGAGTCATTAATGAGTTTCATGGCCTTTGACCGACATTTCACAGCCAGCATTAACTCCTACACGTATTTTTCCTAATTTGTTTTACTCTACTAATCCCCCGCGTGAGTGGATCATAGCCATTGGTTTGTGTGTCTGTCTTTACTCATGAATTATATATTATCTTCTTAAGTGAAAGTTTTCTCTGATGATTTTTTTTTTTATTAATGTTATAAGTTTGTAATATTATCTCGTTCAATAAAGTTTCAACAGAATATTACAGAACTTCATACGAGTTATGTAAACGGCCAAGATGGTTCCTCCCCTGTGAGTTTTGGCAGAGTTTTGACTATTAAATATTTTGTGATCTAACTCGCATCATCTTCAGTTACCTCTTGTATTCATTATTTTGTACAGAAAAGAAAGAAACAATCCCTAAACTGTCTCTACCATTTACGTGAACTGGTATATAAAATTCACCACAGTTTTGAATATTTCTTGAATATTTAATTATGTGTTTGAATGTGTACAGCGTTGAATGTTAACCGTAGAATGTCATAACAGTCGTGGTTAACTTGGAGTGTGTATCGGTCTATGTGTCGGGAGGCTTCTGGAGGTGGTGTGTGAAGGAGGGATTTCGAGAGGAGAGGAAACACATCACACACAATTAACTCCTCTTTCACTCTTACTGTCTTTTGATGTTGGACGTGCCCTTTGGTTGGTGGCACTGGAGGTATGTGGCACTGACCTCAGAGATGGTGAGAACGTGGGTGGAATCTCGACCTCTTGAGCCGAGCGCCTTCAGATATCGACCAGTTAGTACAGATGGTCTTCATAACAACAAACACTAATCCTTCATATGGGGTGACAGATACTACATAGCATAATATAAGTCATGATACATACGAGATGGAGATCACCTGAAGGTTAGACACACCAGCTTATTTAGCCTGAAGAATAAGACTCCTCAACTTATTTCACCTGAAGATTTGACACCCCAACTTATTTCACTTGACCAGGTACCCCAACATATTTAACCTGGTAATTTAACACCCTAATGATACTTTGGGGGGGTAGGGTAGGTTAGTATTTGGGTGTCTAGTTATCAGGTGAAATAAGCTGTTGAGGTTATCTAATGATCAGGTGACCCCAAGATGGTTGTAGTAAGAAAAAATCTATAGACCAAGAAATCATCCAAACTTTCTGGTAGTTCACGAGAGGGGGGGTAGGGGGGGTGTCACTGTATTGGTGGTCGGCCGTGGAAGGTCGTCTCTAGCAGCTGTGTGGCTATGGTCGTTTAGTTACACAGTACGTAAGAGAAGAAACGGACCTGTTAAAGTGTGGTGTTATAATGTAAGCAAATGATATATCAAAGTAGAATTGTGGTTGAAGAGGTTTAATTTCTGTAAACAACAACAAATAGACGATATAGACGTAAAGAAACAAATAGACTTGAGTGGAAGAAGAGGGTGAAGAGGATTATGTATATGTAAACAAAAATGGATGTCCCAGACTAGACGAAATTGAAAAAGGTTTATATTATTATGTAAACGACAATAAATTCACATTATAAACATAAACAACAATAGAAATCCGACGAATATGTACGAGTATTTAACTTTTTTATGCTGGGTGAGATATAACGTAGATACGAGTTATTAAAGAATCAAAGGCTTCAAAAAACAAGAGGAAGGAATGGAAGAAAACGTGAGATTTATGGGAAACTGATTTAGTATTGAAGTTGGTAATAGCTGTACTTGATATTACTTGGATAACTGTAAAATGTGGTAACTGTTAGAGAAAGTAAAATCAATACTAAATTTCAGTCATGTTATATAATTACGTATTAATATTATGGTAAGTAATTCACTATGCAAATTGTAGAGATAAGTTAATTAGCGGATGTTAAATGAGTTGAGTTTGTTGTAAGTTTCTCAGATTATTTGAGTTTTTTTGTTGAATTATTGAAGGAAAAGTTGAACATCACTTGAAGAATCTCCACTCCAGCTTATATCACCTTAAGATTAATCACCCTAACCTAATCTAACCACAAATAGCGTTAGGTTAGGTTAGGGTGGTTAAATTTTAGGTGAAATAAGCTGGGGTGGAGATTCTTCAAGTGATCCCATACTTAAATATTTTGTGCTGAACTACTTATTGTCACGAGGGGTCGAATTATAATAGGGTAAAAAAATCCGGTTGATGAGGTAGAAGAGCAAGAGTATAGGGGGTAGAATACTGCCTTGTGGAACGCTTTTGATACACATAATGGAAGAAATAATGATGCGTATACACACACACCCTCGTGGTAACATCCATGACGTCCCGATTGGTATCTGGTACAGTCAGTGGTTGCAGGTGGTGTGGTTGGGTCAGGCTCGGTCAGTACTTTAGTTGCAGCACCAAGCTTCATGTGTGACTAATAGAATGATAATGATAATAATGAAGAAAAAGAACAAGAAAATAATAAGAAAAAAGAAGAAAAAGGAAAAGAAAGATTGAAAAAAAAAAGACGGAAAAAGAGGAAATATAAAAAAGAAGAAAAGAAGAAAAAGAGGATGGATAAAAAAGAAGACAAATAAGAAAACTTCATTTAAAATACGAAAACAAAATTTACAGTTGAATTATTAGCAAAACAAATTCTGAAACTTATCACTACGCTAAACACAGACGCTAACCTCTACCTCACCTCCAACCATATCTTAACATAAACTTAGATTCAGACACTTTACTCAAAACACCTTTTAGCATAAATTCGAGTCAAATATCTCTGACATAAGTACACGCACACACACACACACACACACACACACACACACACACACACACACACACACTGATTCTGTACATAAATTCTTGACAACCAGTTAGATTCCTAAGTAGATGTCAAGCTTAAAATACTTTGTAAAAGGTGCCACTGGCTGTGATAATCCCGATACTGGGGGGAGGAGGAGGAGTAAAGGGGGGAGGAGGAGGAGTGAGAGAAAGGGGAGATAAGAGAGAGGTTATTGGAGAGGAGGTGGGTTGTGATGGAGGAAGAGGGGGAGCAGAGAGGAGAGGTAAGCGTGGAAGTGCTTAAAGGGGAAGATAAACAGGGGTGTGGAAAGAGAGGAGAGGAGAGGGGGGGTGGGAGGAACAGAGAGAGAGAGCGAGAATTAGAGAAAATGAGAAAGAGAGCGAGCTGGATAACACAATCAATGGGTTTATATAAATTGTAAGACCCATATTTCCATACATACAGTTGTCACCTTCCATACTGGTATTTGGCGATGTGGTTAGGTTAGGTTAAAGTTAGTTTAGTGGGTGGATGGAGTGTGGGTGTGAGAAATGGAGGGAAGGGTGGGTGGAGTGGAGTGTGGGAGGGAGGAGGTGGGCGTGTCAGTGGATGGAGCGTGTTGTCACTATGCCTCATAAAGGTACCCAGGGCGTGGTGGTAGAGTCAGGTGAGGCTTGTCTATACCCCCCTAAATGTCTCCTGGATGGCGTTTCTCGAGTCATCCCTTGCAGTCGTATATGATTGTGGATTCATGCATGATACGTCATCTTGGCTGGGGTTATCACAAGGCTCTCCCTGGCTGTACTGTACTAGTTGTCCAGCTCCACCACGTTCATCCACACGAGTGACTCTCCACTGATCTACATGACCCTTGAACAATATGAAAGTGAACAAGCTTTGGAAATAAGAAATAAAAAAAAAATATTCTACTACTAACGACGCTGACGAAGGGTGATTTTGTTTTATTCGCCATTCGTAATAAAATGGTAAAAAAAACCTGAATTTTGTTCGCTCTTCTTTCAAATCAGACGTCTCAGGCCATAATCAGCCAGTCAGGTGCGACCAAGAATGTCAGGTGCAAATAAGATAATAGTTTGTTCTCTAGGTGAGTCACTTTGGGGTTTGTATATATAGAGCTGTTGACGCACGCGAAGATATACACATACTGTAAATCTATGTTAGTAGAGTGGGCGGGGCACCTCTCACTTATGGAAAGGTACCCTAACCTAACAGTGATTGGAGCATTAACCTAACCTAACAGTGGGTGGAGCATTAACCTAACCTAACAGTGATTGGAGCATTAACCTAACCTAACAGTGATTGGAGCATTAACCTAACCTAACAGTGGGTGGAGCATTAACCTAATTTAGCAGTGAGATAAACAAAGACTTGATTTACATTTAGAATATCTTTATTTCCGGGTCAGCTAAAAGAGAGGATTATCACTAACATGGCGAGGGGGAGCAACCTCAGTGTGTGTGTTTGGGCGTGGCTAAGCCGGCTCAACCACGCCCACCACACCCTAAGCTTGTCAGATGAGGTAAATAAGGAGGGTTGATCTCCCTGGGAAGTATTTTCGTGAGGTGTGGTCGCTCTTGGGGAAAGGTCGTCATGAGGAGCTGACCTAACCTGACTTGACCTGACGTAATATAACCTAACCTAATTTCATCTGCCCTGACGTGTATCGTAAGCTGACCTGACCTAATGTAACTAAATCTAACCTGTCCTGACTTGACTTGACCTGACCTATTTCTTTTGGTGTTGGTTCCTGTTGATGCTATACTGTACTCTCTTCTCTCTCTCTCTCTCTTTCTCTCTCTCTCTCTTTCTCTCTCTCTCTCTCTCTCTCTGATGTGAAGTCTTAACTCCTTCACTGTTTTTCCTTCTCTTTCTGTTTCCTTACCGTTACCTCTTTTTTTTTTGCTTCCTCCTCTCTCCCACCGCTTCTTCCCTACTACTACTACCACCACCAACCACCACAACCACCCACAACCACCCATCACCATCATCATTGACACGTTGATCAATACCAACATTCTCTTGGCAGGTCATAAAGGGAAGGTAAATCAATCATCTCTGTCTCCTTCACTGACTGACCTCTCCCGGCCGTCGGTGTGTCAACAGGGCGTAACGAGAGACTATATCTGGCGGGGGGGGGGGTAAATAGTGTGAGATGAGGAGGAGGAAGAGAAGGGGAAGACGGCGAAGAGGAGGAAGAGTAAATAGAAGAAGGGGGATGAAGAGGGAGAGGGGATGAGGATGGGGAGTACAACTAGACGGAAGACAGGGGCCCCCGGGGTCTTCCTAATAAAATCTGAGATGGATTTTTGAAGGGAAGATATAATGGGCCAGAAGAGGTCGTGACGTCACGTGGAATAGAGAGGAGGTGGGCGTGAGATGGAGGTGGAGGGTGGTGGGAGGTGGGCGTGAAGAAGGAAGAGGAGAGGTGGGAGTGAGGAGAGAGGTGGAGGGTGGCCGTACAGAGAGAGGTGGCGTGGAGTGGGCGTGAAGAACAAGGAGATGGTGGCTGGTGGGGGTGGGCGTGAGGATAGAGGTGGAGGGTGGGCGTAGAGAGGAGATGGTGGCTGGTGGGTGGGCGTGAGGATAGAGGTGGAGGTGGGCGTAAAGAAGAAGGAGATGGTGGCTGGTAGGGGTGGGCGTGAAGGATGGTGGCTGGTAGGGGTGGGCGTGAGGATAGAGGTGGAGGTGGGCGGGAGGAGAGAGGTGGGGTGCGGGTGGAGGCGGGAGGAGAGAGAGAGGAGAGGTGGGGTGGGCGGAGGAGAGAGAGGTGGGTGGGGTGGGAGGAGAGAGAGGTGGGGTGGGGATGGGCGGGAGATAAGATAAAACCAAAGTGTTATGATGACAGCTGTTCCGCCCATCAGTTGTTTACATCAGCTAACAAGATAAGTGAGGGTGATGCTGGTCATTGTTTTGGTGATGAAGCAAAAAAAAAATCAGACCTTTTCTTTTTTATTATATATATATATATATATATATATATATATATAATTTTTTTTAAGTTGTTTTTATATTAATTTATGAGAATATCGATTTGCTTAAAAAATTTGAGGTATTTTTGTTATTTAAATTCTCGAAAGAAATTTGATTTTGTATAGGTATTTATCTTTCATTAATTTTTATTTAGGAATGTTTTATAGGAATGTTTATTTTTTATTCTTGGGTAATATTTTGGGTGATAAATTTCGATGTCTCAGGAGGTAAAATTTCGGTATTTATAAACAAATTTCACTCATTCTGGTTACAAATTTATCTTGTTTATTTTTCATTTATTTAGGGACGAAATGGGTAGATTTATATCCCACTCTCCACCGGTGTGTTAAATACCTAAGAAACCTGTTTTAATTACCCGTCCATCGTAACCAGGGCAATTAGAGCCGTAACGAGGGCTGCGTGTCGCTAATTACCTCCCTCCATCCCTCACCCCCCCTAGTCCATTGCCTTAGTTGTGTTGGTTACGCCTTTATAGCGATAATTTATCCGATTCTTTACATGGAATTTTTATTGTTCACTGTGTTTCCTGCAGGTGTGTGTTTGAGTGTGTGGTGTGTGTTTGAGTGTGAGGTGTGTTTGAATGTTTGTTTGAGTGTGTGAGGTGTTTTGAGTGTGCGAGGTGTGTGAGGTGTTTTGAGGGTGTGTGGTGTGTGAGGTGTTTTGAGTGTGCGAGGTGTGAGGTGTTTGAGTGTGAGTGTGTTTGAATGTTTGTTTGAGTGTGTGAGGTGTTTTGAGTGTGCGAGGTGTGTGAGGTGTTTTGAGGGTGTGTGGTGTGTGAGGTGTTTTGAGTGTGCGAGGTGTGTGAGGTGTTTTGAGGGTGTGTGGTGTGTGAGGTGTTTTGAGTGTGCGAGGTGTGTTTGAATGTTTGTTTGAGGGTGTGAGGTAAAGATGAGAGGCCGTGGAGAGGTATTTTTGACAGTGAAGTGTGTGAGAGTTGACACTGGGCCTCCCCCACTCCCCGTGTTGACTCTTCGGCTGTAGCACCTGAAGGAGGAGGAGAGAGATGGAGGGTGGTGAGTGAGGGGAGAGGTTGTCTGTCAGGCGTGGCTGTGATGAATGTCTCTCTCTCTCTCTCTCTCTCTCTCTCTCTCTCTCTCTCTCTCTCTCTCTCTCTCTCTCTCTCTCTCCTTCTAGAGACTAAAAAATATTTTATAAAAAAGACGAACGAGAGAGAGAGAAGAAAGAAGAAGGACATATCATATCAAGTGTTCTAAGCGAGACAAACTTGAACTGAGAATTCTAGGTTCATTTAATTTAGTCTTTACCCCCCCCTCTGGCCCCCCCACCCCCTCCTGACCCCACCCTTTAATTAGACTCGTCCTCCCAAATGATGTGAAACTCTGGTTTGTGTAAGTTGTCTTTTTCTCCTTTTTCCTTTTCTTTTTCTTCTTTTTTTTATTTATCGTTTTCTTCCGTCTTTTTCTTTTCTTCTCTCTTACCTTTTCTTCTGATTTCTTTCATTAACTGTTTTTCTTCATTTTTTCCACCTGTTTTGGTTCTTCTGTTTTTCTTCCTTATTCTTCACATACACATAACTATTCTCTCACATAACTACTTCAGAACTACGAGTACACTGATAACTAACCATCTTTAACAATATATATCGTAGAAACACCTATACATGATACGTAACTACCGAATTTCATCACGTGATTGCCTTACATCACGTAACAACCCTACAGCTTCTCGTAACTATCCTACAACATAACATAAGAACATAAGAAAATAAGGAGTCTGCAATAGGCCGGTTGGCCTGTGCATGGCAGCTCCTGTCTAGAGTTACAACCACTTTCTATCATCCATGAATCTATCCAGCCTCCTTTTAAAACTTTCCAGCGTTCCCGCACTTACTACAAAGTTGCTAAGCTTGTTCCACTCGTCTACCACCCTATTTGTGAACCAGTTCCTTCCTATCTCCCTCGTAAACCTAAACTTATCCAACTTAAATCCGTTGCTACGAGTCCTATCCTGCTCGGATATTATAGGAACTTTATCTATGTCCCCTTTATTGATTCCTTTCACCCACTTAAATACTTCTAGCACATTTCCCCGCACTCTTCTTCTTTCTAGGTACATCTCGTAACTACTCTACAACATCACGTAACTACCCTGCAACATCTCGTAACTACCCTACAACATAACGTATAACTACCTTGTGCATGGGTCAAACTACCATACGCTATTATAACTCCCAGACAGTTATCGATTAGGTATTTAGTCCGTCATGACCTTATGCCCTTCTCCTGACGCAGCGGGAGTGTGACGTCACGTACCGGAGGGAGGGTGAGCACTCTACCCCCTCCTCCCCTCACCAGGTGTTGTAATCCCCGGGGTCTGGGAGCACTTTGGCAATACAATTTACCGTCTGTGTAATACCATCCTTGGGGGTATTTTAAGGTTCTTGCCATAAAGATAGCAGCGCCAGCACAAGCGGTCAGCAGCGTCTGGCGATAGGTGATTGGTCTTGTTTTGGTTACAGTGGCGGTCATCTCACTACACGAGTAACACAAGTCCGTGCTGGTGACGTGTTCTTATTGGTAGGTGGTGTACAAATGTCGCCAGGCGCTGTTCGCTGCCCCCACTGGCGTTGGTTGTTTTTTATGATGCTGATATTAGAATTTACTTCTTTTGTTTTTTTTTGCACTGACGACACTGTGATGGTCAGACAGCGGAGGACTCAACGTTTACATGCTCCGAGGCTTAATGAGAGCACCTGCTGACCACAGTACAGAGTGTTGACTCTATCTGTGGCAGCCTATAACAGGTCCCAGCAGAGGCCTCGTCCTGGTAACAAGTGAAGTCTAATTGACCTTCAACAACTATAATAACCTTTACTATATTTTATTAAGAACTAATGGAAGTATTTTGACATTTTTCACCATATATACTATAGGTTTATCATTGAAGGTAAATGTTACGAATACTTTATATTATTATTGATCAATATCATGTAGTTATATCTGCCTGGATCATCAAAACACAACATGGGTGAACGACGCAATTCAAGCATTCGATATTATCAAGTCAAATGGTCCGGAAATGAACCTCCACAGTTAACGGGAGGTCTATGAATAACATGAATTATTTAACATGTTGAATATCAAGTGAAGGATAATGAGCCTCGCCCTGGTGGTTGGCTCACCCGTCTGGTTAACATTTTACGCACCAAGAGCATTCCTGGTACCCTGCCTGTTGTAGAGGATGGTGGGTGGGGGAGGGGGTGACGTGTTGGCTACCTTGATATACTGAAGTTTATGCGTTATCAAAATTCCTCTTAAGATGATAATGATTCTGGGATGTACGTGTGTGTGTGTGTGTGTGTGTGTGTGTGTGTGTGTGTGTGTGTGTGTGGCACGGATGACGATAAGACGAGCAGGAGAAAATATAGTGTGTGGGCGTCCCAAGTTTTAAGCTGTTGGGATTATGGGTGAGCTGGTGGTGGTGCTGGTGGTGGTGTACACAAGAGAGGTCGGTGCGTAGGGGTGTTACACGTTCTTGTTGGCAAAAGATCAACACCTTGCGGGAGATCTACTTTCATCAGGGCAGAGAAACACGGCGGCCAAGTGAAGATTTACCGAGACTCTGGCGGGAGTTTTATGAACGTAGACTCAATTACCTTAATGGTATAAGCCAAACTCCCAGTAACTAGGACTCCGCGGATAATTGCTATTAATTAAAAGTAATGATAGTGGGGAAGGAAGGTGATGTATCAGGGAGTGGAAGGGATGGTGGGAGGGAGGGATAGAGAGAGAGAGAGAGGGAGGGAGGAATAGAGAGAGGGAGTGGGACTAAGGGAGGGAGTGATGAAGGTTTTGTGAGGTAGAGTGAGGGAGCACCATCTTCCTTCAGCATTACCTTGCCAATTAGTTCTCTCGTACCTAAGGAAGGACGTGAGTGGGTAGTAACACTCAACCAGCTCTGGGTGTCACAAAGCCAGCTGGGTGGCTCTAGAGTCTAGAGAGCTGACTATGCCAGTCGGGTGCCTACAAATAGCTGATGATGCCAACTGGGTGCCTACAGAGAGCTGACTATGCCAACTGGGTGCCTACAGAGAGCTGACTATGCCAACTGGGTGCCTATAGAGTCAACACAGGCACGCAATCATCGTGTGTTTATATCCTCGTTCACAAACGCGAAAGCCACTGTGCTTGACCACTGATTTTGTTCTGAGTTTTGCTGTACGTCCCCTGTCTGCTTATTTCACCTTAAGATTAACCTCCGCAACGCTAACCTAACCTAACCTAATAACAGTCATGCAGCTGTGTTATGATGCGATAATGGCCACCGTCTGATATATATTTTGGTGTCGTAACTTGTGGTTCCCTTTGATCAATTCTTTTCAAACTTTAGAAAAATGTTGCTGATATGACAACACAGGTCACGTTTGATAATAGTCAGCATCGGACTAAAATCAAGGTCATCAATGGAGGTCACCCCACGTTAGGAAGTATTCACTGTTATCGACCGAGCGCTAGATATGTTCACAGTTGAGAGTGGGGGTGTCGGGTCCAGCGACTGTGGGAGTGTCGGGAACAGCGGCTGTGGGAGTGTCGGGTCCAGCGGCTGTGGGAGTGTCGGGTCCAGCGGCTGTGGGAGTGTCGGGTCCAGCGGCTGTGGGAGTGTCGGGTCCAGCGGCTGTGGGAGTGTCGGGTCCAGCGGTTCTTTATATCTGCCACAGGTTTGGAATATTACTCGAGTGATGTATGGGAGGTGGGAGTGTGTGTGAGCAAAACTCCTTCCTCTATTGTGAGTGTTGGTAAAATGTGTCCAAAGTTGATCGGCCATTTTGAATATTAAAATGATGAAAAATCCTTAGAAGTATTTTCATCTTAACACTTTAAAAAAAATATATATATAATACATTTCGATGGATCAAAAACACGAACTAATGATGAGTGAAAGAGAAACGCACACCAGCGGTTGTTGACGCTGTGAATGAAACATATCAATGAAGGTCAGGTCAGTCTAACCACCTCCACCCCCTCCTGCCTTGGATAGGTTGGGGATTGATAAAGATTTCTTGGTTAGGCTTGTGCCTTACCTACGCCTACTTCCGGGTCCCACCCCTCCCTCCCTCCCTCCCTCCCTCCAGCCCATTCACTCTTTCCCTCCAGCCCACTCACTCCTTCCCTCCCTCCCTCCAGCCCACTCACTCCTTCCCTCTCTTCACTCCTTCCATCCGTTCTTCCCACACCACCACTTACCACCATTACCACTACCTACCACCAACCACAACCTACTACCATCCACTACCTACCACCAACCACTACCTACCACCAACCACTACCTACCACCAACCACTACCTACCACCAACCACTACCTACCACCATTACCACTACCTACCACCATTACCACAACCTACCACCATTACCACAACCTACCACCATTACCGCTACCTACCACCAACCACTACCTACCACGAGCAGCAGTTACAAGAGTCGCATGTCTTCCCACGACCAATTATCCCGAATTCTTGCCCGCCAGCCAGCCGACCAGTCCACTGTCAAGGGAGAGGGAGGGTGGAAGATGATGGGAAGGAGGGTGAAGATGGAAGGAGGGGTGAGGGGGATGGTGGAAGGAAGGGAAGGTGAATTGAGAGGGACTGGGGGAGGGTGAAGATGGGAGGAGGGGAGGGTGAAGATGGAGGGAAGGGAGGGTGAAGATGGAAGGAGGGAGGGAGGGGGAGGTATGAGGAACGGGAAAGTGAGGGACGTGGATAGTGAAGATGGGGAGGAAGAGGAGGAGGATTTTATGTGCAGGGAGGAGGATGAGGAGGACTGGATGGCCAAAGATGTAGGAAAGAGGTGAGGAGAGTTGTATGACGGAGGAGGAAAGGTAAAGGAGGACTGTATGGGGGGAGGACAACTTTAAGAGCTTAAAAGGCTGTGATAGGATTACCACTGCCGGAGTGCCAGAGATCCTTGGAGGAGACAGGGGAAGTGAAGAGGAAGAGGAGACGGAGGAGGGGGGGGAAGTGAAAGAGGAAGAGGAGACGGTGGAGGAGGCGGGGAAGTGAAGGGAAGAGAGACGGAGGAGGAGATGGGGAAGTGAAGAGGGAAGAGGAGACGGAGGAGGAGACCGGGAAGTGAAGAGGAGACGGAGGAGGGGAGACAGGGGGAAGTGAAAGAGGGAGGAGCAGACAGGAGGAGGAGACAGTGAAGAGGAAGAGGAGACGGTGGAGGAGGTGGAGCAGGAGACGGTGGAAGAGGAGGGAAGCTGGGACAAGAGAGGACCTCCTGTACATTCATCTTTACTTCTTTAAGACGGAAGTCAAGTAAAGACCATTTTCTTTTAAGACTCATTTGAGGTAACAGTAAACGTAACTGTAAAATGTGTTTTGCTTCAAGAGGAGAGTCTGTCTTTATCTGTCTGTGTGTCCGTCTTTTATACGGTAATAATCTTTTTATTTAACATGATATATGAACATCATTTACATCATGGGGTAAAAATGGTTGTACAAGATTGTTTTTTTTCCTTATAAAGAGTTAAGTCCGGGATTTCTTTTTAATGAAAGAGTCGGTGCTGAAATTAAGAAGAGATTCTCCCCTTGTGGGTGGTGTGTGTGTGTGTGTGTGTGTGTGTGTGTGTGTGTGTTAGTAAGCAGATACAGAAAAAAATAATAATATACAGTTTGGGCAGTAAGGGCCAGACAGGTGCCGTCAGGTCCAGGGTGCCAAGTAGTCGCTCTTGTCATAGCCAGCGGCAGTATAACACAATTAGTGGTGTCTATCACGAGGGCACACACACACACACACACACACACACACACACACACACACACACACGCACACACACACACACACACACACACACACACAAACAAACCGGGAGCGTATATGGCACTATTATGACTGGGAAGGAGTATTGCACTCTCAAGCGACATTTTTTTCTGCCACTAGCTACTGGCGGCCAACTCTGACCCTCCCTCATTCCAGGTCCTTCCGTGACAACCTGACCTGCGCTGCTGTAACTTCCCTTGACCTACCCTCCCTGACGTGTCCTGTCCTATACCCTCTCTACTCTGCCCTACCACCCTACTCCTGCCCTAACCTCCCTGCCATACTCCTGCCCTAACCTCCTGCCACCCCACCTGCCCTAACTCCTGCCCTAACCTCCCACATACCTGCCCTAACCTCCTGCCATACCCTGCCCTAACCTCCCTGCCATACCCTGCCCATCCTCCCGCCATACCCTGCCCCTGCCCTAACTCCTGCCCTAACCTCCTGCCATACCTGGCCCTAACCTCCTGCCATATCCCTGCCCTAACCTCCTGCCATATTCCTGCCCCTCTAACCTCCCTTTACACTCCTCTCTGACGTGCACTGCCCTATCCTCTCACCCTGATCTCCTGCCCAACCTGCCCTGCCCTGCTCCTCTCCTGCCCTGCCTGCCCTACCCTGCCCTGCCCTGCCTGCCCTGCCCTACCCTGTTACTTCTCCTAACCTAATCTAACTTACCCTGACCTGACCTCTCTCTGGAATTCAATAAGGCGGACCAAACGAGCTAATAGTGCTGGTATCCCTTGATGAAAATGATCTCAACGACGGTGGTAATTCTTGGACCAGAGTCTCTTAGTTGAAAGGATATTATTTTAATGACGCGCTTAACCTTACTCTCAAGAGGTTTTTGAGGGTATACCGGCGAGTATATCAAGCTTAGAAGGCATACCGGTGTGTATATCAGGCTTTGGAGGCATACTGGTGAGTATATCAAGCTTAGAAGGCATACCGGCGTGTATATCAGGCTTTTGAGGCATACCAGAATACAATGTACATGTGTAGTGACTAAATTTAGATATCTGCAGAAGGAAATTTAATATGCATGAGTGGCACTTAAAAATCTCAAGAAGTGGTTTATTTTTGTTTAGGGCTGGATAGAAGGGGGAGGGTTAAGGGATGGATAAAAGGGGGAGGGCTTAGGGACGGATAGAAGGGGAGGGTTAAGGGATGGATAAATGAATAGATAGTTCTTTTTTTGTATCTATGTGATAATTTAAGAAAAAAAATGTTTAAGAGTCTACTAATAATAATCAATGGTCACATATGTTTGTCCCGCGACACAGTGGCCAGGGCGAGAAGGTGGAGGAGAAGGAGACCGAGGAGGAGAAGGAGACCGAGAAGGAGGATGAGACCGAGTAGGAGGAGGAAACCGAGGAGAAGAAGGGGGAAACCGAGGAGGAGGAGACCGAGGAGGAGAAGGGGGTAAACCGAGGAGGAGAGGGGTGGAGATCGAGTAGAGGGGAAGAGACCGAGGAGAGGGGAAGAGACCGAGGAGATGGGAAGAGACCGATGGGAGGGGATGGGGAGAAGCACGAGTGAGAAGTGACCGAGAAATAGGAGAAAGAGGAGAAGGTGTATGAACAGGAGAGAACAGGAAGAAGGGGAGTATTATGAGGAGGAGTAATATAAGCAGGAAGAAGAGGAAGAGGAATATTATGAGGAAGACGAAGGGGAGTATTATGAGGAGGAGTAATATAAGCAGGAAGAAGAGGAAGAGGAATATTATGAGGAAGACGAAGGGGAGTATTATGAGGAGGAGTAATATAAGCAGGAAGAAGAGGAAGAGAAATATTATGAGGAAGACGAACGGGAGTAGGTATTAGTGTGCCATAAAGGCCTAATGCCCCAACGTGCGAGAGCTACCCGAGACAGACCTCAACGTGCTGACTGTGTTGTTGGGAAGCTGGGAGTCTTCTTGCCTCTCCTCCTTTGTCGTTGTCTTAGTTGGCCTCCTCTCCTGTTGCCTACTGTTGTTCTGTGAGTCGTTTAGTTATTCTGTTGGTTTCTGTTGTTCTGTGAGTCGTTTAGTTATCCTGTTGGTTTCTGTTGTTCTGTGAGTTGTGTAAATCTGTTGGCTACTGTTGTTCTGTGAGTTGTGTAAATCTGTTGGCTACTGTTGTTCTGTGAGGTAAGGTGTAATATAATCCTGTTGTTCATTAGTTATCATTACTTAACCCCCTCGTTACTCCTGTTAGTCAATGGTCCAAACCCAATCAGTTAAGGTGGTAGGTTAAACAATGTCTCCTTTAACTGAGAGACCAAGAGAGACAGGGAGGAGACAAGAGACCCTCATCTCTCACACGG
This sequence comes from Homarus americanus, assembly GCF_018991925.1. Taxonomy (NCBI): domain Eukaryota; kingdom Metazoa; phylum Arthropoda; class Malacostraca; order Decapoda; family Nephropidae; genus Homarus; species Homarus americanus. The sequence continues at coordinate 1,328,657 of NW_024748747.1, forward strand.
AGCTAATAACACTCCATCCTAACTTGGATGATGACTCCCAATTCTCTCTAGGCGATTGTAGGAAGGGGGGAGGAGTGCCTGTGTGTTCTTTCAAACACACACACACACTCACACCTCACACTCACACACACACACACACACACACACACACACACACACACACACACACACACACACACTCACACACTCACACACACACACACACACACACACACACACACTGTTTTTAGCATTATTTCCGTTGTAATGTACTGCCTCAGGACACAGTAATGTGATAGCAAAGACAAATTATACGGGAAATATAATATATTTATCTAAGTATCAATTACGTACTACGATTATAAAACAAAACAGATTCACAAGCCGACGAACAGTACAGGAGTTAGTAAAGACAGTACGGCACCGGAGACGAGTAACAAAAGAAGCAGATGATGATGGTGGTGGTGGCCATTGTTCCCAGGAGGTTCTTTGTGTTACTGTTTCTTTTCTCCAGCAACACCCAGACCCGCCAGCTGGCCTCTTGTAACGAGATTACTCCAGTAGACAAACCCGAGCTATCATGTGAAGTACCCAGCTAGCATTACATAAGATACACGCCACACCACACCACGCCACAATAAACACACACACACACACACACACACACACACACACACACACCTCACAGGCCCCTCATAACACCATCTGTGAGGGAGTTACTACACTACGTGTCTGCTGTTCAACACCTCAGCTCACATGATATACGTGGCCTCCACTGTAAACATTAATCTGTATGTTCACTGTATGTTCCTTTACCTTTCTCTAATGAAGGCTTTTGTTAAACCACCAATGTATGTAATAAGTCATTTACTGTATGTCCAATGTACAGTATATTTTCAGCCTTCGGGCTGCAAAACTTTTTCAATAAACCGTTTATTATTATTATTATTATTATTATTATTATTATTATTATTATTATTATTATTATTATTATTATTATTATTATTATTATTATTATTATTATTATTATTATTATTATTATTATTATTAAAAAAAAAAAAAAAAAACACACACACACACCACACACCACCACCACCACCACCACCACACCACCACCACCACCACACCACACCACACACCACACACCACCACACCACCACACCACCACCACCACCACCACCACCACCACACCACCACCACCACACACACACACACACACACACACACACACCACACCACACACACACACATTACCACCACACACATACACATATACATACACATATTACACCTCTGAGTCTCTGATGTGGGTCATTGACCTGTGCCCTGGTGGGCAAAAAAAAAACAGGTCCAGGCTCTATATGCAGTAACTTGACGATTTGGGTAACATTTTCCGACTATATTACCAGAGGGTTTGTAGCGACTGACCTGAGGGAGAGAGAGAGAGAGAGAGACGTTCAGTCGTAATCAAAATGCACAAAACTAAATTGCCTACCGTGAGTGGTGGTGTTGGTACATTAATACTGTGGTTCAGCTTTATCTAAAATGTCTGTGTTATTTTTCATTGTTTTCTTCAGCTTTTATTTACCTTCTCGAGAGAGTTTAAGAGATCGTTTGGTTTCGGTTCCGTTTAGGATTTCATCTTAGTCTGCCTAGGCTAATGCTTGTCCAGTCGTCTCTTTTATCATCTCCTTCCTTCTTACCGAACTGTTGAGGTTGTTCATGTGTGTGTGTGTGTGTGTGTGTGTGTGTGTGTGTGTGTGTAAAACAATATAAAAAAAAAAAAATAATAATAATAATAATAATAATAATAATAATAATAATAATAAAACGATAAAGAAAAAAATACAATAATAAAAAAATAAGAACTAGTAAATAAAACATAAAGAAGACAATAAAATAAAGATAACAAAGACAGCAACTAAGATAAAGAGGTTTAAAGACATAAGCGTATAACAATGGATCTGGCTTGATTACTGTGATGAGGGAGAGGAGGGGGAGAGGGAGGGAGGGGAGAGGAGGGGAGAGGGAGGGAGTGGGGGAGGGAGGTGGGAGAGGAGGGAGAGGGGAGAGGAGGGAGAGGGAGGAGGGGAGAGGAGGGGGAGGAGGTGGGAGAGGAGTGTGGGAGAGGAGGTGTGGGAGAGGAGGTGGGAGAGGAGGTGGGAGAGGAGGTGGGAGAGGAGTGGGAGAGGAGGGAGAGAGGTGGGAGAGGAGTGAGGGAGAGGAGGAGTGGAGAGGAGTGAGGGAGAGAGGGAGGGGAGAGGAGGAGTGGGGAGGAGGAGGGGAGAGGAGGAGTGGGGAGGAGGAGGGGGGAGGAGTGATGGGAGAGGAGGTGTGGGGAGAGAGGGGGAGAGGGTGGGGAGAGGAGGGGAGAGGGGAGGGAGGGAGGAGGAGGGAGGGGGGAGAGGAGGTGAGGGGGAGAGGAGGAGGGAGAGGGAGGGGAGAGGGAGGTGGGAGGGAGGGAGAGGGAGGGGGGAGAGGGAGGAGGTGGGAGAGGGAGGTGTGGGGAGAGGAGGGGAGAGGAGGGTGGGGAGAGGGAGGTGGGAGAGAGGTGGGGAGAGGGAGTGAGTGGGAGAGGAGGGGAGGTGGGGAGAGGGGAGGGAGGGAGAGGAGGAGGGAGAGGAGGAGGGGAGAGGAGGAGGGGAGAGGGAGGTGGGAGAGGAGGTGTGGGAGAGGAGGTGTGGGGAGGGAGGTGGGAGAGGAGGTGTGGGAGAGGGGAGGTGGGAGAGGAGGTGGGAGAGGAGTGGGAGAGGAGGAGGGAGAAGAGGTGGAGAGGAGTGAGGGGAGAGGAGGCTTGGGAGAGGAGGTGTGGGAGAGGAGTGCGGGAGAGGAGTGCTTGGGAGAGGAGGTGGGAGAGAGGAGGGGAGAGGGAGGGAGGGAGAGGAGTGGGAGGGGAGAGAGGAGGTGGGGAGAGGGAGGTGTGGGAGAGGGGAGGTGGGAGAGGGGAGGTGGGGGAGAGAGGGGGGAGAGGGAGGTGGGAGAGGGAGGTGGGAGAGGGGAGGTGTGGGAGAGGGGAGGGTGGGGAGAGGAGGTGGGGAGAGGGAGGTGGGGAGAGGGGAGGTGGGAGAGGGAGGTGGGGAGAGGGAGGTGGGGGAGAGGAGGGGTGGGAGAGGAGGTGTGGGGAGGAATGTGGGAGGGGAGGTGGGGAGAGGAGGTGTGTGGGAGGAGGTGGGGAGAGGGAGGTGGGGAGAGGTGGGAGAGGGAGGTGTGGGAGGAGGTGGAGAGGAGGGTGGGAGAGGAGGTGGGAGAGGGAGGGGGAGAGGAGGCAGTGGGAGAGTAGTGAGGGGGAGAGGGAGGTGGGGAGAGAGGTGGGGAGAGAGGGAGAGGAGGGTGGGAGAGGAGGTGGGAGAGGAGGAGGGAAAGGAGGTGTGGGAGAAGACTGATGGGGGGAGGAGTGGGAGGGAGAGGAGGAAGAAGATGAAGAGGAAGAGGATGGGTGAGGATGAAGAGGGGAGGGGGTTTCTGGGTGGCTAGGAGGCTGTGAACTGACCCACCAGGATCACACACACAGTCGGCCACATCACCACCCACCTCCACCCTCCTCCTCTACTCCACCCTCCTCCTCCACCTCCTCTACTCCACCCACTTTCTCCTCCACCTTCCTCTACTCCACCCACTTCCTCCTCCACCTCCTCTACTCCACCCACCTCCTCCACCTTCCCTCTACTCCACCCACTTCCCCTTACTCCACCCATTTCCTCCCTCTACTCCACCCACTCTCCTCCCTCTCACTCCACCCACTTCCTCCTCTACTCCACCCTCCTCTTCCACTACCTATACTCCACCCTCTTCTACTCCACCCACTTCCTCCTCTACTCTACCCTCCTTCCACTACCTCTACTCCACCCACTTCCTCCACTCCACCCACTTCCTCCTCTACTCCATCCTCTCTCCACCATCTCTACTCCACCTCTTCTACTCCACCCACTTCCTCCCACTCTACCCTCCTCTTCCACTACCCTACTCCACCCACTTCCTCATCTACTCCACCCATTTCCTCCTCTACTCCACCCAATTCCTCCTCTACTCCACCCAATTCCTCCTCTACTCCACCTCCTCTCCACTACCTCTACTTCACCCCCTCTACTCCCTCAACTGTTCCACCCACTTCCACTCTACCTTCCTCCTCCACCATTACTCCACCCTCTTCTTCCACCACTTCTAGTCCACCCTTCTCCTCAATCACTCCCCTCCACCTCCTCCACCCATCACCACCACTCTTCCACCTCCTCACCTACATTACTCCACCAACACCACTAGGAAATTTATGTTCCCTTTGCTATATTAACTAATGCAAAAACACTAAACTATATTACAGTCATGTCTGTTGGTACTGTACTCGCTTCCCGTCCTGAGGTTCCCTGGTTCGCTCCCTGGTCAACCTTCTACTCAATCTACCCATATATGTATGCATGTATGTGTATGTATGCGTGTATGTGTGTATGTATGTGTGTATGTATGTATTTTGTACGGATAATTGTATATACCTGACTTTACAGGTGAGGAAGTGTAGAGGGTCGAGTGCAGTGCCGAAGGTTTTGTTTACAGTGTCCTCAATGGGCTACTGAGACCCACTGCAGGTCACCACAAAAGATCTTAATGTCAACAAAAAAGCCCTTAAGGTCAACACAAAAGCCCTTAAGGTCAACATAAAAGCCCCTAATATCTCTTAAGGTCAATATAACATCCACTAACAGCCTTAAGGCCAGTGCAACATCTCCTAATGTCAACACAGCACCCCTTTAGGTCAACACACTACCCCTAAGGTCAACACTCCACCCCTTAAGGTCAACACGCCAGCCTTTAAGGTCAACACAACAGCCCTTAAGGTCAACACAACAGCCCTTAAGGTCAACACAACAGCCCTTAAGGTCAACACAACAGCCCTTAAGGTCAACACAACAGCTCTTAAGGTCAACACAAAAGCCTCATAACTGCCCTTAAGGTCCACATAACAGCCCCTAAGGTGAACACAGCAGCCCTCACCCAACCCTAACACTCCACAGGTGAGGACAGCGTAATAGAGACAACCATTCACTAATTGACACGAAGCAACATGTGAATAACAGTGCAGGTTAGACTCCGGGCCACCCTCACTTGTTGAGAGAGAGAGAGAGAGTCTTGGGTGGGATCGAGAGACAGTCGTTCATGGAAAAAAGTTCCGTGACTGTTCCATCAACGTTCCTTTACTCCACCACCACTACCATACCCCACTTAGTCCCCGCCATAACCACCCCCCTTTCAGTTCCCCACCCATCAACACCCCCCCCCAACTACCACAACTCTACCCCCCACATCACATTATACTCCAGCAGGTGGCCACAGCTGGTGATAGAGGACATGCACCCAGCTAAGTAATGAGGACTGATGTAAATATTTAAATTGGCCACGTGGGGAGAGGGGAGGGGGCGGCTGGAGGTGGTAGGGGGGTGGTAAAGAAAAGAAGGGGAGGGGGAGTTCTTTCAGGGGGAAGTAATGTGTACATACTCAGGAACAAACAATTACACCTACACATGTACGTACACTCACAGGATCTAAACAACAACTGTGTACCATCAGATGTAAACAATGTAGACTGTAGATCTACCTCAGGTTCTTATTACCCAACCTCGCCACTCCCGCCTTCCTGTCCTTTCCTAACCACCTTCTCACACTCCATCCACATTTCTTCCCCTCTCCTTTCCTCCTCCACCTTCTTCTTCTCATCCTCCCTTCTCTTTCTCCTCCTCCTCCTCCTCCTCCTCCTCCTCCTCCTCCTCTTCCTCCTCCTCTTCTTCTTCTTCTTCCTCCTCCTCCTCCTCCTCTTCCTCCTCCTCCTCTCCTAGTTGAGTGGCGCTCTTACCAAAACTTCGACACCGAGGCAGGGTGAAGTCCCTCTCCTTTCCTCCTTCCTTCCTCCTTCCGTCCCATTATTCCTCACGTTTTTCTCTTTTTTTATTTATTTTCTGTTCCTACCATCCTCCCATCCCTCTCTTTCTTTCTTTCTTTCTTCTATCTCACCTCTCGTACCTCCTCTTTCCTCCTCCCTTTTCCTTCCCCCTTCCTTACGTCCTTCCTTCCTTCCCTCTTCCGGTCGTCTTACCTGTACTCGTATATCACTTCTCTCCCTCTCTTTCACTCCATTCTTTCTCCTCTATCTCTTCCCTTTCTACCCTTTAATCCTCTTCCCTCCATCTCTACTCCTCCCATCTTTTTCTGCTTCCCCCCTTTTCGCCCTCTTCCCCTTTCCCTCCTTCTCCCCTCTTCCCATCATCTCCCCTGCCTCTCTCTCTCCCCCTCCCTCCCTCTCTCCCTCCCTCGGTGTGGGGCTGCAGTAGTGTTGTGGGAGGCAGCCGCAGCAACATCAGGTTCTGTCAACACAATAAACCAGCTCCTGACCTTTTCAACTCAGATGACCCGAGCAGTGATTTGTGGTGCCTATAGCCTCCGCCAGTCACCAGGTGCACTCTTCCTCCTCCTCCTCCTCCTCCCACTTCTTCTTACTCGTTATCTTCCACCTCCTGTCCCTCCTTCTCCTCCTCCTCCTCCTCCTTGTTCTTTTCTTCCTCCTCCTGTCCTTCCTTCTCCTCCTCTTGTCCTCGTCCTTCTCTTTCTGACTATCTTTCTCCTCCTATTATTCCTCTTCTCCCTCTTCCCATTACTCTTCCTATTCCTCGTTCTCATCCTTCTCTTATCCTTCTTCCTCCTTCATCCCTCCTCTTTCTCCTTTACCCTCCTCCTCCTCTTCCTCCAACACTTAATATTTAATCTCTGCGTCACACCAAACATTCTCTCTCAAGCACAGGCTGGAATGGGATGACTGATGAACGAGGGAGAGAGGGAGAGAGGGAGGGAGAAGGAGGGAGAGGGAGAGGCAGAGGGAGAGGCAGAGGCTGGAGGATCATCTCAGAGTGTATATATATATGTAGTAATGGTTATGAAGGGTCCCCATGAGTGTGCCATGGTGTTTAATAATTTCATGAGTGACGTGTTGGATGTGGCACTATTTGGCACTGACCGATGTTCTTCACTGATGCTTGATACTTTATACGTCGTTCTTAGTGTAGCATCAACACCCACCACCATCCGAGAGAGAGAGAGAGAAAGAGTGTGTACCTCATACACAACATACACAAGGAAGAAGAAAAATATTGTGTATATAAACGCCTTTTGTAGCCATAACAATGCAAGAAATCATAAATTGTTCTCTCTCTCTCTCTCTCTCCTTGTGTATTGATTTATTCTAAGTTTATGGTAATTAGTCGGTGTTGGGGAGTCCGCTATCTGATTATGGTGGTGTTGGTTGATGCCTGTGGTTGATCTGCACACCCCCTCACCTCTCCCTCTCCCACCTCTCCTCCTCCTTCTCTCTCCCCCCTTCCTCCCCTCTTTCCCTTCCCCTTCCCTCCTGTGATCTGACTCATTCATTCGGTGCCATGGTGATGATCTCTCTCTAATGATCCCATGACCTGACCTGACCTAATCTGACCTTTCTTCAGTGCCGCAGTAAATAGCTTCTGATGATGGGAGGTTTCGCTGACCTAACCTGACCTCCGCAAGCTTAAATTACTGACATTATTTCAGGAATCGTCTTTAAGATTCACTATTAACAGTTTAGTTTTTGGATCACATGAAGAAGCTCCGCTCAAGTTTATTTCACCTAAAGACTAACCTAACCTAACCTAACCTAACCTAACCTAACCTAACCTAACCTAACCTAACCCGACTCTTTATATACACCAGATACGCTCCTTTAATGCAGATATGAAGTCAATAATAAAATCTTGAGTTGTGGTCTGTCCTCTCCAGTCCTCACCAGTCTTCCCCAGTCCTCACCAGTCATCTCCAGTCATCTCCTGTCCTCACCAGTCCTCACCAGTCTTCCCCAGTCCTCACCAGTCTCCCCAGTCCTCACCAGTCATCTCCTGTCCCCAGTCCTCACCAGTCCACCCAGTCCTCACCCCAGTCCTCACCCAGTCTTCCCCAGTCCTCACCAGTCTTCCCAGTCCTCACCAGTCATCTCCTGTCCTCACCAGTCCTCATCAGTCCTCACCCAGTCCTCACCCCAGTCCTCCCCAGTCTCCAGTCTCACCCAGTCCTCACCAGTTCCCACCCCAGTCCTCACCAGTCATCTCCTGTCCTCACCAGTCCTCACCAGTCCTCACCCAGTCCTCACCCCAGTCCTCACCCCAGTCCTCACCAGTCTTCCCCAGTCCTCACCAGTCTTCCCAGTCCTCACCAGTCATCTCCTGTCCTCACCAGTCCTCATCAGTCCTCACCCAGTCCTCACCCCAGTCCTCCCCAGTCTTCACCAGTCCTCACCCCAGTCCTCACCAGTTCTCACCCATCGTTCAGCTAGGGAGTGAGGGAAGGACTGCAGTGGTAAGTTTCCCGGCTAAATATTATGACAGGTTAGGGCAGCGTCTCGACACCTCACCATTATCCTCACTCAGTAAATTATCCTCGAGTGGCAACTGCTGTGACGTCACCCTAATAAAAATACTCCAGTCTTGTCTTAATTATGTTTATTTTTTGTTATGTGTTTACGTAATCAAGATAGGTGTGAACTTGTTGTGAACTGCTTGTGTGTGTGTGTGTGTGTGTGTGTGTGTGTGTGTGTGTGTGTTCAAGTATTATTGTGTTTTATAATATGTAAAATGTTTAAATAAGTTTGTGTTTATTTTTATTTTTACTGTGTATAAATGTGAGTGATTGCGTGTGGAGGGATGGTGAGAGTGTTGTATAAATATATGAGAATGAGTAGGAGGGAAGGAGGGAGGAAGGGAGAGAGAGAGATAAAGGGAGGGTGAGCCACAGTGTGAGGAAGGGAAGGATGGAGGTGAAGGGAGGAAGAAGAGAGGAAGGAAGGTGAGAGATGGAGGTAAAGGGGCGAAGGAGGGATTGCAGTGAGGAGGGAAGGATGGAAGGAGGTGAGGAGGAGGAGAGAGGGAGGGATGGAAAGAGGTGAGGAGGGAGGATGGAAGAGGTGAGGAGAGGGAGGTGAGGAGAGAGGAGAGGGAGGCTGTGATGGTGTTGTGCCGTGCCTTAGTTCCCAGGCTGGATCGTCGCCTCGACCCCCATCACCTTAGACAAATATTTAAAATTGACCCTCCACTGCCTGATAACTGATGATATAGTGTCTCTCTCTCTCTCTCTCTCTCCTGTTCTCAGCAACTATTCATTGTTTTATTATTATTATTATTATTATTATTATTATTATTATTTACACAAGAAACGGAATGACAAGCTGAAGTTTCCACCAATCACATCACCCCTCTCTTGTTAGTAGGCTCCAATCACAGGCTCTCATGTCCCAGTAGGCTCCAATCACATGTTTCCTCACCTCTCGCAGTAGGCTCCAATCACAGGCTCTCTCATGTCCCAGTAGGCTCCAATCACATGTTTCCTCACCTCTCGCAGTAGGCTCCAATCAATACATTAGCCTTTGTTTACCATCACTCTGGGTTTCCAATACTGGGTATCACCTCTCTTCTCCCCTTTACCTCTCCATCACCTCCCCTCCCCTTCCCTCACTTCTCTTCCCCTCTCCTCTTCTCCCTTCATCTTTTTCCTCTAAGCTCTTGTGATCTATGATTGCATTCTTTATTTACTATCATCTACCCTTTGAATGCGTTCTCTCTCTCTCTCGGAAAACACTCAACACAGCTGGTGAATATTTGTCCCCGAGATTTCTAAATAAAGTTTTTTTCTTCCTCCCTCCCTCTCTCCCTCCCTTTCTCCCTCCCTTTCTCCCTCCCTTTCTCCCTCTCTCCTTCCCTTTTACCCTCCCTCCCTCCCTCCCCTCTTCTCTCCCGCAGGACCCCAATCAGTGCATCCTTCTGAGACGCCTCATTATAGTAGATCCCTCTCCCTTCTCTCTCTCTCCTCATACTACCCCTCCCTCCTCACTCCTCCCCTTCCTCCTCTCCCACCCCCTTACATTTCTCCTTATGGGTAACTTAAACTTCCATTATCTCCCTTACTCCCCTAATCCACCCTCACCTTGTTTTTTGTTTTGATTTTTATGACTGCTTGTATTATTTCCCCTTGTTTTGATATGACTGCTTGTATTATTTCCTTGTTTTCTTGTTTCTTTGTTTTGTTTTAGTTTCTTGTTTTTTTTATTTTATTTTTTTTTGCATTTTGGGGGTTTGATGAAGTAGTTCGGTTAGTTGTCTTGGAAGTTTTTATTATACGGAGGAGAATTGTTGTTGTAGTTAATGATTTACTTTGGTCGACTGTGTTAAAGCTTGTGGGACTCATTACTGAAAGTTGTAACGGGGCAAGTGTTGATTTTATCGTCCAAGATGTGTGTTGAGGGGGGCAGGGGACTGAAGCACAAATAGTGGCTGGGGGCTGAAGCACTAGTAATAACAGGGGATTGAAGCACTAGTAATAACAGGGAGCTGAAACACTAGTAATAACAGGGGGCTGAAGCACTAGTAATAACAGGGGATTGAAGCACTAGTAATAACAGGGGGCTGAAGCACTAGTAATAACAGCTGAAGCTAATTAGTAATAACAGGGTTGTTAATTAGCACAATAGGGATTAAATTAGTAATAACAGGGATTGAAGCACTCAGTAATAAGTAGGAAGGAAGCACTAAAGTAATAACAGGGGGCTGAAACACTAGTAATAATAGGGGATTGAAGCAATTAGTAATAACAGGATTGAAGCACTAGTAATAACAGGGATTGCTGAAGCACTAGTAATAACAGGGGCTGAAGCTAATTAGTAATAACAGGATTAAAGCACTAGCACAACAGGGATTAAAGCACCAGTAATAGCAGGGGCTAAAACACTAATAATAACAGGGGGTTGAAGCACTAGTAATAATAGGGATTGAAGCTAATTAGTAATAATTGTGATTGAAGTACTAGCACAGCAGGGGCTGAAACACTATTAATAACAGGGGCTGAAGCTAATTCAGTAATAATAGGGGATTGAAGCACTAGTAATAACAGGGGCTGGAAACACTAGTAATAATAGTTGAAGCACTAGTAATAACAGGGGCTGAAACACTAGTATTGTAACAGGGGGCTGAAGCACTAGTAATAACAGGGGGCTGAAGCACTAGTAATAACAGGGGATTGAAGCACTAGTAATAACAGGGGGCTGAAACACTAGTAATAACAGGGGATTGAAGCACTAGTAATAACAGGGGGCTGAAGCACTAGTAATAACAGGGGGCTGGCACTAGACAGGGGGCTGAAACACTAGTAATAACAGGGGACTGAAACACTAGTAATAACAGGGGGCTGCACTAGTAATAACAGGGGACTGAAACACTAGTAATAACAGCTGAACACACAGGGGTTGAAACACAGTAATAACAGAGAAGGGGAAACATTAGTAATAACAGGGGCTAACACTAGTAATAACAGGGACTGCACTAGTAATAATAGGGCTGAAGCACTAGTACAGGGGCTGAAACAGGGGGCTAAAACACTAGTGACAGGGGCTGAAACAATAGTAATAACAGAGGCTGAAACACTAATAACAGGGGGCTGAAACACTAGTAACAACAGGGGACTGAAACAACAAGTAGATAACAAGGGCTGAAGGGGGAATAAAAATAATAAGGGGGGCGACACAAAAATAGAGACAGTAGACCCCAAAACAACAACGAACCAAGACAGAGAATAAAGAGCCTAGTTACCAGACCCAATATCCTATCCCTCTCCTCCCCCATCCCTCTCCTCCCCCATCCCTCTCCTCCCCCCCATCCCCTCTCCCCTCCCCCCATCACCCCCATCGACACCAAATTGCCCTCTCGAGAGACTACTCAAATATTTAACCTGTTTTTAGTGATGCGGTTATAGTGTAGCGGACTTGTATCTCTATATAATTCCGTTATATGGAGGGTTTCACGGACAGGTTATCTAGGTTTTGTGGTTTGTTTCTTTCAATTCTCAAATACTGTAGCAAAGTTTGGTTATTTTTATTATTTTTTTCCGTTACTTTTCTCCGTGTCTCCCCCCCCCCCATGACTTTTTTCCCGTGGCTTTTCTTCCTCTGGCGATTTTTAATGACTTTTTCTGTATTATTTTTTCACTTTATCCTCATTACCACACATAACAATATGTATTAAAGGAGGTGTGTGTTTACTGAAGCCTAGGTCCTGGTCAACCACCATCAGAGAGAGAGAGAGAGAGAGAGAGAGAGAGAGAGAGAGAGAGACGCAGCAGCAGCAGGTCTGGTGTGAACGATTACCGCTAAAATGGATTTGGAGAGCTTTAAGTTAACGATAGATGTCCGATACTGGCTAGCGAGCTGTGCCGCGGGGCTCAATTGGGGGCTCTCTCACTCTATCTTCGTTTCTCTTTCACTCTATCTTCGTTTCTCTTTCTCTCTCTTTTTTCTCTCATTGTTTCTGTATGTATCTATCTTTTCTCTCTCTCTCTCTCTCTCTCTCTCTCTCTCTCTCTCAGGACTTGACTGAATCGCGTAGTCATTCATTGATTCACTCGTGGAAGTGTGTTGAGTGTGTCGTGTGTTTAATTGAGTGAGTGTATGTATGTATGTATGTATGTATGTATGTATGTATTTTCACACATCATTTCCTCACATGTTCCTCATTTTTTATATCGCCTTAATCTGGGATGAATTTGCATACGGATGACGATTATTCTCCCTCTGGCAACGTGCGTCAGTATGTAAACAAAGGCAGGAAGGAGGGGGGGCAGGAACAGCTTCAGGAGATCACGTTTGGTCATTGGTTATCTTGCCTTCGTCCCTCCCTCTTGGGCTAACTTTAACTCTTGGTATACACAGGCTAATGTAATCTTCTCACCTGATCCCCTTGAGTATGATGTAATCCCTTGAGTATGATGTAATCCCTTGAGTATGAAATTATGATGACCTAACCCCTTTGAGGATGATGAATTAGTTCCTTGAGTATGATGACCTAATCTCATAGGGGATGATGAATTAATCCCTTTACGTATGATGAATTAGTTCCTTGAGTACGATGGTGTAGTAATTAATCGATTAAGTCGTTCTCAGAGAGTTATTTACCGTTTACAGGTGAGCTACAGTTAATCAGTGATAGCAAGGGAGAGGTGTTAGTTCCAGCCACTCAGCCAGCCAGTTCCAGAAGCTCAATTAGCAAGCAAGCCAGTCAGTCAGTTAGTTAGCAATCAGCCAGTCAGTTATTCAGTCAGTCAGGAGGAAAGCTTTGGTATGTAGGTCAATACTTCTGACGAAAGCCCCAAAAAAGGCAGGTGGTAAAACACAATTATAATAGGGCCGGGTTATAACAGGCTATTGTCAGAGTAAATTAGATATTCACTATTTATTCTACATGTAAATATGTGATTCGTGAAATCATTATTATTCGTCGATGGAACAGTGTGTGTGTGGGGGGGGTATATGTCTCGTATGAATGTCTGTGTCTGTGTGCCGCTCTAGCTTCCTCATGACCCAAATTGGTGAGTCGTTTCGCCAGCCAGCCAGTGTCTGTGTCTGTCCACCCACCTCTAGCCTCCCAACCTACCTAACCCGCCTGCCCGCCCAGCACTGGCCAACCAAGCCCACATCCTCTCTAACTTAGCCTTAACCCCATTGTAACCTTAACCTAACCTAAATTAAACTAAACCAAAATACCCAGCTGTGTTTAGAGCGTCTCACCGGGTCTTCAACCTTGTCCACACCTCAGCAATGTCGAGATGAGGTATATTGTGTGAGGGGGGGGCCGTGTGTGTGTGTGGTAGTTAGGTTACAGTGCGCGTATATTTGCGTCAGAGTTAGCTGACAGGGCGTGTGTGTGTGTGTGTGTGTGTGTTAGTCAGCTGACATCCTGACAGGTTGAACTAGTGTTGATTTGAAGGGAGTGACCTGACAACCACCAAGGCACGCCACTCCCTCACATACACACACACGCCACCCCCCCAAACGCACACACGCCACCCACCCAAGCGCACACACACACGCCACCCACCCAAACGCACACACACGCCACCCACCCAAACACACCCACCCAAACACACACACCACCTCACACTCCACCCCCTCACACACGCCACCCCCTCACACGCCACCCCTCACACGCCACCCCCTCACACACGCCCCCTCACACACGCCCCCCCTGACACATACACCCCAGCCCCTGACACACACACACACACACACACACACTCACACTCACACAGAAAGAAAGAAAGAAAGAAAGAAAGAGAGAAAGAAAGAAAGAAAGAAAATAAGAAAAAGATAAATTAAAAGAGAGAGAGAGAGAAGGTAAAAGAGAGAGTGAGTAAGAGTTAAGACCCGCGTGTCCATCATACATTCCTGCCCTCAACATTCTTAGTCTCGGGCAGGAGAAAATATTCAGGTTAAGACTCGGTGGACAAGGTCAGGTCGAGGCCCCGTGTGTGTCCTACAGTAATTCAGAACTTCTCGAAAAATGGGACGAAATAATGGAAACCGATGACCCTTCCCTTCCCTTCCCCTTCCCCTTCCCCTTCCCTCCCCTTCCCCTTCCCTACCCTTCCCTTCCTTACCCTTCCCTTCCCTACCCTACCCTACCCTTCCCTCCCTCCCCTCCCTTCCCTACCCTTCCCTTTCTTACCCTACCCTTCCCCTTCCCTTCCCTCCCTCCCTTCCGTTCCCCTTCCCTTCCCTCCCCTCCCCTACCCTTCCCTTCCTTACCCTACCCTTCTCTACCCTACCCTTCCCTTCCTTACTCTTCCCTACCTAACCTAATCTAACCAAACCAAACCAAGACAGCAACCCACCAGAACACGCACACGCCCACAAGCAAAAAAGATCATCATTATTATTTCCTAAGACTACAATTACCTGTTAATGACCCAACCACTCCTACCTGGCCACAGTGTTTCATAATCACGGTATTCTTGAACCACTTCCATCATTCAGGATAATCAGACTGTTTCTTTTTTTAACAACTCAGGTACAGTAAGTCAGTTTATTCTTGTATTTTGAAACTCATTTTCGTTCCATATTTATTTAGTTTTGTTCCATATTCCTCCTCGGTGTCGTTTCATATTCGTTCTTGATTCCGTTCCACATTCTTCCTTGATTCCGTTCCACATTTCTTTTTGATTCTGTTCCACATTCGTCCTTGACTCCGTTCCACATTTCTTCTTGATTCTGTTCCACTTTCCTTTTTGTTTCCGTTCCACATTCCTCTTTGATTCTGCTCTACGTTCTTTCTCAATCCCGTTCCACATTCCTCTTTGATTCTACTCTACGTTCTTTCTCAATCCCGTTCCACATTCCACACAGCAACATGACTTAGGGTCCCATTCTCTATGTTAAATTACAGCTGGTAGTGACGTCACAAATATGGCGGCGGGATGTGCCGTCATGAAGATGACTGAGGACTTAACTGCGTGTCGTGGTCAAACTGGCGGTACTTTATCTTACTTAAAAGTTTACCTACTGTAATAATAATAATAACAATCTCATGTCTCTGTGTTTGTATAGTTTCATATGAGTCTTTTTTTAATTAAGTCATAGTTACCACAAGAAACAGACGTCCTCAGGAGCTTAATGTCATAATTGGCTCCTTTTGGGTGGGTGGGGGATGGGGTGAATAGGAGGGGGGGAGTTCATATTACCTCAAGCGAGAGACTTTGTTGTGAGCTTAAAACGCTGTTTGACAAAACTCTCAGTTGATCATAAACGCGGGAAGTAGAGTATCACGAGAACATTACAACAGTTAACTCGACATTTGTTCTTTTTTCTCTTTTTTGGTCATAAAGCAGCAAGAGACAGACGCTCGCTTGACTCACTACTCGCTCGTATATTTAACACAGGATGCACAAACATATTACTACTTTGCTCTTCACTGGGAATCCAGTATGACGATCATCCAGCTAGGATAAAATGATAAGAGTTATTTAGGATATCACTGTTGGTGAGCTCTGAGGTGACTAGAGAGGCCGGTATGGGACCGGCAGGGTCGTCCACAGACGTTGCACGTGTGGAGGGCTACATCTAGTGCGGGAGGGGCTGGGCAGCGTTTTTCCGGCGTTGGCACTTGTCTGCCTCGTTATGCAATCGGGCTAACTCGAAAATATTGACACCTCGTGTGGTGCTTCTCCAAGCTTTACGGTGTGGAGTAATCGTCTTCCAGGTGAGGGGGTCGATTTGGCACTTTTTCAGGTTTGTCTTAAGACTATCCTATACCTTTTTAGTTGCCCGCCAGCGTTACTTGCTTTAGCAGTTTACTGTCGTCCTTGCGGGTAACATGGCCAGTCCAGCGTAGTTGTTCATGGATAATGGTAGCCTCGATGCCCCTACAGTTGGTGTCAGCGAGAATACTGGCATTTGTTCTCTTTTCTTCCCAGTGAACTCGGAGATGGAACGTAGACTATGTTGGTGAAAGTTTTGAAGTGCCTTGAGGTGCCTCCTGTATGTGACCCATGTCTCGCTGCGATATAGCAGGGTGGGGAGGACCACTACTCGATATACGTGCAACTTTGTAGATAATTTCATCTCCCTACAGCTGAAAACACAGGTACGGAGTCTGCCAAAGGCTTCAGATGCACATCTGATTCGATTTTGAATTTTGTCAGCGATTTCCACGCTGGTGGACAGATGGGAGCCGACAAACTGAAAGTGGGTAACATTCGAGAGGGTAGTACCATTAAGCTGGAGGGATGGTGGAGATGTGGCTGAACCAGGGGCAGGATGAAAGAGAATTTGAGTCTTACGTACATTCACCTCAAGGCCTAAGTGTGCATACGCACCTGCGTAGGTGTTTAGGATCTCCTGTAGGTCGCGTTCAGTGTGAGCGACAAGGTTGAAGTCGTCTGCATACTGAAATTCAGTAAAGGAAGCTGCCGACACATTTGTTCCTGCCTGGAGTCGTCTATGTTGAAAAGCCCCTTTATCCGGTACTTGATGTTCACCCCACCAGCTAAATTGGCACTGGCACAAGTAAGGAAGGCAACTAAGAAAATGGAAAAAAGAGTTGTTGCCAGTACACATCCTTGTTTTACCCCCATTTGGATGGGGTAGAACTCAGACTGGGTACCATTGTGCAGGACACTGCCGTTCATACCATCGTGGAGTTGCCTCACAATGGCGCTGAATTTTGGTGTGCAGCCAAAACGACTGAGGGTCCGCCAGAGGGCTTCCCTGCCAACCAAATCGAAGGCCTTGGTTAGGTCGATGAAAGCCATGTACAGGTTACGACGCTGTTCTCTGCATTTTTCCTGTATCTGCAGGGCAGCAAAAAATCATGTCGGTGGTGCCACGTGATGGTCTAAAGCTACATTGAGATTCTGGGAGGAAGTTTTCCGCCTCAGGAAGAAATCTGTTTAGGAGGACTCGGACGATAGTCTTGTGCAGCTATGGACAGCAGCAAGATCCCGCAGTAGTTGCCACAGTCTGACCAGTCTCCCTTGTTCTTATAAATATTGACAATGGAGGTGTCTTTAAGAGCTTGGGGGATTTCCTCCTTTTCCCATATATTCTCCAGGAGAGAATGGAGATGGCTGGCAAGCAAATGTCCTCCTGCTTTATAAACCTCGGCTGGGATTCCATCAGGCCCTGAGGCTTTGTTATTTTTCATCTGTTTGATGGCAGTAGCTACCTCATCCAGGGATGGAGGATAGCTGAGGTGGGTCAGCTCTGGATGCTGTGGGACCTGCTGGGTAGTCAGGACATCCACACTCGGTGTTTCGGTTGAGCAGTGAATGGTAGTGCTCTTTCCTGCGCTGAAGGAGGCCTTCTTCGTCTTTAATTAGGAAGTTACCGTCGGATGAGTGGAGGGGGGCTGCGCCACGAGTGATTGGCCCATAAAAGTTTTAGTGGAATTGAAGAATTTGCACATCTTGTTGATCTGCAAGTTTTTGTGTTTCACATGCTTTGTTTTTAAACCAGTCGTCCTTTAGATTGTGAAGTTCGCACTGGGCCGCCACTTTCTTCTTGCGGAAGGTATCAGCTTGGTCTGAGGCTGAGGGTTGTTCTGCCAGTCAGTGAAGGCAGCACGTTTATCATCGATGAGTACATTAACTTCCAGGTCATTTTCATCAAACCAGTCCTGGTGTATTCTATCGATTTGGCCGATGGTCTCTCTGCAGGTTTTTGTCATGATAGTGTCGAGAATACCCCATCCGGCACTGGGATTACACACACACACACACACTCGTTAACCTCGATTCACATTTACCACAACCATTTTTCACTGTAATAACACCTTCTCCGTCACATAAACACCTGACACAATTAATAATGGTTAAATTAATATCAACACCTGATAATTAGTAATAATAATTAGTGCAATGGATGAATTTCGTGACCCACATAGCATAAACACACTGGGTGAAATGCCATGAAAAACAATTAGCCTAGATGTTATGTGACCCGGGTGGTGAGGGCGGTGAGGAAATGGGTGGGATGGGTGGGCTAAGTGGGTAGGTGGTAATAACGACAGTGGGTGGGATGGGTAGGGTCCTTGGATTAGGTGGGTGATGGGGTCAGGAGTTAGTAGGTAGGTGGGTAGTGGGTTCAGGGTTAGTATGTGGATGGGATAGGGTGGGTGGATGGGATAGGGTGGGGGCAATGGGTGAGTAGTGGGTGGGGTGTGTGTTCGAGAGCCACACCCCACCTATGTTTTAACTAGTTACATACCTTTAATTGAGGGCGGGGCCGACCGTATACACCTCATCTCTTGTTAGCCAAACAGGTGACCCAGGTGACAAGTGACCCAGGTGACAGGTGAACTATGTGACAGGTGAACTATGTGACAGATGACCCAGGTGAATCATGTGACAGGTAACTCAGGTGACACGCTGCTCACCTAACATCACCTTTTGCTATAATAAAGTTTGTTATTTTCATGTGTTTTTTTCTAAATTATATATATGAGAAACTGGTAAAGTTACGTGAGGAAGAAGAAAGTTAAATTAAGGACACACACATACACACACACATGCACATACATACATATACGCACATACATAGGCGCACATACTGTACATACATATACACACACACACATACACACACACATACATACATGCACACATACATACACACACACACACATACATACATACACACACACACACCTTGCTTGTTCCGAGTAAACCAATCAATTAACTGCTCGCTACACTGGTCAGATTTGGATCACCAATCAATTATTGAGTGTCACGTGTCATACCGGTATTGTGTGTCATGTTATTGTGTGTCATGTCATCGTTATTGCGTGTTATGGCTCATACAGTTATTGCGTGTAATGTGTCATACAGTTATTGTGTGTCATGTTTCATATCGTTATTGTCATGTGTCATATAGTTTTGTGTCATGCCATGCAGCTATCGTGTGTCATGTGTCATACAGTTATTGTGTGTCATGTGTCATACAGTTATTGTGTGTCATGTGTCATACAGTTATTGTGTGTCATGTGTCATACAGTCATTGTGTGTCATGTGTCATACAGTTATTGCGTGTCATGTGTCATACAGTTATTGTGTGTCATGTGTCATACAGTTATGTCATGTGTCATACAGTTATTGTGTGTCATGTGTCATAACAGTTATTGTGTGTCATGTGTCATACAGTTATTAAGTGTCATGTGTCATACAGTTATTGTGTGTCTTTGTCATACAGCATAGTGTCAGTCATTCAGTTATTGTGTGTGTCATGTTATTGTGTGTCTTGTGTCATACAGTTATTGTGTGTGTCATGTGTCATACAGTTATTGTGTGTCATGTGTCATACAGTTATTGTGTGTCATATCATACATGTTGTGACATGTGTCAAGTGTCATGTGTAACAGTTGTGTGTCATGTGTCATACAGTTATTGTGTGTCATGTGTCATACAGTTATTGTGTCATGTGTCATACAGTTATTGGTCATGTGTCATACAGTTATTGTGTGTCATGTGTCATACAGTTATTGTGTGTCATGTGTCATACATAGTGTCATGTGTCATACAGTTATTGTGTGTCATGTGTCATACAGTTATTGTGTGTGTCATACAGTTATTGTGTGTCATGTGTCATACAGTTATTAGTGTCATGTGTCATACAGTTATTAGTGTCATGTGTCATACAGTTATTGTGTGTCATGTGTCATACAGTCATTGTGTGTCAGACAACAAGAGTGTAGTGTGTGTAGAATGAGTGACGTCGTGGTATTATAAACCCATTGATCAGGCCAGGGAGACGGTGTGTAGTAGTGGTGGTGGTGATATTATTGGCGGTTGTGGTAATGGTGGTGATAGTGGTGGTAATAGTAGTGGTAGCGGTGATAATAGTGGTGGTAGCGGTGATAATGGTGGAGGTAATAGTGGTGGTGGCGTGTTAGGGGTCGCCACAGTTCCGGGTAATCAGGTAATTCACATAATACTCTGCCTTTCTTCCTTCCTCCTCCTCCTCCTCCTTCCTTTTCCTTCCTCCTCCTCCCTCCTCCTCCTCCTCCTCCTCCTCCCTCCTCCTCCCTCCTGCTCACGCTTCACCATTGATTCTTGTGTTGTTATGAAACTCTCTTCCTTACGGTTTGATTTCGAATATTATTACTCACAGTTGAATCATTATTTCTTCAGTATTGTAAAACTTCAAAGTATTAAGACTTGGCTCAGATGTGTGTGTGTGTGTAGTGTGTGTTCGTCTGTATGTAGTGTGTGTGTGTGTAGTGTGTGTGTAGTGTGTGTGTGTAGTGTGTGTGTAGTGGAGGTGTTTCACGTTCGCCCAACACATCTTACCTTTTAACAAGAACAGGTACAGTAATTACCCCATAAAGGTGTTGAAACATTAACAAGGTCTTGTACAACACTTGGCCAGGTTACCCCCCAAAACCTCAACCACGTATAATTAGCTTACAGACTTTGTGGTTAGCTAGAGACATTACCTTACCTAGTTAAAGGAAAGTTTCTATAATTTAATGCCATTCTGAGCCTTTATGAATCACATGAAGACTAGACATCCCCAAATTATTTCACCAGAGGATTAAACACCCTAACGCTTACCTGACCTGACCTAACCTAACCTAACCTGACCTAACCTAACGCTTACCTAACCTGACCTAACCTAACCTGACCTAACCTAACCCGAATATTATGACTGGGGATGACTAAGGTTGGTAAGGTTAGGGTTATTAAAAGTGAGATTTATATGTGATTAGGGGCCTTGGGCTTGTTTAATTAAATTAGTTTATAATCCATATGGAACTGGATATGATTTATATAAGTTGGGTTAAGTCGGGGCTGAGTAGGATTGGGGTAAATTAGGATTGGGGACCTGTTGGGATTTGGTGCCTCTCCTCTCTCGATCAGGGAGGTAAACAGGGAGTGTGGCAGTGGTCAGCTCCCGGCACGCCTGGTGTGGTTTCCATAGCGACGGGGTAAAACAGGTGGTGTGTGTGTGGCTCCGGTCTCCTCCCCTTTACAAAGTGCTGTCCTCACCCTCACACCCCCATCCTCACGCCCTCATCCTCACGCCCTCATCCTCAGGCCTTAACCTTCATGCCCTCACCTTCACGCCCCCACCGTCACGCCCTCACCTTCACGCCCTCACCTTCATGCCCTCACCTTCACGCCCTCATCCTCACCCCCTCATCCTCAGGCCTTAACCCTCATGCCCTCACCTTCACGCCCCCACCGTCACGCCCTCACCTTCACGCCCTCACCACGCCCCACCGTCACGCCCCTCACCTTCACGCCCTCACCTTCACGCCCTCACCCTCTCGCCCTCCCTGGCACTCACCATCTCGTCCTCACCTTCACCACATATTCTCTTCATGGTGTTCATGTTGCCACATCATTACATATTCTTTCAGTCGTGTTAACGTTCACATCCACACCTACACGGTATGTGCACCCCTAATACAGACTCTCACGAATGTACACATATACAATGTGCGCCGATATATGTACTCATAAATCAGGTGAATATGTACTTACTTTTACATCATGTGTACCTTAAACACACACACACACACACACACACACACACACACACACACACACACACACACACACACACACACACCACACTCACACTCACATCACACACACACACACACACACACACACACACACACACACACACACACACACACACACACACACACACACACACACCACACCACACCACACACACACACACACACACACACACACACACACACACACACACACTCACACACACACACACCACACACACACACACACACCACACACACACACACACACACACACACACTCACACTCACACCACACACACACACACACACACACACACACACACACACACACACACACACACACACACACACATGTGAAGACGCTAATATGCCTATTTTGGGCTGGGTGCGTTGTTACCGGTTTGTTCGTTCATTCGTCTGTCCGTTTACGTTGGTTAAGGTTCAAAGGTCAACGAGGAAGTTCACCTCCACCTTTACTTCCTGAGTCTTGGAGCCGATCAACCCCACCAACGACCACACTGAGATATCGATGAGTGTCACGAGGTAGTATGTCACCTTTCTCCAGCGACCACCACGGCTAGTTCATCCACTACCACCTACTACCACCACCACCTCGACCAGTTCACTCATTATCACCACAACCACCACCAGTTCACCCACTACCACCAGTTCACCCACTACTACCACCAGTTCACCCACCACCACCAGTTCACCCACCACCACCAGTTCACCCACTACTACCACCAGTTCACCCACCACCACCAGTTCACCCACTACTACCACCAGTTCACCCACCACCACCAGTTCACCCACCACCACCACCAGTTCACCCACCACCACCAGTTCACCCACCACCACCAGTTCACCCACTACTACCACCAGTTCACCCACCACCACCAGTTCACCCCACTACCACGTTCTACCACCAGTTCACCCACCACCACCAAGTTCAACCCACACCACCACCAGTTCACCCACCACCACCAGTTCACCCCTAGTTCACCCCACCACCACCAGTTCACCCACCCACCACACCCCAGTTCACCCACCACAGTTCACCCACCCACCACCACCAGTTCACCCACCACCACCAGTTCACCCACTACCACCAGTTCGGCCAGAGTGGATGGAGTCAAATTTGATAGGCCAATTATAAAAGCAGTTAAGTGTGTGCTGTGAAATAATTGTGTACATGACCCAGTGTGATGATTTGACCTCGTTATTGTGTTCCTTGACCCCGACAGTACTTCTTGACTACTTCATATATCTCATTTTCTGTCTATCTGTCTTGTGATTTCTCTGCTTTTCTGTCTGTCTGTCTGTCTGTCTTTCTATCTGTTTATCCCAGTCCACCTGTCCTTCTCTCTCTGTCTATCTGTCTGTCTGTCTGTCTGTTTGTCTGTCTGTCTGTCTGTCTGTCTGTCTGTCTCTTATTGTCCGTCTGTCTCTGTCTACACACCACCAAGCTATTTAATGTTGGGTTTTCTCAGTGTATAAGAGTGAAAAATTATTCACTCTGGTCCACAAGGTGTATTCACCGGTGAAGGAAGTCGTCCTCCAAGTTTCAAGTACCACTCGAGTGTTGTCAGACAATACTAGCTCGTTTGTGGCGGGCAGGTAAGATTTCCCCCGCTAGTGTAGTACAGTCAGTCACGATGTTGCATGACAGTAAAGCAGCTGAGTTACAGTGTAGGAGGGTAAAATACAGTGGAATTTTGTAGTAATGAAAAGTTCTTGTAATTTATGTATTTTTGTGGATTAAAGTGGATGATATTTGTGGATTTTTTATGATTTGTATATTTTTGGAGTTGATGCCGTACGAGTGTTTACGATTTTAGAAGGAAATTATATATATTTTTTATATGTTTCTAAGATCTTAAGTGTTTGATATTTCTGGGAATTTATATAATTTGTATATTTTTGTGGTTTATGATGACACTGATTTTTTTTTTTGTTTTAAGGAAAATTTGTATCATGTTTTTTTTAATTCTTCAAAATGAGTCTTGGGGAATTTAGTCGAGTATAATGGTTCTTGATATTTGTAGGTGATTAATTTGAGTTGAATTTCTATAATTTATATTTTCCTTAAGATGACGTTATCAAGACTTTTGTTTCAGTAAAGTAATATCGTTTTGTCTTATTAATAAACTGAGAAAATAATAAATTACTTATTATATAATACGAATCAAGATATTGTCAGTAATGTCGGTACTTATTAGTATATTGCTTGATTTTTTAGTACTTAACTACTTACCTTGATTACCTAGATGTAACTACTTACCTTAATTACCTGTACTTAACTACTTACCTTGATTACCTGTGTACTTAACTACTTACCTTGATTACCTGTGTACTTAACTACTTACCTTGATTACCTGTGTACTTAACTATTCACTTACCTTGATTACCTGTACTTAACTACTTACCTTGATTACCTGTACTTAACTACTTACCTTGATTACCTGTGCTTAACCACTTACCTTGATTACCTGTGTACTTAACTACTTGTGATATTTGCGATATATTTGGCGAGATGTTATATTTGAGAGGTGTTATATTTGGCGTCTTATACAAGTGCCGCATTTATTTTACCTGGTTTCATTAATCGCGTTATTCATTTATTCACCCAGTCTCTGCATAATGAGAGAGTTTTCTGAATTAACCAAGATTTTCAGACTCGTTACTTCATTGTTAATATTTGTCTCCTGTAGAAACTAATTACTTGGACGGTCATTATACTCAGTGGGATAATTAATCGTACTCGAAGGGGATGTAGAATAAGTAGGTTAAATCATCGTACTCAGCGGGATAACTGATCGTACTCAAGGGGGGGGGGGTTAAGATATATTATTCCTTTGGTTAATTCATTATACTTAGTGGATTAAAATATCAGACTCGCAGCGTTTAAGCCGTCATCATACTCATTTAACATCATACTCAAGAGATTAAAACAACAACATCATACTCAAGATTAACACAACATCAATAACATTTTCTTCTCATCTCTTTAACATTTGATTGTAATTATTTATTTGGGCATAAAGCCACAAGAGAGGTGGGGGGTGTGGAGGTAGGGGTGTGGAGGAGGTAGGGGGGTGGAGGGGAGGTAGGGGGGTGTGGAGGGAGGTGAGGGGTGGAGGGAGGTGTGGAGGGAGGTAGGGGTGTGGAGGTGGGGTGTGTGGAGGTGGGGGTGTGGAGGGGGTGGGGGTGTGGAGGGTGGGGTGTGGAGGTGAGGGGTGTGGAGGTGGGGGTGGAGGGGGGTGGGGGGTGTGGAAGGGGGGTGTGGAGGGTGGGGGGTGTGGAGGGAGGTAGGGGGTGGAGGGGAGGTAGGGGTGTGGAGGGAGGAGGTAGGGGTGTGGAGGGAGGTAGGGGTGTGGAGGGAGGTAGGGGGTGGAGGAGGTGGGGGTGTGGAGGGAGGTAGGGTGGTGGAGGGGGTGGGGGTGGAGGTGGGGGTGTGGAGGAGGTGGGGGTGGAGGGTGGGGGTGGATGTTGACACGGTGCTATCAATTCAACTCTTTTTTTGTGAGGGTGGGGGTGTAGGTAGTTCTCTTGAAGTTAGGTTACAAATGCTCTCTCTCTCCTCTCTCTCTCTCTCTCTCTCTCTCTCTCTCTCTCTCTCTCCTCTCTCCTCTCTCTCTCTCTCTCTCTCTCTCTCTCTCTCTCTCTCTCTCTCCTTAATATCTTATCTCCTCGTTTATTCTCACCTTTTTCATTTCCGCCTCTCATCACTCCCCTTTCCGTCATTCCTCTCCTCCCACTTATCATTCCCCTCTCTCCTCTCAAAATAATTGCAAAGGATATGCTTGATGTAGAGGTGTAGAGGGTGAGGATAAAAGAGGAAGAGTGTAAGGGAGATAGAAAGGAGGAAAGGGAAGGGAGAAGGAGAAGGGGGCAGGAGGATCGAAGGGAGGGAGTAAAGTAAATAATATAAGAGTATTGACGATGATCACGGCTACCACACTCTCACCCTGTGCCTTACCCTCCCTCTCTCCCTCCTTCTCTCCTCCTTCCCTTCACCCTTATTACTTAGCCGCCCCCATACTTTACACTCTGCCTCTCCCTCCTTTCTTTCTCCTCCCCTACCTCTCCCTCCTCTCCCCCACCCCCCTAAAGCTGCTTTTGTTGTTATTTCTTCCTTCAGACCACTAGTCACTTATGCCTTAATCCTTGTTCTGATCCGCGTCTGGGATTCTACCTCACGTAAGGGTAAGGTGTGTGTGTCGTAGCTTTACACACACACACACACACACACACACACACACACACACACACACACACCACTCTCAAGCATGACGTGGACACCTACAGCGCCTCCGTCATGATCTGTAGACTGAGGGATATCCTGTAGCAAGAGTTGGGTCCTCATAGATCTGGTTATAACGTGGTGGTTGATGGTGTGTCTCCTGGGGTGGTGGTGATGGCGTGTCTCCTGGGGGTGGTGATGATGGTGTGTCTCCTGGGGGTGGTGATGTGTGTGTCTCCTGGGGTGGTGGTGATGGTGTGTCTCCTGGGGTGGTGATGATGTGGTGTGTCTCCTGGGGTGGTGGGTGATGGTGTGTCTCCTGGGGTGGTGGTGATGGTGTGTCTCCTGGGGGGGTGGTGATGGTGTGTGTCTCCTGGGTGGTGAGTGATGGTGTGTCTCCTGGGGGGGGGTGGTGTGTCTCCTGGGGTGGTGGTGATGGTGTGTCTCCTGGGGTGGTGGTGATGGTGTGTCTCCTGGGGGTGGTGGTGATGGTGTGTCTCCTGGGGTGAGTGATGGTGTGTCTCCTGGGGTGGTGATGATGGTGTGTCTCCTGGGGGTGGTGATGATGGTGTCTCCTGGGGTGATGACGGTGTCTCCTGGGGGTGGTGGTGATGGTGTGTCTCCTGGGGTGGTGATGATGGTGTGTCTCCTGGGGGTGGTGATGACGGTGTCTCCTGGGGTGGTGGTGATGGTGTGTCTCCTGGGGGTGGTGGTGATGGAGGGCTGATGTGCTAGATTGGCTGGTGATGGCTTAGCCGCTGGAATTGTCGTGTTAGGCGCTCCTCTGATATATACACATTAGCACCTTTCCCCAGCCGCCCTTACAGCCATGGTTACAGTATAGCCCTTACACCACGACCAGGCCTACAGTATAACCGCCCACACAACCATGGTTACAGTATAGCCTCCTTACAGACCAGGGCTACAGTATAGCCTCGCCCACACGACCAGGGCTACAGTGCACCCCCACTGTGTACTGTAATTGTTGCGGGTACAGTTCACTGCACCTCTGACATCTACAGTGCTCTCTTTGTTATACTGTATATATATATATTCAGCCTAACAAAGTTCTCCACATCAATACACACACGCGAATTCACTCTCAACTATTTGTCTCTCTCTCTCTACTATTTATCTTTATTTTTATCTCTCATTTTCTCTCACCCCACCCTCACACTCTTCCCCAATCTCTGTCACCACCCCTCTCTCTCTCTCTCTCTCTCTCTCTCTCTCCTTAAAATATCAAGGCTACATTTACCCACGACTATCCAAACAGAACAAACACTCTTAGTACCGATACCTTGCCGTGTGATAACCAGATCCGTGAACACAACCCCAATATATGCTGGCCAGAGTGTAGGAGCCAATCTGTCAACACACCTCGATCATAACTCTGTTGATGGGCCTGGGGAGAGGTGTGATTGGTTATTGATTAGTGTTAGCAAATGAGACGTGAGAGAACCCACACACCTTTATTCTTAGGGATTAATTAACCTGACGTAGAAGAATGATACCTTGTTATGGACATCATGATCATTGAATATAAATCTCGCGCAGTAATACTTAATGTTGAAATGGAATATAATAATTAATAGGCATCAACCCAAGTGAAGATAATAATATAAGAACATAATTTGCATAATAAAACAATTAATGACAGGTTTGAATCACTGTATAAAGGTGTTTGTGAAGGTAGTAGGCAGCTACCAAACAGGAGTACTACCGCCTGGGAAGGTATTGGCAGCATAATGTGTTGTCTAATGGTAGACCCTGCTGCCATATGGCATCACGAAAATTTTGACCAAGTCCCAGGTTGCTGATCTGACTTTCTGCCTCATTTACACTGAATTGCAGGGTCTCAATTGTTTCTCTTACTTTGACAACACAACATACATATATTGTTTCTCACTATTGATTTGTTTAAATTTTTGTATATCATCATCATCATCATCATCATCATCATCATCATCATCATTGTTATTACATTTTCGCCCCCTAGGCCCCGATGTGGGTCAGTGACCTGTGCCCGGGTGGGTTAATCCCCGTAAAAAAAGTTATGTTGTATTTTTTGTTTGTTTTAGTGTCCATTTTGTGTTTATAAAATGTTTAGAAATGTTGGTGAGTTTTTGTAGTGTTGTGTTAAATTGACTAACATCACCTCATCCAGAATATATGCCTCTGCCGCCTCCTTTAATTAATATCTTTTAAGTTTGTTCATTAAATCGCTGCCTTATTTCTGGTGCTACGAGGATATAATTTATTTCTTGTTATTCTTGGTGTTAGTCTTCAATGATGGCCAGTTAAGAAAATAGAGTACTGGTTCTTCCTCTGTAATAAAGATGGTGGTTTTTTTTTTACAGCAGTTTGTGTTCTTAAATAATGATTGTGTTTGGACATTTTTTGGGGTATAAATAAACATTATTTTCATACTTTCGTTTAGGGTTAAATTTAAAACTGACAAACACACACACACACACACACACACACACACACACACACACACACACACACACACACACACACACACACACACACACGCACACCCACACACACACACACGAAAGGTTGTTTGTTTACGTATGAATCTATGAATACAAGCGTTATAAACAAAATCCCGAGTGGTGCTGAAAAAAAAATTGCAGTAAAACACACACACACAAAAATCTTGCAACTCACTTTTACTGCAACACACGTTATGGAATAAAGTTTTAGTGCAAATAATAACAGGATGGATGATAGTGCTGTTATTATTAGTGACCAGCTGTTTAATGATAACTATTACACAGCTTGATGCTAACTAACTACCACACAGCCTAACGTAGTGCTAACTATACCATGCCATAACTACACGTCTATATCACACACCCGGGGGGTCAATAATGGATGTATTGACTGGACATGTTTTTCCCGTCTCGGAGAAGGTCAGCCTTAGGGCCACCCTGACGTAGTGGCCCTGTGTGTCCTTGTGTGTCCTTGAGTGGCCCTGAATGGACCTGTGTGTGTGTGTGTGTGTGGAAAGTGTGGGGAGGAGTGAAGAGAGGGTTGAAGGAGGTGGGGAGAGAAATGGGAAGGGGTAGGGAATTGAGGAGAGGTAGACAGGTGGTAGAGGGGGAGGGAGGATAGGTAGAGGGGGGAGGTAGATAGGAGAGGGGAGGTAGACAAAGTGGTGAGGGGTGAGGTAGACAAGTGGTAGAGGGGGGAGGTAGATAGGTGGTAGAGGGGGGAGGTAGACAGTAAGAGGGGAGAGGACAAGTGGTGAGGTAGATAGGTGGTAGAGGCGGCGGTGTGTATACGGTCAACCAGCTGTGTGGGACGTCTAATTGACAGTCAGTATAAAGCAATTAGCTTCTCGAGGACCCTGTGTTAATTACCTGTGTTAACCCTGTTGACTGCCAGTGTTAGGTTATTGTATTAACTATCTCTGTTAGCTTAATGTGTTAACTACCTGTGGTAACTTACTCACTCCTCACAAATCTTTTCATTCATTTGTTCCTAAAAACTAAAATTATATTAAGTATAATTCGTGTAATGTTTTAATTTCCTCGTTCAATGTATATTTGTATAGAGGTGCTGGTGGTCCATACTGAATATATAATTGGGGCAGCGTCAGTTGGCAACACTGCTTCCCCCCCCTCTCCATCCCTAATTTGGCGGTGGGTTAGGTTAGGCCACCCTGGGTCGTGTTAATTGTGTGGCCGTATATTTCCTGCTTACCTATAGAACCTCCCTTCCTACCTCCCCCTACCCCCTCCTCCCCCTAACTCCCCTCTCCTCCTCCCTCTCTCCCTCACAGCTCCCCCTCACTCACAGCATCCCGTCCCCACTCTCACAGCTCTTCTCTCCCCTCCTTGTCAGAACCGCGGGGAGAGGAGGGATTGGATGGGGTGAGAGGAGAAGAAGAGGAATTTGATGGGGTGAGGAGAGGTGAGGGATGGGGTGAAGTCATTACCTGGATGGGGGAAATTTCGGAACCGTAATTTGGAGAGGGAAATGAAGGGGAAGTTGTCTAGAAGTCGAGGGGTTCTACTGAGGGGAGGTGAGGGGAGGGGTTCTACTGAGGGGAGGGGTTCTGTTGAGGTGAGGGAGGGGAGTCTACTGAGGGGAGGTCAGGGGAGGGTTCTACTGAGGGAGGGGTCTTACTGAGGGGAGGGGTTCTGTTGAGGTGAGGGGAGGGGTTCTCTTCTGTTGACCGAGGGGAGGTCAGGGGAGGGGTTCTACTGAGGGGAGGGGTTCTGTTGAGGTGATGGGAGTTTAGGGGTTCTCTCTACTTTCGTTTTTATAGTCTCTCCTCCCCCTCTTTCTCTTACTCCTCATTCTACTTCCTCTTCTTCCTCCTCTGCTTCCTCTTTCCCCCTCTCTTCTTCTTGTTCCTCCTTCTCCTCCTCTTTTTCTTCTCCCTCCTTCTCTTCCTCTTTTTCTCCTTCCTCTATCTCATCCCCACTATCCTCTTCCTCCCCTTCTTCCTCCCCTTCTTCCTCCCCTTCTTCCTCCCCTTCTTCCTCCCCCTCTTCCTTCCCCTCCTCCTCCTCCTGCGTACAACATTCCACTACCCAAGTTGAAGGTCAGAGGAACACGGACGTAAAAGCCTCCGTATTATTCTAAAACGAAAACTCTCCACCAATCAATGTACTGTACACTTGGTATGTCGGAATGTGTCGCTCGATATAACGAACTCCTGATGACGACACAACAGCGTAATAGTAACGTAGAGTTTTGAAGGAATGTTGCCTTGTTGATATTAATGGTGAGAGCTGGGAGAAGTAGTGGATAATGCTGTACACTGTGGTGGATAATGCTGTACACTGTGGTGGATAATACTGTACACTGTGGTGGATAATGCTGTACACTGTGGTGGATAATACTTATACGAATATAATGAGTGTTTTCGCGAAGTGATTTGTATTCAAAGATACATATTGAGTGTGTGTGTGTGTGTGTGTGTGTGTGTGTGTGTGTGTGTGTGTGTGTGTGTGTGTGCTCGCCAAGGTCTGAGTCTGAGTCACATAAGTTATAATATAAAAATCGATAAACTAGAAATAGAGTTGTTGCATAAACATAGTTGTGTCGGTATGTTGCTTTAGGTGAATAACACACACACACACAACACACACACACATACAACACACACACACACACACACACACACACAACACACACACTAGCTAGGGTCTGCTTAGTACTAGCAGCTCTACATATGTGTGTGTGTGTGTGTGTGTGTGTGTGTGTGTGTGTGTGTGTGTGTGTGTGTGTGTGTGTGTGTGTATTATTATAGTATATCTGATTATATTTAGATTATATATGTACCGAATATATCTAATTCCAGGTGTTTTTCTCCTCAGGTATGTTGAGTTAAATCGTATGTCAACTTTGGGAACGACAGGTGTACTGCAGCCGTCATTACGTAAGTTACTCTCTCTCTCTCTCTCTCTCTCTCTCTCTCTCTCATACAATTAAAAAAATATGATCATCAAGTCATTAAGTTATATAGTGGTGGAAGGCAACACGGTGATGGTCTAGTGTATAGTAGGTAGATTTTGTATTGTTACGTCATATCTTGTGTCAGTAACGTGTGTCGTCTGTTACGTCATATCTTGTCAGTAACGTGTGTCGTCTGTTACGTCATATCTTGTCAGTAACGTGTGTCGTCTGTTACGTCATATCTTGTGTCAGTAACGTGTGTCGTCTGTTACGTCATATCTTGTGTCAGTAACGTGTGTCGTCTGCTACGTCATATCTTGTCCCAGAAACGTGTGTCGACTGCTGCGACACACACACACACACACACACGTCAGCATACTCCTAAATATTTCTGGCAGCTAGATCTTGTAGTGGGGAGGAGTAGGAGGAAGAAGAAGAGGTCATTTACACGTGTTGTCTGCCAAACATTCACTTAAGATCAGACTCCCTAGAGCAGCATATATGTACAGTGTGTGGGGAGGAGGGGTGTTGAGATTATGCCCACAGGGGGGGGAGAACCATCGTCATGCCTCTCTGTTTATCTCTGTTATAAGGCTGTGTTGACTTACTGAGCTGCAGGCGTAGGGGTACTTGTAAGCCCGGACTGTGGGCCTAGAAAACAGTGCGTTAATGTTCGAAATAAGGCAAACAGAGTATTAGGTTTTATATCTGGAAGTGTAAGTAATAAGAGTGCGGGGGTCATGTTGAAATTATATCTTGCACCTCGGTTATGCTGTTCAGTTCTGGTGCCCTTATTATAGAATGGATATCAATTCACTGGAGTCGGTGCAGCGAAGAATGACGAAAATGATTCCGGGACTTAGAAACCTTCCATATCAAGAGAGATTAAAGAAACTAAACTTGCATTACCTAGAAAGACAAAGAGTGCGGGGAGATATGATAGAAGTATTTAAGTGGGTAAAAGGAATCAATAAAGGAGATATAAATAAAGTTCTTATAATATCCGAGCAGGATAGGACTCGTAGCAACGGATTTAAGTTGGATAAGTTTAGGTTTAGGAGGAAGATAGGAAGAAACTGGTTCACAAATAGGGTGGTAGACGAGTGGAACAAGCTTAGCAACTTTGTAGTAAGTGCTGGAATGCTGGAAAGTTTTAAAAGGAGGCTAGATAGATTCATGGATGATAGAGAGTGGTTGTAACTCTAGACAGGAGCTGCCATGCACAGGCCAACCGGCCTATTGCAGACTCCTTATTTTCTTATGTTTTTATATTCTTATGTGAGGCGACCCCAGAGTCAGACACCGACACTTCATTCTTGGCACCGGACACTTGGTACCGGACACTTGGTACCGGACACTTGGTACCGACTGTTTACACCGAAACTTGACACTGGCACCGACACCACCATTATTTACGAAGGCGACCGACATGGATGGCTCCTCTTCCAACCATTGTGTAGATTCTTAAAGATTCACAAGTTAACTGCATCACCTTAAGTCAATCAGTTAAGTGTATTCTTTCATCTTCACTAACCAGAAATTATTAAATGTATAAATGCTCTGTAAAAATCTTGACTCAAATCTACGAATGAAAAAGATTAGACGAATTTAATTTACATTTGGATTATTATGTTAAGTGTTTGTGTAGAGTGTGTCTGAAGATGACAAGTCTGGGTGACGTCTGTAAGAAGAAAGTAATTATGGTAATAGAGGGAAGTAGCCATTGTTGGGTCCTGGGGAGATGGTGGGTGAGGGAGAGGGAAGGGGAAATGTGTTTGGATGAAGGGGGACGATGATAGTGTTGGGATGGGAGAGAAGGGTCAGGCAGGGAGGG
Organism: Homarus americanus; assembly: GCF_018991925.1. NCBI lineage: Eukaryota > Metazoa > Arthropoda > Malacostraca > Decapoda > Nephropidae > Homarus > Homarus americanus. The sequence goes on from NW_024748747.1 coordinate 1,362,009, forward strand.
AATTGAGGAGGGTAGGGAGGTTAAGACATGCGGAAGGGAGAGGATGGGAAGGGGAGGTAGGAAAGGGGAGGTAGGAAAGGGGAAGTGAGAGTGAAAAGGAAGGAGTAGGAGGTGGAAGAGGGCAGTTATCACCACATACATTCACTATCATTCATTCATTGTTATTAGTATACTAGACGCGTTATATTACGGTATACTCACCTGCCACAACAAGGCCCCCTCCCCCCCCCTCAAATATATCCTCCTGTTTAACCTCTGTCCTTCACTAACGCCACCCACCTGTTGACACGTCCTGTTTATTAATAAGAATTATATACCTGAAAAGGTTTACAGGAACAAGATTATATTAGTTCAGGTAACGAGTCCCAGGAGAGGTAATTTGTTCACCTGGAGAATAGGCTAGGAGGGATTGGTTTAGGCTAGTTAAGTTAATTTAGGTTAAGTTAGTGTTAGGTTAGGTTAAGTTAGTGTTAGGTTAGGTTAGGTTAGGTTAGCATTAGGGTATTTAGTTATCAGGTAAACTATATTGGGGTGCGTAATCTTCACTTAATCGGAGGAAACTGAGTGAGTTGTGTTACGTTACAAGGACCACCCCACAGGAGGTCTGGGTAAGTGACAAGTAAACATAGCGTGGGGTAAAAACCTAACCCTCCCCTCCCTCCCCTCCCTCCCCTCCCTCCCGCTTCATACCTGGTCACCTGCCAGAGAGGGTTACCTTGATGGAGGAGGTGTGTTGTGGTGACTTATCTTCCTCTTGATGTTCAAGGTCTCCCTCCCTCACGCCTTTCTTCACCACCACCACCAACAATTACCACCAGAACTACCACCACCACACGACAACAATCACCACCATTTCAAGCACCTGATAGATAATCCTGACACCAAAGTTATCAGACACACGACTCACTGTAAAGATTAGTAGTTAGTCAGGAGGAGGAGGAGGAAGAAGAAGAAGAGGAAGTGTTGAAGATGTTTGGTGTTGCCAGGAAGGAGGGTGTGAGGCTGGCCCTACACAACCTTCCCTCTCCTCCACCATTAAATACTCCCGCCCGGCTCCCTCTAACCCACGCTTATTTTTCACCAATTATCGACACGGTATCGGCAGTAATGTTGCAGCTGGGTGAGTGGGAGGGTGGGTGGGTGGGTGAGAGGGAGGGTGAGAGGGATGGAGGGTGGGTGGGTGGGATGGAGGGTGAGGTGTGGCCAGCTGGTCGAGGCCGGACTTACACTTGTGATGCTCCACCATTCCTCCATCCGGCTTCACCCCGCCTGTGTGTCTCCCTCCTACTTCATCTATGTCTATCTCCTGACTCTTAAGAACATATGACCATAAGAATGGAGGAAACTGCAGCGAGCCTATTGGCCCATACTGGGCAGTCCCATTTACACCCAACCTATGTTTGAAGCTATCCAGCGTGTTCGAGTTAATGACGAAGTTTGGTAACTTGTTCCATTCATCCACTACTCTATTTCCAGACCAATGTTTACCTATTTCGAGCCTAAATCTATTTTTTTTTAATTTGAAACCATTGCTACGAGTTCGCTCCTGGTTGGATAGTTTAAGTACCTTTGTTATATGACCTTTGTTTAACCCTGACTCCCATTTATACACCTCGATCATATCGCCTCTCACTCTACGTCTCTCGAGGGAGTACAAATTCAGATGCTTTAACCTGTCTCTGTACTCAAGGTTCCTAATGCCCGAGATTAGTCTTGTCATCCTCCCCTGAACACTTTCTAGGGCGCTGGTAAAGAATATGGGATCACCTAAAGATTAGCTCCCCGTCCCCCAGCTTATTTCACCCGAAGATTAACCTTAACCATTATAACGTTTACCTAACTTAACCTAACGTGAAGATTAACCACCCCATCATCATCATCATCATCATCATCATCATCATCTTTACCATCACCACTACCACCACCACCACCATCTTCGCTATCATCACTATTACCACCTTCGCCATTATAACGTCGTTATCGTTATGTGCCACGAAGAGAACGTCACATAACACGTCACACAACACGTCACACAACACGTCACACAACACGTCACACAACACGTCACACAACACGTCACATAACACGTCACACAACACGTCACATAACACGTCACATAACACGTCACATAACACGTCACACAACACGTCACATAACACGTCACACAACACGTCACATAATTATCCTGAACAGAAGAATGGTTATAAAATGTTGGTGACGTCATAGGCGTGCGTGACGCGGCCTGACCTATAAATAGCGTCAAGCCTCAGGTAACCTCCACACGCCAGGCCTCCACATGGGCGTGGTCACCAGGTCGTGGGCGTGGTCACCGTCTTCGCCAGGTCCTACACGTGGTCACTAGGTCGTGGTCACCATCCTCACCGGGTCATGCACATGGTCACCAGGTCGTGGGCGTGGTCACCATCTTCACCAGGTCCTACACGTGGTCACCAGGTCGTGGGCGTGGTCACCAGGTCGTGGGTGTGATCACCAGTCTCACCTAGTCGTGGACATGGAAAGATAACGCTGTGTGTGTGTGTGTGTGTGTGTGTGTGTGTGGCGATACATTGACAGGACAGACGCAGTGTAGGAGAGAGGGACAAATGGAAGGGTGAGGGACAGGTGGAATGGAAAGGCGTGAAGGACAGGTGGAATGAAGATATCTAACAGTGGAATGATAAATAAACACAGGCATTAACTAGATAAATAGATAGATAGATAAATTAGATAGATAGATAGATTATTACTCAACCTAAGAGAGAATTAATACAATAGTTACTGTATAAATGACTAATAACAAAGAGGTTACTGTATTACATGTTAATTCTACGGATATATTGAGTTAGATATGTGTTAATATTTACTCTTAATATAACTGAAATATATTAACAATTTACCCTCGATATCACCACAAGAATCAGTGTTTTTATTTATTAAGGCCGAGGTTAATGTTCTGATATCGGAATATTTAACCACGAAGAGCTTTAAGATATTATTGTTTGTTATCGGTATTTCAACTTTATCGGTTTGGTGTCCCTATCATAAAACTAACCCCATTTTATGATAGGTTAAAGTTACGATATCGGAACGTTAACTACTTAAGAGGATAACTTAACCACCAGGACGATAACATTCAAGATATTGCATCGGTAACCACTTTATACAGCAGAGGATAAAGTTACGATATCAGAACTTAAACTATTCAGAGGATAACTTAATATAACCGATCATTAACCACCAGAGAGATACAGGTAACATAATATAAACAACATTAACCAATTCATATTTATTTACAATTAATTGACAACATTAACCGCTGGGTGTTTATTTACAACTAATTAAACATCTATGTTAGAAACAACGTAATATTTTAACACACCTTTAAATTAAACATTCAGGTATAAGAAGTAATTTTTAGTTAATTAAGATAAAATGTTAATGCTATTTTAGTTTTACGACAATAAAAATATTTGATAAAGATTAACAATGATTAAATCTTTCCTATCTTTTATCCTTCAACGGCGGATTAAAAAGGGATTATTTAAAACCATTTCACTATTTGGTTGGACGAAGCAGTGAATGAAACAGTCAATGAAGCAGTGGATGAAACAGTCAATGAAGCAGTGGATGAAACAGTCAATGAAGCAGTGATTGAAGCAGTGAAACAAGGAGTGGAAGAAGCAGAGAATGAAACCGTAAATGAAGCAGTGAATGAAGCATTGAATAAAACATTGGCTGAAACAGTGAATGAAGTAGTGGATGAAATAGCGAATGAAGCAGTGAATGCAGTAGTGGATGAAACATTGGATACGACGGTGAATTAATCAGTAAATGAATCAGTGAATGAATCAGTGAATGAATCAGTGAATAAAACAGTGAATACGAGAGAGAAAGAATCAATGAATGAAACCGTGGATGAAAGTGAAAAATTCAATTAATTAAAAAGTTATTTATTCCATGAAATAGTGAATGAAGCAATGAATGAGCGACATACACCGGAATATCATTAAGGGGGGTTAGAGGTCAGGGGAGGTTAGAGGTCAGGGGAGGTTAGAGGTCAGGGGAGGTTAGAGGTCAGGGGAGGTTAGAGGTCAGGGGAGGTTAGAGGTCAGGGGAAGTTAGAAGTCAGGGGAGGTCAGAGGTCCGGGGAGGTTAAAGGTCAGAGGAGGTCAGAGATCACGGGAGGAAGTCAGGGGAGGTCAAAATTTGGGCCATTTCTGGTGCTGTTCGTCGACTTCCTTTGGTACACTTTAATGAGCATTGCTCTTGGCGGTGGGGCGGATATTAACCCGCTAAATACCGTGACAAACTAACAGCACAGAGAGAGTTATGACCTATGTATTAATAGACGGGTAGATGGTCATACAACTAGACAGGTAGATTGTGATGGAAGTAGGACAGTAGATCGTCATTCAAGGGTCATCCTGTTAGACCGACTGACTGACAGTAGACCAACGATGGGTAAACAGTGTTGCACTAAATGACAGATCAACAGCATTATTAGACGTGGTGACAGATAAGCAGAGATGGTAACCTGTTTGAGACGTCACTAACCTGAGACAGAAGCAGGGAGGATAATAAGGTCAGTTCCTTCCGGTAGACAACCTCAGAGACCTGCCTTTGTTGACGTCTGCTTCCCGGCATATGATGACCTTATCCTCCTCCCTCACACCTTACATCTCTTCCCTTATCCTTCTTCTTACCTTCCCTCCCCCCACGTTTGTTTCAATCTTTCCCTTACACCTCATCCTGCTCCTTCACGTCTCACCCCTTCCCTCATGTCTCATCCTCCCCTCACGTCTCATCCTTCCCCTCACGTCTCATCTTTCCCACCTCACCTTGTCCACTCCTCTCTTGTCATCAACATTTCAAACCCCTCTTCCATTTTTAAAACTCTCTCTGTCTGTCGCTTGTTTTCTCACACACACACACACACACACACACACACACACACTCTCTCTCTCTCGTTTTTTCTCCCCCTCTTCTGTCTGTCTGTCTCTCTCTCCCTGTCTCCCTCACTGTGTCGTCATCGCCACCACCCACACGTGAGTCAGTGGGGTGACCTTTACAACAACAACCTGCCAGCATCAATACTTCACTAACCAATAGACGTCGTGGCTACCTCATTTTATTGGCGCGGGAGGGAGACGGGGTTACCTTTGTGTGATTCACCTGTGTGTGTTGTGTAGTGTTGGTGCATGGGGAGTGGTAGTAGTAGTGGTGGCGGCGATGGTGTTAGTGGTAATGGTTGTAGTAGTGGTGGTTGTGACAGTGGTTTCGGTGGTAGTGGTGGTGAGGGTGGTAGTAGTAGTAGTAGTGGTAGTCGTAGTAGTCGTTAAAACCCACAACTGTAAGACCATATCGATGAATATTTCTGAAGGCCACCAGCACAAACTTTGCTCGTGGAGGATCAGTCAGCGACGTGAATATTTTTATTTTATTTTTTTCAGGGAGGAGGGGGTGTGGGAGAGAGGACGGAGAGGGGGAGGAGGTGGGGAGAGGGGGGGTAGACGGGGTGAGAGAGAGAGGGAGGAAGGGTGGGAGAGAGGAGGGGGGAGAGAGAGGGGAGAGGAAGGGTGGGAGAGAGGGAGAGGAGGTGGGAGAGAGGGTAGGACGGGGTGAGAGAGAGAGGGAGAGGAAGGGTGGGAGAGAGGGTAGGACGGGGTGAGAGAGAGGGGAGAGGAAGGGTGGAGAGAGGAGAGGAGGTGGGAGAGGGTTAGGGACGGGGTGAGAGAGAGAGGGGAAAGGAAGGTGGGAGAGAGAGGAGGAGGGGTGGGGAGAGAGGGGGGGGAGGACTGGGTGGGAGAGATGGGAGAGGAGGTGTGGGGAGAGGGGAGGACTGGGTGTGGGAGAGATGGGAGGAGGTGTGGAGAGAGGGGTAGGACGGGGGAGAGGAGAGGGGAGAGGAGGGGGTGGGAAAGAGGGGGAAGAATGAGGAGGAGGAGGAGGAATATTTTTGTAATTTTCCCTCTTTTTTCCTTCAATATAACGACTAGTGGCCAAAGTCTTACGTAAAAACATAGAACAACAATCTTATTCATATATATTTTGTCTCAATATTTGGTAAATGTTTTTTTTTAATCTATTTAGTGTTTCTTAATCATTTCATTGCAGATATTAAATGATTAGAATGGCTTGGAGGTTAGGGGGGTAGGTCATGGGTCAATGAAGGTTGGGGGTCACGGTGTGCAATGGAGGTTGGAGAAGGGGATTACGACAGGTCATTAATTAGATTGATCGTGGTTGACAGGCAGGGGGGGTGAAAGGGGGGGGGGGGTCATGTGAATGCAAGACCACGCCGGACGTCATTCCTAACACCTCATGCGTTCCAGTTTTATGTCCTGTACATTTCTGCTTTACGTCCTACAGTCCTTCAACCCCGTTTTACGTCGTCTGTCGTTCTTCTGTAAGATCGTCACGTTCCTCCAGAATGTCTCTTACGACCGGTCATAGTCTTACGGGGTTCTGTCGACGTTCTGCTTTTGATCATGTTACTTACTACCATAACAAGTTCCCACCTCGGGGTCTTATCGGGGACTTCCTCACAATAATCTGTTCTGGTGAAAACTCTCTAGTCTCAACCACGTCGTTCTTCAGCTAAAGAGCTTCTCCCATCAAAACGCGTTCAGCTACCTTAACTTCTTCAGTTATCATTTCTCAACACCTCCAGGAGTCTTCCATCACCAGCCAAGACGTCAAACAATACTCTACTAGAAAACCAGCCAATATTATTACTTATTATGCTCCCCGTGTGTAGAACCGAAGAGCTTTGTCAGAAACCTTCGTCATGTTCTCGAGGAGTTACCTGATCATCACATCGCCTCGGCCTCCAGCACGACCCGAGGATCCACCTGCATTTCCATAAGGATAGGATGCATTTAGCGGTGGATAAGTGCATTTTATCGAGATTTTATTTTTTCCTCTGGGTAGCGAGGCTGACTGAGACGTTCTTGAAGAATAAAGTTGTCCTGTCAAGGGTGATGGAGGACGTACGTGCAGATCCGAGAGTTTCTAGTCTTCGTCAGCACCACCTGCAGCCATCTGAGATTATCTTTCGCCCCCTCGATATGTGACTTGGTTGAGGAGGGCGGCCAGCCATCTGGGGTTGTCCCCCGAGAGCTGGACGTGACCTGCCTGACGAGGCCACCAGCAGGACTCTCCTGGCGGGAAGACAACAGCTGGCTGGCTCTCACCGTCATGGGTTGTGGCAACAGCTGAGATTCTATGAAAAGAGAAAAACTCGAGTCTATAATACTAGAATTGTTGAGGACAAGTGTTGAGGAGAATAGTAAACAACTGTGAGGTTTTACTGAGAGACCACGTTTATTATTACCTTTACTTTACTGTTAATTTGTAATGTTGACACCTGAGGACTTGTGGTGATGTAACAGATGTAGACTGATGTTTTCATATTACCTTTGTAATTATAGTGTTGTAACCCCTTTAGCACTGAGGCGTACAGTACCTTCACTGTCAACACAGAATCAGTCACGTAACAAAAACATTCAACACTGACAGTTTCACCTTCAGCAAACATCTTCACCAGACACCTTACTGATGTACGCGTTTTAATGACTAAATTTAAGCTCCATCTCCCAGTCCCTCCTCCACCTGACCCCTCTACCACTCGCTCATCTCGTCTCCAACCCTACAATCAGCTTTGCGAACTATCGAATTAGGGGTACAGCATGACGTACCAACATCACCCTCCTGGTGTTCATACTGGTCTCAGCTGATTGTGATTGGTTGCCATAGTGGTATTTAAGGAGACTAGAAGATGTTGTTTTATGTATTAGTGCGCGTCAACAGCTAATGCGAAGGAGTAAGATATATTCAAAATAAAATAAATACTGATGTTAGTGCCTTTAAAAATAACTGGATGTCATTATTATTATTATTATTTTTTTTTTTATCCAGTAGGGATTACGATATTCTGATTAAGTGTTTATGGTTAAATATTATTGAATGTTTTAAGAGTTGTTATTCAACGATAAAACACACGTATTTATATAGTCTGTTTGTTTGTTTGTTTCAGAAATACAAAACATACACATTAAGAGTTTTTGCTCTATATGGCCACGTTCATAATTTACCTGAAGTGAAGTTTAAGAGCTGGGGGAACCATATTGTTTATTTACAACGTTCATGTTTATCTCTCTCTCTCTCTCTCTCTCTCTCTCTCTCTCTCTCTCTCTCTCTCTCTTTGTATTTATCTTAAGTCCTTCCTTCCTCAGCTTTTATGAAAAATAATCGCAAATTACTTCGTCAGATTCACTTAAAATAAAGACTCCAGGGCGGGCGTTAAGGAGTGTTATGTGATAGGATTACCAGAACTTGGCTTAGAGTGGAGGGACTTCCCGCCAGAAATTTGTAAACACAAGACCCTCTCTCCGTCCCTCCCGCAAGGCACTTCTAAATCTTCTCGCTGGGCATAAATGTAGTGTTCTCCTCGGCACCATGTCTCTAGCTTTTTAATAGTCTAGGGGTGAATCCTTCCCCTTTCGTAACCCAGTCATGTATATACAGTGGGGGACACTTGAGCACCCACAGGCGGACTCTTACAGTAGGAAACAAATGCTAGCGGCCAGACGCACCAACTGTATACTTTATTATATTTCCTCTAACTCCGTACAGATGCTGGTTGTGTTTCTTTTATGTTGATTTTGTATGTTAATTTGTAAAGTCTTATAAAACGTGGCGGTACAGGAAGACTGTAAATGAATTGAAATATTAAGTTTTCTCTAATAAATTATTTCATCGTAGACTCATCTATTTGGCACTGATTCCGTCAGTATTTTTCTCACTGTCTCAAACTCTGGATATGTTGACTAGTGTGTGGATTTATCGTATCTGTTAGTGTACAGTGAAGTGTGTTATAGTGCACAGTGTAATATTACAGTGAACTCTTTATAAACAGCGTAGCGTGTTGTCACTGTTTATAAATTGTGCAGAAGTTGCCAAGTAAATAAATTCACCACCTTAGGCCTCTGTGTGTGTGTGTGTGTGTGTGTGTGTGTGTGTGTGTGTGCGCGCGCTTACTGTTTAATACACCATATAATTTGGCTGGTTTTTTTTATTAGTATTTCATAATTAATTAAGAGTTACATAGTCGTTGGTGTCGTTCGCATGTTTACACCTGACACACCTGTTAATTATACTGACAGGTGATCTTGTCTCCAGTCATTGTTTTCTCTTGTTCTTGTCATCACCAGTCGACTGTGCCTACAACCTTTACCACAACACCATCACCAGCATCATCATCACCACCGACAACGACAACGACTACGACAACGACTACGACTACGACTACGACAACGACTACGACAACGACTACACATTAATCCCTTAAGTCGCCTCACCAACCAAAACGTGGTCGGAATATCTCGTCTCTTGTTTACCCCTGCCACGCCCTCACACGCCCTCCATACACCCCTACCACACCCTCTATACACTCCTACCACACCCTCTATACACTCCTACCACACCCTCTATACACCCCTACCACACCCTCTTTACACGCCTTCCCACCTATAAATGTATACTTTTATCCATATATGTATCTATTTTCCTCTATATATGTATTATTTGGTCAATATTTACATATCAAAATATATATGACAAATCCCTATTGAGTCTTGTGGTGGTGGTGGTGGAGAGAGACACATAAAAGACATAAGGTATAAAATGTCTGATATGGTCTGAGGTGGAAGACATACATTAGACTCTTTGCTAACTCTCTGACTCTCTGATGTTGCCTTATATGGTTGGGTCTTATTTTACGATGGTCCCACAAGCCTTCTATATCCCGTGTGTGTGTGTGGGGTGGGGTATTTTATAAGTGGGGATGAGTGTGGGTGGTAGTGGGAGGAGGTGGAGGATGACATAGTGGGTGAGAGAGTTGAAGGTGGATGAGAAGAGAGAGAGAGAGAGAGAGAGAGAGAGAGAGAGAGAGGAAGAAGGGCGTTTGATGGCATGTTGTAGTGAGTTAATTCAGACGAGCTTCAGTGAGTTTTAAATTTGTAGGTAAGGGTGAGGGATTAGCTAGGGTGAAGGAGGTGAGGGATTGGCTAGGGTAATGGACGTGAGAGCTTGACAAGGGTGAGAAATGAGGGATTGGTTAGGGAGATGGAGGTGAGGGATTACGGGGATGAAGAGAGTGAACGATTGGCCAGGGAATGGGAGAGAGGCAGAGGGGCGGGTGTGACATAGATAACGGGTACGGAGGATATTCATATTTCAAGCAGAAGAAAGGAGCAGAGGTCAGGAGGAGGAGGTAGATGGAAGGGGGAGGAATATTGAGGAGGAGGGAAAGGAAGGAAGGAAGGAAGGAAGAGCGGACGGAGGGAAGGAAGGAAGGAAGGAAGGAAGTAAGACAAGGAGGGTGGAAGACGTTCTTGCGGTGGTATAACTTTGGTGACTCCATAATACAGTATATATATATATATATATATATATATATATATATATATATATATATATATATATATATATATATATATAATGTGTGTAATGTGGTTGTGTAGTGTATCCGTTTGTTCGTGTGTGCGCGCCTTATCTAACACACTCCTGAATAATGAATGTTGTGATGTACGTCTCAGCAAAATTTCTGGCCATTACACACGATATTACGCCCGAGTGTACGTCCTGTGTGTGAGGCCAGGTGGAGTAATGGGTGGGAGAGAAGGAGGGCGCGTGGTGGGGGAGAGAAGGAGGGCGCGTGGTGGGGGAGAAGGAGGGGCGTGTGGGGGAGAGAAGGAGGCGCGGGGTGGGGAGAGAAGGAGGGCGCGTGGTGGGGAGAGAAGGAGGGCGTGGGAGGGAGATGGCGTGGGGTGGGGAGAGGTGAGAAGGCGCAGGGTGGGGAGAAGAAGGCGCGGGTGGGGAGAGAGAAGGAGGGCGTGCGTGGGGGGGAGAGAAGAGGAGGGCGGGTGGGGAGAGAAGGAGGGCGCGGTGGTGGGGGAGGAGAAGGAGGGCGCAGGGGTGGGGAGAGAAGGAGGGCGCGTGGTGGGGGAGAGAAGCAGGGCGCGTGGGTGAGGGAGAGGATGGCGTGGGTGAGGGAGGGGTGAAGGCGCAGGGGTGGGGAGAGAGAAGGAGGGCGCGTGGTGGGGAGACAAGGAGGGCGCAGGGGTGGGGAGAGGTAGGGGCGGGGTGGGGAGAGAAGGAGGGCGCGTGGTGGGGAGAGAAGGAGGGGCGTGGTTGGGAGAGAAGGAGGGCGCAGGGGGTGGAGAGGAGAAGGCGCGGGGTGGGGAGAGAAGGAGGGCGCGTGGGGGACAAGGAGGGCGCGGGGTGGGGAGAGGAGAAAGAGAAGGAGGGCGCGTGGTTGGGAGAGAAGGAGGGCGCGGGGGGGGGAGGTAGAAGGTGGGGTGGGGAGAGAAGGAGGGCGCGGGTAACAGGAAGGAGGGCGCGCAGGGGAGAGGAGGCGCAGCAGGGTGAGTCAATACTGGCAGTGGTGGAGTGTTTGGTGTAGCAGGTAAGCCTTTGTTGTGGTGACGACACACACACACACACACACACACACACACAGACACACACACACACACACACACACAGACACACACACACACACAGACACACACACACACACACACACACACACACACACACACACACATTACTTAATTAAATAAATACACTAAATATCATATACAAACATTTTCCAAACACTCATACACAAACATACGACTGTCACACGACACCAGCACTCTCACACACACATACATGTAACAAAACACTTTCTCTTGTAGCACATACAGTACACGTTGACACACCATAACACACCCTCATGACGACACATGTAACACAACACACCATGACGACACATGTAGCACAACACACCCTTTGACGACACATATGGAACTTAACACGCTCCTCTGATGACACATGGCACAATGACGACACATGTAACACAACACACCATGACGACACATGTAGCACAACACACCCTTTGACGACACATATGGAACTTAACACGCCCTCTGATGACACATGTAGCACAACACACCCTCATGACACGTATGGAGCACAACACACCTTTTAATGACACATATGGAACACAACACACCTTTTAGTGACACATATGGAACACAACACACCTTTTAGTGACACATATGGAACACAACACACCTATTAGTGACACATATGGAACACAACACACCTTTTAGTGACACATATGGAACACAACACACCTTTTAGTGACACATATGGAACACAACACACCTTTTAGTGACACATATGGAACACAACACACCTTTTAGTGACACATATGGAACACAACACACCTATTAGTGACACATATGGAACACAACACACCTATTAGTGACACATATGGAACACAACACACCTTTTAGTGACACATATGGAACACAACACACCTTTTAGTGACACATATGGAACACAACATATGGTGGAAACGCGGTCATAATTCTCTGGATATTTGGCAGTATCTGGAATTTACTTATGGGTCACAGGTGATTGGTTTATAACGAGTAATTGGTGGGTTTTGATTGGTTTATACCTGGTGAACGTTGGTTTTTGATTGATTTAAAGTGTGAACGCTGGTTTAAGAAAAATCACGTAAAATTATGTCAAAATCGCGAGTCTTGAAGCCACATGTTACCAGAAATGTTCAGGAAATTTTGTCCCCACTTGTACACGCGTCACGAGATGGCCGATAAAGCACAGGTCTATTAAGTTTCAATATCTACGCTCATCGTCGTTAACTTCTTCTACCTGACCTAAATATTATTTTTTTGTTTACGAACGATGGTTGTTATTGTTTACATCTACAGTGTTTACTCATGACGTCATAATAGGGTATTTGAGCGTTGATTATTATTGTTTTCGTCCATATTGGTTGGTCCTGACGTCACAATATGTTGACGATCAGTTCAAGGGTTAAAGTTGTCATCAAACTGATTTTTTACGTCCAAATGTACACTATAAACGTCCACACACACACACACACACACACACACACACACACACACACACACACACACACACACACACATGTATCGTGCCAACAATGAACCCATAACTTACCTTTTTAAAAAATTCCTTCAATGCCTCATATAGACATTATCACAAAACCGTAACTTGATTTTAAAATGTATCCGGGGAGTGTAAAGGCTTTAGGTATGAACCCCTGACAGCCAGTAGCAGCAGTAGTAGCAGATATTGATGATAGTGAAGAGCAAAAGACCACGAGAGAAATGTAGTTATTTATTACGCGGTTCGATAGTCTTATTGGTGTTGATGTTCAGTTGTTTTACTGCGCATCAGCAAATAATGTTTCTACGGGCGTATTTTATCTTAATATATACACTAGTTATCAACATTCAACAGTTATATACACTACACACATTCCTCCGGTCTGAGGTGTCGTAAAATAAAGAAAGGTATTTTTATTATTATTATTTATGATGGCAGAGTTTGGGTCTATTTTCTTTATCTGGAAGAGATTAAAGTCAAACTGATTTAATGTTTTTTTTTTCTTCATCTAAGACAGCGATTTAGTGAGTAAGTTCGTGAATGTTATTTTTGTTTGAGCTTTCTAATAACACAATAAAAGGGATAAATGCCATAATGACCCGATACGCAGAACAAGATTTTCATAATACCATTTCATTATAGCCTATTTTTGCTTCTCTCTTGTGGAAAATGGTCACGGGGCTATAAAAAAAAATCCTCGAGTGTAATTTGTGTTTTATGGGGACGATGTTTACCTGGCGTAGAGGGAATTAGTTAATGTGTTTTACGAGGGGTTGAGGCCCGCCAGGGATTATGTTTAGTACCGGGAGGAGCCTTGTGTGTTGCTCATGAATCGAGGAAAGGTTCATTCTCTACCTCCTGCAAGGTATAGCGGGTGTATTAACGACGCTATCTAGGTAACATATGGGGTCTTTTGCACTGTCTAGGTAACATATGGGGTCTTTTACACTGTCTAGGTAACATATGGGGTCTTTTACACTGTCTAGGTAACATATGGAGTCTTTTACACTGTCTAGGTAACATATGGGGTCTTTTACACTGTCTAGGTAACATATGGGGTCTTTTACTCTGTCTAGGTAACATATGGGGTCTTTTACACTGTCTAGGTAACATATGGGGTCTTTTACTCTGCCTAGGTAACATATGGGGTATTTTACACTGTCTAGGTAACATGTGTTTTTACACTGTCTAGTTAACATATGGGGTGTTTTACACTGTCTAGTTAACATATAAGGGTAACATACGGGGCTCTTTAACTCTCTAGGTAAATATATAGGGTCTTACATCTCTTAGGTAAATATGGGATCTTTACACTCTCTAGTAACATATGGGATCTTTTACACTCTCTAGATAACATGTGGGGTCTTTTACACTGTCTAGGTATTTGGGGTCTCATGCTGTCTAGGTAACATGGGGTCTTTTACACTGTCTAGGTAACATATGGGGTCTTTTACACTCGTTCAGTAACATATGGGGTATTTTACACTGTCTAGGTAACATGTGGGGTGTTTTACACTGTCTAGTTAACATATAAGGGTAACATACGGGGTCTTTTACACTGTCTAGGTAACATATAAGGTCTTTTACACTCTTTAGGTAACATATGGGATCTTTTACACTCTCTAGGTAACATATGGGATCTTTTACACTCTCTAGATAACATATGGGGTCTTTTACACTGTCTAGGTAATATTTAGTCTTGCATGCTGTCTAGGAACATGTGGGGTCTTTTACACTGTCTAGGTAACATATGGGGTCTTTTACACTGTCTAGGTAACATATGGGTCTTTTACACTGTCTAGGTAACATGTGGGGTGTTTTACACTGTCTAGGTAACATATGGGGTCTTTTTACACTGTCTAGGTAACATGTGTGTTTTACACTGTCTAGGTAACATGTGCCTTACACTGTCTAGGTAACATTTGGGGTCTTGTACGCTGTCTAGGTAAATATAGGGTATCTCATTTTTTATTTCAATGTTATTTTCATCGGTAATTTTCATTTCTTTAAACATAATCTTGACCAGTGAAGGCAATTCAATTATAATTACGAAGTTATTTCTTGTCAGATATTTGCGTGTTCTTGTCTTAATTCAACCACTTAAGTTCATCTTATTTGTTTTTAATTTCACTAATGAGGAAAATATTTATCGAAGGACACTGTGTGAATGTGGAGGTGAATGTTTTTTCTTATCTGTAATCAGCAGGTGAGACACATGGGGTCCTGAAGTAGTTCCTCACAGGCCAAGTTAGGTGACACACACACACACACACACACACACACACACACACACACAGACACACACACACACACACACAGAAATGAATCAACAGATACACGAATGGACGTATGACCGAAAAGTGGACGGACCAACGGACGTGTGGTGTGTTTACGAGTGGATGAGTGGATTTAAGAACGGATGGATGGATTTACGAACGGATGGATGGATTTAAGAACGGATGGATGGATTTAAAACGGATGGGTGGATTTAAGAACGGATGGATGGACTTACGAACGGATGGATGAATTTACGAACGGATGGATGAATTTACGAACGGATGGTGTGAAGATGATGTCGATGTTGGTTACGAACGATGGATGGATTTAAGAACGGATGGATTAAACGGATGGGTGGATTTAAGAACGGATGGGTGGATTTACGAACGATAGTTGTTTACGAACGATGGATGGATTTACGAACGGATGGATGAATTTACGAATGGCTGGATGGATTTACGAAGAGATGGAGGTCATTGTCAACCAGGAACTTGTGCACACCCTCTACCGCGCTCCTCCTTACCTCCCCATGTCATCATCAATTTCTCCATTTTCTTGTTTATATTTAATCTCCCGGACCTCCTTCATTTGCCCTCTCACCCACCTCTCACCCACCTCTCACCCACCTCTCACCTTAATTTCTCATTTCTTGCCTCTGGTCCAGAAATTGTCTCTCTCTCTCTCTCTCTCTCTCTCTCTCTCTCTCTCTACTTCCGTCTGCCCTTCTCAACCTTTCCATCTCTTCCCTTCTTTTTTCCATCTCCCTCTTTCTCCTCTCCCCATTATCCCTCACTTCACTTTCTTTCTTCCTAACCAATTTCATCCTTTCCCCATCCCCCTTTCTTCCCCTCTCCCCCTTTCTACCTCTCCTCTCTCCCTACCACCCTACCTACTCCTTACCTTTCCCATTTTCTCTCTCTGTCCTCCTTTCCCTCCCATCTCTCTCTGACTCCTCCCTTCTCTCCCTTATCTCCCTTCTCCCTCTCCTCCCTTTCTTCCCCTAATCAATGTTCAGTTTTCCTCTCACAGTGCTACACCTCTCGCCCTCTCCTCGTCTCATCCTTACTCCCCTCCATTAACTCTCTCTCTCTCTCTCTCTCTCTCTCTCTCTCTCTCTCTCCTCTCTCTCTCTCTCAGTCCTCTCCTCTTATTCCCCTCTCTCTGTGCTTATCCTCTCCATTTACCTGTCCCTCTCACCTGTCTCTCTCATCTGTCCTTCTCATGTCTCTTTCATTACCCCTCTTACCTATCCATTACACTCCCTTAGCCTACCCACACCACCTTCCCCTCTTACCCCTACCTCTCACCCCCCACCCCTCTCACCCCTACCTCTCTCCTCCCTACCCCTCTCACCTTCACCCCTCTCACCCCCACCCCTCTCCTCCCCTACCCCTCTCACCTCACCCCTCTCACCCCCTACCCCTCTCACCCCCCACCCCTCTCACCCCTATCCTCTCACCCCCCACCCCTCTCACCCCTACCCTCTCACCCCCCACCCCTCTCCACCCCTCTCACCCCCCTACCCCTCTCACCCCCTACCCTCTCACCCCCCCCCCCTCTCACCCCCTTACCCCTCTCACCTCCCCTACCCCTCTCACCTCCTACCCCCTCTCACCCCTACCCCTCTCACCCTCCTACCCCTCTCTCCCTTACCCCTCCCTCACCCCTACCCCTCTCACTCCCTTAGGTCATCAGCAGGTAGTGGAAGCACCATATTGAACGGCAGTAATAGGACACCCCTACCAGGCTGACCCCTGCTGACCACTTGAGAATTACTCTCTCTCTCCCCCCCTCTCTCTCTCTCTCTCTCTCTCTCCTCTCCCTCTCTCTCTCTCTCTCTCTCTCTCTCTCTCTCTCTCAAGATCATTGTTGGGTGTTAAGTCATTGTCTCTGAGTCACTGTTGCATGATGAGTCACTCGGTCTTGTCTCGTGAGTCAGTCCTGGTGAGGTGTTATTGCGGTTGAGACAGACAGGCGTAAAGGTCTTGATGAATCTCTGTCTTTATGCCTGTCTGTTTGTCTGTCTGTCTGTCTCTCTCTCTCTCTCGTAGACAGACCATCCCCACCAACCCTCCTCATTGCATCTCCTTCCCCCCTCCCCTTTCCCCTCATCCTTCCCCTCCCATCCTTCCCCTCTGCCTCCCATCAACACGTGGGCGGCTCAGAATCCCGTGAGGGGAGACTGGGGGAAAAATATGGAGTAGGGATCACCATCTGTTACATCCTCTTGTGGCTCACTCATCCACCAGTACCATCTGTCTCTCCCCTCCACTCATCCACCAGCACCATCTGTCTCTCCCCTCCACTCATCCACCAGCACCATCTGTCTCTCCCCTCCACTCATCCACCAGAACCATCTGTCTCTCCCTCCACTCATCCACCAGTACCATCTGTCTCTCCCGTCCACTCATCCAGCACCATCTGTCTCTCCCTCCACTCATCCACCAGAACCATCTGTCTCTCCCTCCACTCATCCACCAGTCCATCTGTCTCTCCCTCCACTCATCCACCAGAACCATCTGTCTCTCCCCTCCACTCATCCACCAGCACCATCTGTCTCTCCCCTCCACTCATCCACCAGTACCATCTGTCTCTCCCCTCCACTCATCCACCAGAACCATCTGTCTCTCCCTTCCACCTCTTCCTCTTACTCCTTCTTCTCCATGCCGCCTCCTCTCCTTTTCTTTCCCAGTCTTCTCCTTTCCTCCTCCTCTCACCTCGCTGGACTCTCTCTTCCTCCCACACGGTCAGTATCCCCCTGGCTTAGTCGTATAGATCTCGACTCTAATACATTTGACACAGCCGACACTTCTATGACTCTTGGGAAACAGAAGAAATCCAGACTTTTATAATCTTCTGGTTTATAATTAGAACAGGAAGAGTTGGAGGGGGGGAGGATGATGGAGTGTGTGTGTGTGTGTGTGTGTGTGTGTGTGTGTGTGTGTGTGTGTGTCCGAGATCTTCTAACTTGATGAACAAAGTGAGAGAAAAAACTTTTATTTATTTTTTTCCCAGTTGTTAGTTCTCGGTGTGTCAGGTCTAAGCCATCGAAATTGCCAGTGGATGTAGTTAAATATATTTTGTTTTTTAGGGTTTTTTTTTTTTGTAATTCAATTTAGATTTTTTTTTCTTTTTTATAATTTCGAGTTGATGTAATTTTTTTTTTTGTATTGTTTGTTTGACATTTTGCAATATGACTCCCGAGTGTTTGCGATAGTTAGTCGATATATGGGTACATGTTTTTATTTCTAGTATTGTTAGTTTCATCTTTTAAGTTTCCAGTTTAGGGTTGTTGTTGTTGTTTTTCTCGTGTAGTCATAGTTACTTAATAAAGGCATCAACCAGACATATCAGTACTAACCTGTTTACATACCCACGCTGCTCTCATGTAAACAAGAAGGAGGATGTTGGTCATTAATGTTGCAGCACAGTTTGCAGAAAACATTGACGTTAAGGTTACTCTTACAGTATTGTAGTTAAGAAAGTTTGGTTTAGTTTGTATATGTTTGTTAAATTATTAAAGAGAAACTGTGACTATTTAATGGCATATGTGAGATAGGTAAACACTGGTTTGGAAATAGAATAGTGGATGAGTGGAACAAGTTACCAAACATCATCATTAACTCTAACACGCCGGGAAGCTTCAAATATAGGTTGGATGGATATATGAGCAATAGGGGTTGGGTGTAAACGGGACTTCCCAGTATGGACCAATAGGCCCGCTGCAGTTTCCTCCATTCTCACGTTCATATGGCAGCGCGCGCGTGTGTGTGTGTGTGTGTGTGTGTGTGTGTGTGTGTCATAGTTTAGTGTGCTTTTAGGCAGATGATAACGTCACGATATCGGAACATTAACGATCAACCTAACCTAACCTAACCTGTCCTGACCTAACCTGTCCTGACCTAACCTGTCCTGACCTAACCTGTCCTGATCTAACCTGTCCTGACCTAACCTGTCCTAACCTAAGCTAACCTAACCTAACCTAACCTAACCTAACCTAACCTAACCTAACCTAACCTAACCTACCCTGTAAGTTGTGACAAGGGTTCAGTTGCGTCTACGCCTCATTGATTCTGTCTCTCGTGGTAATATATACAGAACTTCAGCCAGTCTCCCTCACTCCCTCCCTCCTTCTACCTCTCACCGCATCTCCATCATCATAACCCTCTCTATTGTTCGCTCTCTCTCCTCCCGACAAACTTTTACCGTCTTGAAGATTGGAAAACGTGAAATCCATTAATTCTGGGAGAGGGGACCAAGGGAGAGGGGAAAGAGGAGGGGGAGAGGAAGAGAGAGAGGAAGGGAGGGGAGAGGTAGATGAGGGGAGGGGAAGGTGGAGGGAAGAGGAATGTAGAGGAAGGAAGGGTGTGGGGAGAGGAAGGTGTGGGGTGTGGGGAGAGGAAGGTGTGGGGAGGAGAACGTCGCAATGCAAACCTTATCACTTGTATAATCAGGTGACTAGATGCGTGTTAACAGTTGAGTGTCTTGTTTATCTGTGTGGGTGAAGAACACACACACACACACACACACACACACACACACACACACACACACACACACACACACACACACACACACACACACACACACACACACACACACTTGCGGATGTACACAATTGCACATGTTTACATAGGCGAGGCATACGTACACACCCAAGCTCATGTGCGTACATAAACGTAAACACATACGCTTTTACACATACAGTATACTATACCCTTATAAAAATGTTCTCGGAAACGTAGTGAAAGAGGGGCGTGTACACAGGTGTTTTGTGAGTAGACAAGTAATGGAACTCAAGTGGCACTCAGTCAAGATTTCAGTAAACATTTGACAGGGCACTGTACACACACACACACACACACACACACACACACACACACACACACACACACACACCACCCACATCACCTTTGTTCCCTAGCACCAGTGAGTCATACCCAACCCCCGTGCTTCCTTATACACCTCCTCGACTCCTCCTACAGTAAGCTGAGCCACGCCTACCAGTGTACTCACTGTGGCTACCTGGGTGCTTCACGCTACTCACCTAGTTGCCTTGGTTACAACACCGCAGCTGCTGCTGGTGATGGGAATACTAGGTTGTTCCCCGAATGCCTCATTACCCCTTAAACCTGCCCCCAGGCCCCACCCTTAAATGTCATAGATTACATAAATGCCTTTAGGCCCCACCCCTTAAATCTGCCCCCAGGCCCCACCCCTTGAACACTGCCCCAGGCCCACCCCTTAAATGCTGCCCTAGAGCCCACCCATAAATGCGCTGAACCCCAACCCCTTAAATGCTGCCCCCAGAGCCCCCTCATGCATGCTGCCCCAGGGCCCCACCCCTTAATGCTGCCCTAGGCCCCACTTGTAAATGCCCCCAGAGCCCCACCCCTAAGCTTACTGCCCCAGAGGCCTCCTTAAATGTCCTCAGAGCCCCACCCTTAAATACTGTACCCTGAAACCCCCCCACTTCCTTGCCCCCCCCTCCCACCGCATACATTAAATCGTCCACTAACCTCTCCACGCATACCACCCCCAAGCCCCTACCCCTGGATAGCAAGACATAGGGGGTTGGGTGTAAACAGAGGCTGTCAAATATAGGCCAATAGACCCGCTGCTGTTTCCCTCTATTTCTTATGTTCTTCTGTTCTTCCCTCCTCACACTTAACACCAGCATGCCCTCCCCACCAAACTACTTCTCCATACCCCCTTCCCTAAGATCCTGACCCTTATTCTTAATCATTACTCCAGGTCACAACCCCAGAGAATCACCCCAGACGACTTCCACACCACTTTTCTTTCCCTAGACTACTAACATTTATTCCCCCACCCTCCCCGATCTTCCCCAGATAACCCCATCACACTTTCTTCCGCCCCAGACCACTCACTTTTACTCTCCTCCCCCACTCTACACCCCCGCCCCGCCCCGTTCCACCCACTAGCACCTCACCCCACACTCGTTGGCACCATGTCCTCGGGGCTGCTGTTTATATTGCTTGTACAATGAAGCCTCGGCTGTTGCTTCCGCGTTGCTACTGCTTTCAGCTTTACTCGCCCCGTCGCTGTGGTGTGTGGCGGTGTAGTGTGTGGTGTGTGGCGGTGTAGTGTGTGGTGTGTGGTGGTGTGTGGTGATGTAATATGGTGGCAGTGTTGGTAGTGGCACCTGTACTGCTATTACTAGTACTGTTGGTGTTATTAATGGTGTCTCTGATATTGGCAGTGATGGTGGTAGACATGTAATGACAGCAATAGTGTAGTCACTAGTTGATGATAGTAGTAGTAGTAGTAGCAATAGTAGTAGTGGTGGTGGTGGTGGTGGTGGTAGTAGTAATAGTAATAACATCGCAATGTTATCTTATTGATTGGTTAATATTTGGTTAGGTTTAAATATCCTCCCTGATGTTATTCTTCGGCTATCGTAACGTTATCCTCGTTATCTTCTGCCTAAATGACCACACGTTATATGATATATCGTAACGTGATAGAACAGAACATGTCACAACCTGTATGTATCATGTTGTAGGAGTGACGTGTTGTCTTTCATCTTCCTTTGTTACGTTTGTGTGTTGAGTCTCTCTCTCTCTCTCTCTCTCTCTCTCTCTCTCTCTCTCTCTCTCTCTCTCTCTCTCTCTCTCTCTCTCAGTGTATCTCGTTGTTTAAGTTAGATTGTACGGTATTGTTTGCCTTTGTAAGTGTGTGTAAGTGTGCGTATCTGTGTGTATCTGTGCGAGTCTTTGTGTGTGTGTGTGTGTGTGTGAGAGTTTGTGTATTGGCGTTATCTATATCATCATTCAGCCTACATCATCTACTTGTCATTATAAGTCACACAAGAGTCATATAATCTACCTATGACTGAATAGTTAATATTTCCCAGACAAAGGTTGGACTCTCGCGGCTTCAGGAGAGTGGAGGAGCTGTCTTCTTTAAGAGTGGCCAGCCGGGGCGTGAACAGTCTCTCTCTCTCTCTCTCTCTCTCTCTCTCTCTCTCTCTCTCTCTCTCCTCCTCACACACTTGTTCTCCCTCCTCACTTGCATACCCTTGTTCTCCCTCCCTCACTTGCACACCCTTGTTCTCCCTCCCTCACTTGCACGCCCTTGTTCTCCTTTGTAAACCTTAGTTCTCCTTGTCACTTATTCGCCTTTGTTGTCTCTCCCTCCCTAACACACCTTATCTACCTTCCCTTCCTAACACACCTTAGTTCTCTCTCCCTTATCTCTGTATCTCTCACCTATCCTCATATCATTAACCTGCCTATCTCTCACCTTTACCATATAATAATCACTAATACCATAATGTTTATCGTCAGAATTCCTTATCACCTCCACCAATAATATTTTCCCTTATGACTGAGGGTTAAGGTAACATACTTACCCATACAGTATACATGCTGATGTATTCACCCATACAACATACAGTGATAATATCTACGTATCAGCAGTTGGCCATGTTAAATATCACCTGTAGATTAAACAGCCTAATTTGTACCTCTGTGGTTTAATCATCAAAATAAGCGAGGAAGGTCTCTATCTCTATTATTTTGTATTGTCAGCGTCTCTTATTTAGCCATTAACCCACATATATGCCGTCTTCACATATCTAACACAACGCTCACCATATTATCATCCAACAGTCGGCCATTTACACCCCCACTGTTGTTATTGTTTTGAGCGCCATCTGTCTTCCTCTATGTGCGTTCTAGCTCGTTTTCCCTTGTCGCATTTCTCGTTATTATTACCTTTTCTCTTAATTATTTTTTTTTACAAAGGACTGTTTTTATTGGTTGTTTTTGCTTGTGTTTGTTTTTATTTACACATTTTATGCTTTATTTTCACGAAGTTTCTTGTATTAATATAATTTACGTTTTATTTTTTTTCTGCGTTTATAATTCCACTATTTCTTTCGATGTTTTCGCCTCTTTACAATATTTACGCTATTTTAATATTTCTTATATTTGTGTCTTATTTAATTTTATTTTTTATTCCATATTCTCTCTCTCTCTCTCTCTCCTAAGTCATCATCATCATCATCATCATCATCATCATCATCTCCCTCCCATGGTCATCCCCCTCCCCTCCCCCACCGTCTCCCCCCCCTGTTCTCTGGTGGCGTGGGTTGTGACCTTTGACATCTGGTAAACGTTATTGATGTTCTTTGATATTCCCGGGCGTTGATTGGTCGGCGAGCTCTGACGTGGGGGGTGGGGGTGGGGTGGGGGTGGTGTTGACGGAGGAAAAGGGAATGGGAAGGAAGGTGGAGGGAAAGAACAGGGAAAGAATGAGAGGGGTGGGTTGGGAGGAAAGGAGGATAGTAGGAAGATGCAAGGGGAGGGAGACAGGAGGGATTGGTGTTAAGGGAGGAGGATGGAGGAGTGATTGAGTGAAGGAAATGAGGAGGGAGGATAGAGGTGAGGGAGAGTGCAGATGAGGGAGGAGGATGGAGTGAGTGTGCGTAAGCGAGGAAAAATGGGATATAGATTGAGCGGGGGACGGGAGGAGGAAGGAAGGAGAGAGGTGGAAGGAAGAAGTACATTATGCCAGGTCCCCATACAGGATAAGATTGAAGTCATAGGTAAACAAACGCCCCATTTCCCATACTTTTTTTTTTTTTAATCTCGGTATAAACTCACCTGATCCCCCCACCCCCATCCCACCCTTTTGTTTACATGTCTGGGTCGTATTTGGTGGATAAATGGTGGTTAACGGTAGCCTTTGTCCCTGGTGGTGCTGTTGATGGCTTGTTATTGTGTGTATTTAAGGACGCGGGGCCAAAACAATTTTTCTCCTCTGGGTTAATTTTGTGTACTGGTGTGAGAGAAAGAGTTGAGGTGGATGAGTGGCCTTGTTGCTGTTGTTCCCCTTCCCCATTCCCCCCCTTCCCCCTTCCATCCCTCCCCCTCTCGGACTTTCTTAGATTGTGGGGCTTCGATACGTTGGTGGTTTGTTTTTGTTTTTGTTTAGGGTTTGTTTATGGCTTCGATGTTTTTTTGTTTTTTTGAGGATTCGACGTCTTAATCCATCTGTTATTTTTATCGATTAAGATTCGACTCAGACCCTTGGAGGTAAAATGGTGGCACCTACTTGAAGCAGTCTTTGAACCTTCGACTCACAGGGTTATAAGAAACGAGAACTTCAATTTGATTTATTTTTTTTCTCAAGTGTTGGAAGCTTCAAATAATCCGGTGTTTGAAATTCGTATTTTAGGTGCTCGGATCTTTTCACTTCACTTTAGTATTGAAATCTGGCGTTCGGAAGATCGTTTTAGTAAGATCGTGACCTTAAGTAATCGGAGTTTCGAGTTTTTTTTTCTCAATTAGTTTCCTCTTCATTTTACTTCATTTATAGTTTCGAATTTTTTTTTTCATTTTGTATCAATTTGCAAGAAAGTAGTATCCTGGCTGGGCTCTTTAAAATGTTTGGAAATAAATGTGGTTAAGTTAGGTTTTTTTATCTAAAGTGTCTGTCTGTCTGTCTCTCTGTCTGTCTCTCTGTCTGTCTCTCTGTCTGTCTGTGTTTTCAGAATCCATGTGGGAGAAAATAGTGTTTTTATCTATTTCTTTTAAGTGTTTTATCTGTTTTAGGGGAGAATTTCCTCTCGTCACTTCATAACATTTCCACCACGTTGGTTGTCAGGCTCGTGGTCACAATGTCAGAGAGTTTTAATGTAAATAGTTTGAAGGGGACTTTTATTTTCTGCTGAAGAGGAACGCACAGTGAGGGGGAGTGATGTGGAATGTCATTGTAGGGTAGGAGGAGGGGAGGGGGAGGAGGAGGAGGATGGGGAAGAGGGGGATGGGAAAGGAGGAGGAAGATGGGGGTGGGGGATGGTGATGGGGAGGGAAAGGAGGAGGAGGAGAGGTGTGGTGGAGAGTTGGGGATAACGATACACGAAGATGAGGATAATGAGAGAAATGATTGAGAAAATTATGAAAATTGGCAAGATCAAGACAGGTTAGAGGAAGATAAAGCTATGAATGCATCGGTATGTGTGTGTGTGTGTGTGTGTGTAAGAATGTCTATATGTGTGTGAATGATATGAGTATACATGTATGTGTTAAATATATGAGTCTAAGGAACGTGTTTTTGTTGTGAGTAGAGAGCACTTCTATACCCCCCTGACCCTGAGGCTGATGTAGGTGTTGGCGAGAGAATCACACTAGTGTCTCTTGTGTTCCTGGTGGCAGATGGTTGGCCGTGACGTTACACAGGTAAACATTGCCTCCCTGTCACTCTGTCCCAGGAACCAATCACAGGCAAGACTGGATAAATTTTACATTTTCTCCGTTTTCTTCTGTTTTTCTCTTGTTTTTATTTTGTTATTGGTTAAAGTTTACCAACGGTACGTGTGATTTACAATGGTTTGAAGCTTCCTCTCTTATCTTGTACCGATAGCATGGTGTTAATATTTGATTTGGGATTCATTTAAGTTTATATTTTAGAATAATCTTAATTGTCAAACTGTGTCCTTGTGTTTCTTAGTCTCATGAAGCAAAACACAAATATGGAAGAGCCGAATGTAAATGACAAGAACGGAAATTAAGAAACGGTAAGGACAAAATTAAGAGAAAAAGGGGAGGAAGAAAATAAGGAAGAGAGAATTGCCCCCCCCCCCCAAAACAAACACAAACAACACCGAGATAAAACAACAATAACACAAAAACTTAAACAAGACAAACACTTATAAGGATCACACAAGGGAAGCCATGAGTGAATGAATGAATGAATGAATGATACAGGAGCCACATCCTTGACGGAAACATAGAGAGGAAGGCTGTAGAGTTTTCCCTGGGTGAAGAACTTCCTGTCGTAGGTATAACCATTTCCTGGGTGTTGGAGAAGAAGAAGAAGAAGAATAAGAAGAAGAAGAAGAAGAAGAAGAAGAACTAGAAGAAGAAGAAGAAGAAGCAGAAGAAGACCCACGGGAGACCTTCCTGGAGGAGACGTGAATAGCCAGAACGGGGCTTTTCCTCCTCCTCCTCACCACCTCCTCCTACTCCTCCTCCTGCTGCTGGTGGTGGTGGTGGTGAGGGTAAGGTGGGGGGGGGGGAGGTCATTGTATCCTGACATCATCTGCTCCATTCACAAATACATTCTTTCTTTCTTTTTTTTTCTTTTTTTGCCGTAAACAGGAAAATAGTTTTTTTTATTATTGTTTATTTAAATTTTTTTCTTTGGTGGCGTCTTGTTTTTATTCTTTTATTCATTTTTTCTTTTATATATCAGTGTATTTTTTCGTCTTGAGGTAACGAATTAAAAAAAAAGTTTCGCTCACTTGCATATTTCTTAACTTTTTTTTTCTTCCGAGATTTCTTCATATCTTCACTTGAGCTAATGAAGAAAAAGAAGAAAAAAATGTAAATTGCATTCCCTTGGTTTTAAGTAATGCCCACACACGTCTTCACTACATCAAGGAGATAAACTTTCACTACATCTCAAAGGAAGAAAACTTTATTCATCCAACAAAAGTTAAAAAAAAAAATGAGTGCGTTTATTTGCCCAAGTAAATAGCGTTTTCTAGGAAGGGACACACACACACACACGCACACGCACACACACACACACACACACACACGCACACGCACACGCACACCACACACCTCCACCTAACATACTTTTACGGTCAGAAGTTAAATTGAAACTGCACTCCTTCCTTCCTGACGCGAATACAACCCTTTCTTACGCTGTGATTCCTCCTGGAGCCTATACATGTATCCTCTGGTGATACAAGTGTCTTAGGGGGGGTATGTGTCCTCGTGAGATACAGGGTGTTTTAAAGCCCATGTTTCTTTAGGAGATACAGGTATCCTCTGTGTCCTGTACCGATACAAGATTCTTAAGGCCTTATGTGATACAGGTGTCGTCACCAATGTATCGTGGGAATTGTCGTTGCCTGGGGTCGTTTTCCAGAAGACAGAGGTTCTTGAAGTCATTGCTGTCTCTCAGGATACAGAAGGTCGTTGTTGTCTCTGAAATTACAGAAGGCTCGTTGCTGTGTCTCAAGATACAGAAGAGAACCCTGTCTCTCAAAATGCAGAAAGTCGATACTCTCTCTCAGGGTCGTTGGGGTCGTTGCAAAATAAAAAAAAGAAATGAGGTCGTGGCGTTGTCGTTTCTTCTTAAGAGGAAGATTTATCAGCAGCGAGATGTTTTCATTGAGGCATCACGCCATTGAGGAGTTTCCCGGAGGATACTGTAAAGGGGTCAGACACGGCAGCTCCTAACGTCACTATTGTAAACATTTGTGTGGCTTTGAAACACTTTTTATTTATATTTTATTCGTAGGTTTGAGTTAGGTTAGTGTTAGGTTAATGTTAGTGTTGATGTTAGTGTTAGGTTAATGTTAGTGTTGATGTTAGTATTTGGTTAGGTTAGTGTTAGGTTAATGTTGAGTGTTGATGTTAGTATTTGGTTAGGTTAGTGTTAGGTTAATATTTAGTGTTGATGTTGTTGTTGGTTAGGTTAGTGTTAGGTTAATGTTAGTGTTGATGTTAGTGGTTAGGTTAGTGTTAGGTTAATGTTAGTGTTGATGTTAGTATTTGGTTAGGTTAGTGTTAGGTTAATGTTAGTGTTGATGTTAGTATTTGGTTAGGTTAGTGTTAGGTTAATGTTGAAGGTGTTGATGTTAGTATTTGGTTAGGTTAGTGTTAGGTTAATGTTAGCTTTGATGTTAGTATTTGGTTAGGTTAGTGTTAGGGTAATGTTAGTGTTGATGTTAGTATTTGGTTAGGTTAGTGTTAGGTTAAAGTTAGTGTTGATGATAGTATTTGGTTAGTTTAAGTCTAGGTTGATGGTAGTTTGGTTTAGTGCTGGTGTTGGTATTTGGTTAAGTTTTAAATTAGTGTTAGGTTAGGTTTTAAGTTAGTATTAGGTTGAGTTAGTGTTAGCCTATTAGGTTTGTTTAACGTTAGGTTAGTGTTAGGTTAAGTTAGGTTAGTTAAGTGAGAGTCAAGATATGTTAAATAAGGTTAGGTTAGCATTATGACTATAAATCTTCAGGTGAAACAAGCTGGGGTGTCAAATCTTCAGGTGATCCAAATATCCCTCTGGTTTTAACATATGTAAAATCAAGACGAAAATAGCTGCAGGTGAGATGACGATACACTGAAGGAAGAAGTTCATGGATTGTTTACCAGAAAGAAAACAAAATCTGCTAAACTTGCTGGATCTCACTCATTCTGAAGACCGAAAACAAAACAAAAAACAAAAATCTCACTCGAGGCTGTTATCCGATAAGCTGCCGGTAATTCTTGAGTTGGAGAGTGTGTGTGTGTGTGTGTGATGGAACCAGTTTTGGTGAAAGGGGCAATATGATGAAGAAATATTTTGAGATGAAACTCTCTCTCTCTCTCTCTTCCTGGGGTGTTAAGGGGTTTTATTTTCGTCCAAGAATCTCAAGCTGAAGGGAAGGATGATGATTAATTGGTGGTAGGGAGTGATGGTGTGGTAGAAGGAACCGGATGGTGTGATAGGTGGAGGTGATAAGTGGTGATATACTGTACCAAGAAGAAGGAGGGAAATTAGTTATTATTGACTTATTGATGATATTATTATTATTATTATTATTGTGTGTGTGTGTGTGTGTGTGTGTGTGTGCATGTGTGTGTGTGTGTGTGTGTTCAGCCTGGTGGTATAATGAGACACACACCAAGCTAGAGACGACAGTACTTGGCCCCCTTGAGTACGATAACATGATCACCTTGAGTACGATAACATGACCACCTTGAGTACAATGTCTTAACCCTCAAATATAATGATCATCTGTTTTGCTTGAGTACTATGTCTTAATCCAGGGAATATAATGTTTTCTAGAATACAATGATACTTATGTACTCAGGGGGTTAACGACATCGTACTCAATGGGTTAAAGACGTTGTTAAAGGGTTATAATTTTAATTCATATTGGTGGTTAGTTTTATTGATGCTTTTAACTATCGCGTAATTTCAGTAGTTGTGGGGAGAGAGTGTGGTTAATGTCAGGGTTAATGTGTGGTTAATGTACAGTAGGCGGGTTAATGTGTGGTTAATGTACAGTAGGCGGGTTAATGTGTGGTTAATGTACAGTAGGCGGGTTAATGTGTGGTTAATGTACAGTAAGCAGGTTAATGTGTGGTTAATGTCAGGGTTAATGTGTGGTTAATGTACAGTAGGCGGGTTAATGTACAGTAGGCGGGTTAATGTGTGGTTAATGTACAGTAAGCGGGTTAATGTGTGGATTGTGTGCAGTAAGCGGGGTTAATATTAATGGTTAATGTGCAGTAAGCGGGGTAATGTGTGGTTAATGGCCAGTAGGCGGGTTAATGTGGTTAATGTACGTGGCGGGGTAATGTGTGTGGTTATGTGATAAGCGAGCCAATGTGGTTAATGTACAGTAGGCAGGTTAATGTGTGGTTGTGTACAGTAGGCGGGTTAATGTGGTTAATGTACAGTAGGCGGGTTAATGTACAGTAGGCGGGTTAATGTGTGGTTAATGTACGGTAGGCGGGATATGTGTGGTTAATGTACAGTAGGCGGGTTAATGTACAGTAGGCGAGTTTATTCGACCTCAACTATGTGGTAAAGTTATAGTACATAATTAGCCAGAACTTTCTGATCATTAGGGAGTGTATATTATTTTTTTATTCGTCAGGTTAGGTTAGGTTAGGTTAGGTTAGGTTAGGTCAGGTCAGGTTCGGTCAGGTCAGGTCAGGTTAGGTTAGGTTAGGTTAGGTCAGGTCAGGTCAGGTTAGGTTAGGTTAGGTTAGGTTAGGTTATACAAACATAATACCATAATAGTTAACTACTGCAAAACAACTTTAATTGACTTTTTTTTTTTACTCCGTGAGGCACAAAAGTAATTAGAATTTTATTTTGTTTTCTGAGCGGCGCCCCTCTAATGTCCCGGCGAGGGAGGGAAGTACGCAACACTCACACGGACACTGAGTTAACCTACGATTCCACTTTAACCGACTTATCGTAACTGGCACACTCATATCATCTCATGAACTGGCACTGACATCATTACCACCTCTTTTCACCTCATGAGTTGGCACTGACATCCTTCCTGATCGTCAAGTTATACTGTGAGGTGTGTGTGTGTGTGTGTGTGTGTTTCTCTGTTCATACTCACCTCATATTCACCTCATATTCACCTCATACCTCATACTTCATTCCTTTAATCACCTCAACAGATCTAAAAATGTCGAACTCATTAAAAAAATCCTGAGAGTCTTTCCACCGTGAAGATATTTCTTAATCTTTACTTCTTCGTCTTGAGATTATAACCCGGAGTTTGGTCAAGACCATCTCTATTTTACCTTCCTATTTTGGTGCCATCCGGTGCCCTGTTTCATCCATTATCTGTGTCATCCATTGTCTGTGTCATCCATTGTACGTGTCATCCATTGTCTGTGTCATCCATTGTACGTGTCATTCATTGTCTGTGTCATTCATTGTAACTCATCCTACATTGGCCAACTTCCATCCTCTGCCGCCCAGCTAATTCCTACCACACCCACCCACCCTCCTTCCCTCACCCACCCTCCCTTACTCACCCACCCACCCACCCTCCTTCCCTCACCCACCCACCCACCCACCCACCCGAATTATGTTTATTAGGAATATTTTTCTTTAATCTTTACCGACCTTTAAGTAACCAGGTATTGAAGTATATATTAAGATCCCGCTGTGTATTTAGAGGTGTAGGTGTGTGTGTGTAGCCTGGGTGTATGTGTAGAGGGGAGAAGAGGGGAGAAGGGAAGAGTGAGGAGGGAGAAAGGAGAAATAGTGTTGACTGGGTGTAGATTGAGTAGGAGAAGGGGGTGTGAGAGGTGGGGGGGTGTATGCTGGTAGGAGTGGGTGGGAGGGTGGTAGGTGTTGAGGAGAAGTGACCTGGGTGGAGGGGTGGAAGAAGAATTGGACAGGTGAAACAGGGATGGAGGAGGAGGAGAAGAAGAAGAAGAATAAAGGGGTGTGATCTGGGTGGAGGGGGTGGAGGTGGGGGAAAGAGGAAGATGAAAGAGGGGAAGGGGTGTGACCTGGAGTGGAGGGGGGTGGAGGGTGGGGGGGGGAAGGAGAAGATAGAAGAGGGGAAGGGGGTGTGACCTGGGTGGAGGGTGGAGGTGGGGGAAGGAAGATGAAAGAGGGGAAGGGGTGTGACCTGGGTGGAGGGAGGGTGGGGGAAGAGGAAGATGAAGAAGGGGAGTGTGACCTGGGTGGAGAGGTGGAGGGTGGGGGGAAGGAAGATGAAGAGGGAAGGGTGTGACCTGGGTGGAGGGTGGAGGTGGGGGAAGGGAGGAAGATGAAGAGGGGGGAGAGGGGTGTGACCTGAGTGGAGGGGGGTGGAGGGTGGGGAGAAAGGAAGATGAAAGAGGGGGGAAGAGGGGTGTGACCTGAGTGGAGATTGGAGGTGGGGGAAGGAGAAGATGAAGAGGGAGAGGGTGTGACCTGGGTGGAGAGGGAGAGGTGGGGTGGGTGTGGATCAATGTCTTCCTAGGAGCGGCCGACTCCTCCCTTCTCCTTATGCACACTTTGGGTACCAGGAAGAACATCCGGGGGAGGAGGAGGAGGAAGGGAGGAAGGGAAAATGGAGAAATGAGAGAAAGGCCAAGGGAGGTGGTTGGGAAGGAGAGGAAGCGAAGAGAAAGGAGACGCTGAGAGAGAGAGAGAGATTTGTGATAATAAAAAAATCAATATTAAAGATAAAGAATTGTGCGTGCGTGACCGTGTGTGTGTGTGTGTGTGTGTGTCTCTGTCTCTGGACGTACATAGGGAAAGACAGACATATAAAGAAAGTGAAATAAACTTACACCAATAATACATCAAAGGAATTATTTTGACATCATAAAGAATTAAAATTTACAAAATAAAATCCACGAAAAGTAACCTAACCTAACCTAACCTAACCTAACCCCTACTAGAATTATAACATAAACTACTGTAACTCAGAAGCCTTTAAAAAAATTATTTCCACCTGAGTGATCGTGCCCGGCCAGTAGAGAACCTTTCCTAGTTGGATATCCTATTTCAATAAATCCTTGACCTTCTACATCCTGAGTGTGAGTCCTACGTTAAAATTCTCTCTGAAATATTTCAAGATTATCCTAAGCGACTCGGGGAAAACTAACCAACCATAACAAAAGTGGTGGTTGGTTAGGTTAGATTAGGTTAGCGTTAGGTTAGGTTAGCTTAGCGTTAGTTTAGCGTTAGGTTAGGGCAGGTCAGGTCAGGTCAAAGTATATCACATCGTGTTTAGTCACCTAATTATCTCCATGTCAACACACTTCAAGAATTTTATGGAATCGATATGAAAAAATTACCTCTGTCGATACCACTCTAAAACACCCAAGGACCACCACCACCTGCTCCTCAAGGGCCACTACCTCTTCCTTAAGGGCCACCACCTCCTCCTCAAGGGCCACCACCTACTCCTCAAGGGCCACCACCTACTCCTCAAGGGCCGTTCAATAAGTGAGGTAGTTAACAGCACTCGTGGGAACAGTATGCTAACTCTTGGAACGATCAGTGTGTGGCGTCAAGGGCCAGTGTAGCCTATCATCAAATACTTGAGCGTCTGAGACTCTTACACGCTCTGAGCACCATTGAGGCCATCAGATTACAGTGATGTGAGTCCATAATGGAGTCCAGGAGGAGGAGGAGGGAGTGGAGGAGGAGGAGGGAGTGGAGGAGGAGGAGGGAGTGGAGGAGGGAGTGGAGGAGGAGGAGGGAGTGGAGGAGGGAGTGGAGGTGGAGGAGGAAGTTGAGGAGGAGGGAGTGGAGGAGGAGGGGCGTCACACACTATAGGGTATGATGGGATCTTAGTATTTCTTTGTACTGTGTGTGTGGAGGGACAGCAAGTGGCGTCACATGAGTTCATGGGGACGCGGTAGCCAATCAATACCTTGCCTCCGCACCCAACGCTCTCACCCGTGTGTCACCCAGCCCCTCTCACCCATGTGTGTCACCCAGCTCCTCTCACCCATGTGTGTCACCCAGCTCCTCTCACCCATATGTGTCACCCTGCCCCTCTCACCCATGGTTCACACAGTACTCTCAACCATATGCCACCCAGCACCCTCTTACCTGTGTGTCACCCAGCCTCTGTTACCTGCACGTCACTCAACCCCTGTTACCTGCTTGTAACCCAGCTCTCTCACCCGCGTGTCACACAGCCCTCTCACCCGTGTCACCCAGCCCCACTTACCCGTGTGTCACCCAGCCCCTCTTACCTGCGTGACACCCAGCCCTTTGACCCGTGTGTCACCCAGCCCTCTCACCCGTGTGCCATCCAGTCCTCTCACCCGTGTGCCATCCAGCCCTCTCACCCGTGTGCCATCCAGCCCTCTCACCCGTGTGTCACCCAGCCATTTTTCTCTTTCTCTCTTAAACACACTCATGATGTTCGCGAAATTATAGTGACACCTGAACTTCTCTCCTCCCCCACACGCACACACACACACACACACACGCGTGGACAGAGGTGTCAAGCGTAGGAAAACAGACAGACAGATGTACAGACAAATTTACCCAATAGCACGCTTGTCCTTGTCAGTAGAAGAAATCATGCAGTGTTGGGGCGCCTTCTGTCTCCCGCCGTCACAGCGGAGCAAAAATTGAGTCAAGTTTTATGTCTGGACAAAAAGAAAGTTATGACGTAGGTTTTACTCTTTCCCTTTCTACTCCGCCGCCCACAGGTTTATATCATAACGCTGCCGCCCACGCATCCATAACCCCACCCACCGCCCACAGGTTCATATCATAACCTCACCGCCCACGCATCCATAACCCCACCCACAGCCCACATCCATAACCCCACCCCACCCATAGGTTCATATCATAACCTCACCGCTCACACATCCATAACCCCACCCACAGCCCACATCCATAACCCCACCCACAGCCCATATACCCATAACCTTCCCTTACAGCCCACATACCCATAACCACCCCGCCCACATCCTCCACCCCCCCCCCGGCCCCCCACCAAACAAGGCTAACTGACATAAGGAGGTCACTTAACGTCTTCTTTTTCCTTTAAACTGTTAACATTATCGTAACCGGAAACTGCTGACCTTGGCATCATAATATTTAAGGGGTCATATGGGGTCACAGTTCGCGTGTGTGTGTGTGTGTGTGTGTGTGTGTGGAGAGAACCTTAAATATGTATAATAAAGACAGCTGTGATGGAAGGTACACATACAGTGTACTGTATACTGAGATGTTCTTTGTGCTTCAGGGTCACGGGTTCAATATCGTCATGAACACTCTCTCTCTCTCTCTCTCTCTCTCTCTCTCTCTCTCTCTCCTAATATGACCTCTTAAACATGGCGGACTTAAATTCCCTCCTTAATATTCTGTAATTTCCTGGTGACGGTGGCGGCGGCGGCGGCGACTGCTTCACCCAATTCTCCCACCACACACCCATGTTATTCCTCATCGCGAAATATTAATGCCAGGGATAAAAATCTGATATCGCAGCATTAACCACTTGGCATGTTAATGTTATACCTTTGACCAGGAAGTGCGCCAATATGTCTGGATTTTGCAGGAGAGAAAGACGGAGTGAGAGAGAGACGTATACAGTAGAGTTTTGAAGAGCACAGAGGAGAGAAAAGAAGGGGGAATGGAGATGAGGGGAGGTGGTGGAAGAGGGAAGGGAGGAGGCGGAAAGGGGGGAGGCGGAAGCGGGAAGGGAGGAGGTGGAAGGGGGAAGGGAGAAGAAGGGGAAGGGGAAGGAGAGGTGGGGGCGGCGAGGTGATAGGCGCGCCACACCTTAAAGGAGAGCTCACAATGCGCTGTCTTCGCATCCCCACGCTACAGTAGTGGGAGGAGGAGGGGGAGGAAGAGGAGGTGAGGAAGAGGAGGAGGGGAGAAAGAAGAGGAAGGGGAGGAAGAAGAGGAGGGGGAGGAAGAAGAAGAAGAGGAAGAGGAGGTGGTGGTGGTAATGGTGCAGGTGAGGTCAGGTGATACTAATAGCGTTTGGCATCTATGAACACATCCTTGAGTACGATGATTTAACCCCTTAATTACTATGGTTTAACCCCTTTAATGCGTACTCCTTGTGTACGACGTCTTGACCCCAAGAGTACAATGATTTAATACCCCAGTGTGGATACAGCGCTCGTCAAGTGTTCTAAGGGTCGGTGGTTCGGTCCCAGGACACTCATAGTCCGTTCAGCTGGAAATGGATGCCTAACTTTACATGTCGGGGAAATGAAGGCTGCTGCTTCCTCTTGTACCAAAGGCTTAGTAAACGGTATGTTGCATCAGCACTGTCCTTGTACGGAGCCACAGACAGACAGAACCCCCACACACAAATTCTGTCTAATATGAGCTTCCGTGCCACATGACACTATGAGTGACAGTGTAGTGACACATTCACCGCAGTGTCATGGTCTTATTTTAGCCTCCATGACACGCGTTTTGCAGACATTTTTAGGGATCCTCTCAAAGCTTTGTGTTGTGTTTTATAGAAAATATTTTCCTCGGCGGGTCAAGGTGAAGGCTGAATTAAGTTGACTGATTATTGATCTTAATTTAGTTGCCAAGGGTTCATGTTTATTTATCCGTAACACTGACGAGACTCCACCTCATAATTCATCCAGTTAGAACAACAATACCGTCATAATTTCAAAAAGTTAAAGAATTTTTTCCTTTTAATGTATCACAAATCCTTAAGAAGTGTCCTCATGGTGTGTGTGTGTGTGTGTGTGTGTGTGTGTGTGTGTGTGTGTGTGTGTGTGTGTGTGTGTGTGTGTGTGTGTGTGTGTGTGTGTGTGTGTGTGTGACTACAGAACCAGGATCAGGACTTGGCTTCTAGTGAGTTCCAGCTGCCCGACACATTAAAGGAGCAACTCCAGTGTATTAATGACGGACGTGTAAATCCACATCCTGGAGAGGGTCAAGTAGCTGTACCTGGAGGTAATGAGGAGTAATGGGCCAAGTTTGATGCACATGTCTTGATAACTCGGACTTCTGTGTAAACAAAATTCTCAGATATGACTCTAACTATCGCAGCGTGGGGGCTGTGAAACGCTGCACCGTCAAAAATAAATAATTTTGTAGTTCCTGCCTTACACATAGACTCCAGAAAGTCATTGTGTAGTGAGATAGGGAATATTTTAAGTTCATTAAAAGTTTACCCGTAGACCAGACGAGTTAGGACCCAAGGGAAGGCGAGTGAACAATGGTATCGGGTAGAAGGAAATGTTTGTCTTTTACCGACGCGGGGAAATTGTTGCAGCGAGAGTCACCAGATAGTCTGAGAGAGGGAAATTGAAAGTCGGTCCGTGAGCAGTAGCTACGAGGCCTCGAGGGTGATGACTGGGGGTAGTAACTAGGGGTGTGTGACTGGTGCCGGGTAAGGGATCGTGACTGAGGGTGGGGTGAGGGATGGTTGACAGGTGAGGTGATGGGATGGTGACTGGAGGTGACGGGAGGGGGGGAGTCGTTACGGAGAGTGGTTAGGAGTGATGAGGGGAAGGGTGAGGGGTGGTGATTGAGGGGGAGAGCGTGTCGGAGGGAAGGAGGCAGAAGGTATTGGGTGCTATGGGTGAATGATGTACTGTTGGACGTGTGGATGTCACTGGGTGTGTACTCTGTCATTCTACTCACCACTGAGCTAAGACTTGACTGACTCCCTCCCAACCACTGTGTGTACGTATCACTTGTGTACATGGTCGATGTTATTCACAGCCCAATGAATTTCCTTTAAGCACACAGTGAAACCTCCATATAACGAACTTCTCTCCAATACAATCCGGTAGATGGAGGAGTTTCACATCTAAAGAACCCTCGAAATAACGGACTTTCATCTCCAAATAGTCTGTTAAATAGAGGTTTTGCTGTACATGTATTCTCTCGTTACTATTAATACACAATTACTCCATAAAGAAAGTTAAGATAGATTTGTGTTTCTTATTTAATGTTGCTGGGTGGTGGTGGTGATGGTGGTGATGGGTGGTGATGGTGGTGGTGGGTGGTGTTGGTGGTGGTGATGGTGATGGTGATGGTGGTGTTGGTGGTGGTGGTGGTGGTGGTGCCAGGCGACGCGGGACTCCTACTGGTTGTGGGAATAAGATGAAGTAAATCTCTCACGCCGGGAATGTTTTGTGAGGACGTGATGAGGAAAATATGAGGGAAGCTGGTGGTAAAGAGACGACCACAGGGAGAGAAGAGTAACTTAACTATTAGGTCTTCTAGATTTCGGGTCTTTTGCCGAATTTGGGAATATATGGTGAGAATTTTAATTTCTTCCGTTTTTTTTTTTTAGAATTCCGAAATAAAGAATGCCAGATTTCATTTGTTTTGCCGGATATTAGAGTTTATAAGAATATTTTGTAGTTATTTTTTTTTTTAAGAATTCGGGAATAATGAGTTACAAACACACACACATAGAAATACAAACAAACACACATAGATTAATATGAACCCCTCTTACACACACACACACACACACACACACACACATATATGAGTAAAATCGTGCGTATACATGTAGGTGTTGGAGATCTCCTTGATATTGGAAGGAGAGAATGACCTAAATGATAACACATTCCTATGCAAATATCCAAGAGAGGGAGAGAGAATATTACCCACTGCCGCGAATATTAATACCATCCTCACTACACACCTGCCTCTCGATATTCCCCCGTACAGGTATATATAAGTCGTGTGTATTGCTTACAGAGTCCTATCAGGGGTTCTATGTGGGTTCGATGTTTAATGGGTTCGTATTAGGGGGTTTCAATGTAGGTTCGATATTCAAGGGTTTCGTATCAAGGGTTCGTATTAGGGGTTCAAGGTTGGTTCGATATTTAATGGGTCCGTATTAGGGATTCAGGAGGTTCGAATCAAGGGGTTCAAAGATATAAAATGAGGGAGCCATTCATGCTTAGGTATATAATTTCAATATTCTTTTATTTTCTCTTTCTTCCTCATTTTATCGGTCTTCTCTCTCCTCCTTCTCCTATTCATTTTTCTTCTTGCGTTTTCTCTTTTCTTCTCTTTTTTTTTCGTGTCTTCTGTTATTTCCTATCCTCTCTCTCTCTCTCTACACATGAAGTGACTTGACATCAAAGGGCAAGTGAGAGAGGCGAGTCTGGCTCACTGTCACTCTGATGGATCAACACAAAAGGATCACTGTTGGCTGACGGGTGGAGCCTTAAGAATCAGTCGTGGTGTTAGTTGTTAGTGTAGGGGGGAGGGTAAGGGAAGGGAAGGAGGAGAAAGGGTAGGAAGAGGAGGAGAAGGGGAAAAGGTAAAGGGAGGAGAATAATGTCAGTGTGTGGGTGGAGTAGGAGGAGGAGGAGGAGGAAGAGGGCGAGTAGGATGTTAATGTGTGGGAAGGAAAAGCAAGAAAAATTGAGACGAATTAAAGGAGGTAGTGAATGCAGACCGACTAACTCCCCCCCCCCAAGATGTACAAATTTCCTTTACAAGACGAACATTTTTATGGCTTGACTCTGCTCCACCAAAACACAGCACCACGGAAGTAAAGAACTCTTACATGTAGTCCGAATTTATTTATCTTTATACAGAAAATTTAAAGGCAACTGAGAATTGAAAACTGAATTAATTATTATTTATTTTTTACTGAGATTCGGTGGAAGAGGAAACCTGATTTCAGTATTTTATCATTTTATTTTTCAAATATAATTAGTTTATCGTATTTTAGTATTATTAGTTTTTGTAGGCATTATATAACAACTACCTTGACTTCTGCTGGAGGGAGGCTCAAGGAGACATCATCCGATACAGTTTATAGTTTCTTATGATAATATAATTTGCCATGACTGACATACGGACGTTTAATTCTTTGTTCTAGTCACTGCTGTAGTTTAGGTGTCAACTAATGTATGTTTTTACTCTCTTTTGTTGACAGGTAAGGAGCTGTGGCAGGCAGTAACGAGCCAGGTAGAGCGTTAATTATAAGGGCGTGTGAGGAGCCGTTTAATTTAGAACACATCACACAGTTTGTTATATTTTGTTCCACACTTGTAGATACATTGAGGTTATTGACTGACTTAGCGACACTGATGATGGAGAAATACACGGGAAATAATTTTAAGAATATTATAATAATTGATTATAATACATTAACGTTTAGAAACCCTCATACTACACTTGACAGATACTGTAGTTGATAATTACAACGGGGTGATAAATGGGGTCATATTATCATCGTTATATTCTTTACTTGATGTTGATTATAATCCATCTCACGATATATGACGCACGCAAACCTGGGTAAGTGACCGACGTAAATACACCAAATGGTTGTCATGGTGATATACAGACTGGCATCACGTGTTGGACAAGCTTACAGGCGGAAAATTAACATGTCTTTCATTAGGGCGGCGGTGGTGGTGAGGTTCTCTCTCGTCTGTTGCGGTTTTCTGGATAATTTGAAACAGAAAGATAATGGTGGGGTGTAATTCATCACTCTCTCGCTCACTAGTATATATTATGTACACTCCCTCACGCTTTCCTGCCACCCATTTTTCTCTCATTTTTATTCTTTCTCTCATTTCTTTATTTTTCTCTGGAATTTTCTTTTTCTTTCATTTTCTTTGTTTTCTCTGGCATTTTCTTTGTCTTTCATTTTCAACCTGTTTTTAATCTCTCTCTCTCTCTCTCTCTCTCTCTCTCTCTCTCTCTCTCTCTCTCTCTCTCTCTCTCTCTCTCTCTCTCTCTCTCTCTCTCTCTCTCTCTCTCTCCCAGGCAGTAGTAGTGCAGGAGGAATTCAACAGTTTGAACAGAGTTGAACAAGTGGCCCCAGGAGACACTCGGGCTGACCATTGTCCACTTCGTCGCCGCCATCCCAAGTTTTTTTTTATGGTCGACTGGAGATTGTTTCCTCCTCCTTCTGGTCACCGAAGAGGTTGTTTTTTTTTTATTGTTTTTTTTTTCATCCCCTCTTGTGGTCTTCAAGGGGGTGTTGAAAGGGCCCCCCCCCAGCCAGCCTCACTCTTGATAGCTGTTGTTTTTTGTAGGTTTTTTTTTAATAGTTTTGTGATCCAGTGGTGTTTGTGTGTTTATAATCCGATGTCTTGAAAAACTTTACTTCCTATTGGCTAAGAATTTTTTTTTTTTATTCGTTATTCCTTATTTCGTCTCATTCTTGATCTTTTTTTTATGTTTTGGTTTTACGCTCTATTATCAAAACAAATAATTCCTGTTTTTTTTCAATTTTTGTTTTTGTTTTTGCATTATGGATTTTTTTTCCGTTTTTAATTGGCTTCCTTGTTGAAAATTGCTCAGTATATCACATTAGTATATACGTGTAGAGACCCTATACAATATACATTTTGGTCTAAACTATATACATCTCTAGATCTATAATATACATCTACAGTATATATAACCAAGTACAGATTACAGGTCCAAAATTTATTCAATGTATTTTTGTGAAGTTAATATGAATTTATTCCTATTCGTATATATATAAATACGGTTCTAGTTCAATGTATTATTTTAATTTCCTCATCGTTTCTTTGTCCTGCTCAGTCTCTCCTCTAGTTAGTTGTCTGGGAATGATTAGTAATACAGAACCATAGTGGAAAATAATTGTAATGATCTGTAGTCTGTCTTTCTTCTGTAATGAGTGTGAGTGTGTGTGTGTGTGTGTGTGTGTGTGTGTGTGTGTGTGTGTGTGTGGTTGTTGTTGTTACTGTGGTTGTGTGTTATGTTGTTATAGTCGTTTATTGGTGTTGTGGTTGAGTGTGTGTGTGTGTGTGTGTGGTTGTTGTTGTTACTGTGGTTGTGTGTTATGTGTGGTTGTTGTTGTAGTTAGGTATTGTTGTATTGTGGTTCTTATAGTTGTGTTGGGTTGTTTGTGTTGTTGTGCTTCTGTTGATGTTTAGTGTTGTGTGTTATCTGGATTGTGGTGTTTCATGTGTTCTTGGATGGTGGCCAAAGAGATATTAATGTGTTACTTGGCATCAGCTCTCTCTCTCTAAAAAACTACCCCTATATTTCTCTCTCTCTCTCTCTCTCTCTCTCTGCCACACTCTGTTTCCTGCCACACACTCTCTCCCTCACACTCTCTCTCTGTAATGTATGTATAACAATAAGTCGTTGCTCAAGCACGGGTGTGTATATCGGGGCTGGCAGTTTGACAGAGAATTATGGTGTAGGCAACTGCTGAAGAGAAATGGCTCCAATATTGAATTATAGCAGACCTCGCCCTGAATATGGATTAGTGTATGGTGTGTGTGTGTGTGTGTGTGTGTGTGTGTGTGTGTTTTATTGCTCTGATGATGGATTAGTGTGTTGTCTGCTGACACACACACACACACACACACACACACACACACACACACACACACACACACACCAGGCTGCGGTCAAGTTTTCCCGCACGCGACACTATCTGATAATATACATTTATGGGTCATATAATATAATAGCTCTGTTGATGATGAATGCTAATGCTTCCTTCCACCACAGTTATCAGTCCTGAGCTCTCCTTTCTCCCTCCCGCTGTATTGTTATCCATTCTCTATTATCTCCATCAGTTATCATTGTTTGTATTTTGTGTTGGGCTTTTGATCGTTGCTATTTTTTTTACTTATATTGTTTATTGTTATTGAAACTTCTTTATTCACTCTTCCTTTGTAATGTTCATACGACAAGTGGACCAAAATATTAAGTTACTTGAGAATAATTTTTACACAGTCGTAATTTTTGTGGTTTTACTGATCAAAATTATATGTTTTTTATATCATTTTTGGCCAAAGTTTGTACATTAATTACTCAATTGTTATTGGTTATTTTTTCTGGTTCAGTAAATTTTTTGTTCATAACTCGATACATAATGATTTAGTGCGGTGAATCGACTGGACATTGACAACATTGACTGAAATTTATTGTTATTTTTAGTTTGTCATAAAAAAAAATTGTTGTTAAAATGAAAACATGTTCTAATTACCCTAACTATTTACTAACTACTGAACGATGCTTATTGAGCCCAGGTACAGTAATTGTCCCACCTGAGACAAAAAACAACATACAGGGTAACAACAACACATCCGACACTGCACTAGACCTACTTCAATTTCCCAACATTTAAAGTTAGGTGCAGTAGGTCTATGCTCCTTTATACCAGGGTATAGACTATAGGTATGCCTCACGGAATCGAACCATCGAACTTAAAAAGACACGAGGCAAGCGCTGTATCCACTTAGCCACCGCCTCACCACTAGTCAACACGTAATTTTCACTCGTGGTTTAAATTCCTTCAGAACGGGGAGGTGTATGGCGTCAGGATATGGGAGAGATTAGGCGGATTACGTGAGGGGCGGCGGCCTAGTGTGGGGTTAGTAGGGGACGGCTTTTGTATAAATAGTAGGACGGCTTTATAAGGGGAGTTTATACTCAAGCAGGGTTAGGCATCGACCGGACAACGCGAAGGAGTGAAGCAGCTTGGCGGCTAGACGGAAGGGACGGAAGGAGGCTACGTGGGTCGGAAGGAAAGGGGTTATAAGGGACGAAAGGGGATTGGCTTATTATGTGATGGAATTTCATAACG
This sequence comes from Homarus americanus, assembly GCF_018991925.1. NCBI lineage: Eukaryota > Metazoa > Arthropoda > Malacostraca > Decapoda > Nephropidae > Homarus > Homarus americanus. Next base: position 1,404,778 of record NW_024748747.1, read on the forward strand.
GAATGGACTGTTGACGATAACATGGGGGACGGAAGGGAAGGAATTATATGAGGAGGAAGGGACAGCAGGGGTTATATATGGAACAGAAACACAATAACTTTAACCCTGTATAAGTGTCTTAACCCTCTTTATTATGATGACATTGTACTCTATAGGGGTTTCAATCATCTATATATTCAAGGGATTAATGTTAGGGTTTATGACAGAATTTATAATCTATTAAAAAAAAAAAAAAGAAAAACGCCTTATTTTTTTTTATAGGTTAACATAATGATATATACAAGGATAACATACACAAGATAATATTACTTAATGATTAATGTATTTGTTAACCTCGACTATTATACGCGTTTAAAGACCTTATATTTGGTAATGTGTAAGTAATCCATTATAACATCAACATCTTACGCTAATATGGAACAGTAGTTGAAATATTACGTTTTTATGAAGGGTGGAGGGGGGAGGGGGGGTGGGTAACTTTGACTCGTAGAAGGATTTACTGTTTATATTAGTCAAGAAAATACTTAGTGAAATAGGGGCATATGGGATCAAGGTTCACGTCTGGTAAGTTTTGATTTATTTGATCCAGGAAATGAGAGTGACGATTGAGTGTTGCTAAGGCTGGATGTGAAGCTTAGGTGATATAATGTTATCCTCAGTTGGGTGGTGAGGGTGAAGGGAGTGGTGAGGGTGTAGTGTGGTGAGGGTGGAAGGTGAATGGAGTGGTGAGGGTGTGGTTGAAGGTGTGGCCGACCCTTAGTTCGTGGTCAAGTACGCCTACACTTCGTCCTCCCTCGGGCCAGGTCAATTCTCATCTTATTACCCCTCTCTCACTCTCTCTCTCTCTCTCCAGTCCGAAAAAACTCCGTCACCCCTTAAGACAGGTTAAGGGGGAACCCGATTCACTCTCATCTCGTCGACGAAAATTATCGAGTGTATGGCTATAATAAATGTACCGGGAGGTGCTGTAGGGAACCGCCGTCAGGAAGGAGCTATCAGGATGACGCATGTTGATGGTGCGAGGAACGAGAGGTTGGTTGAGGTGATCTTGATTTATGTCTGATTTCGTGTGTAAGAGTGCCAGTCAGTCAGTCGTTGTTGTCCTCAGTCGTTGTTGTCAGTCGTTGTTGTCCTCAGTCGTTGTTATCAGTATTTGTTGTCAGTCGTTGTTGTCCTCAGTCGTTGTTGTGCTCAGTCGTTGTTGTCAGTCGTTTCCATCTTGTGTGGTCGAGGCGTAGCCGGGTACAGGAAAGAGGTTCAACCGAAATTGTATTATCTATCTGCGTAGTGGAGAAACACGAGGAGAGGCAGAGATAATAAGGTCTCTTGTCTCGTAATGAGGAAAACCTGTAGCCATTATGTAGAGAGAGAGAGAGAGAGAGAGAGAGAGAGAGAGAGAGAGAGAGAGAGTTGCCTCCTATGTGAGTTAGAGGGAGCAATATACAAATTAAATAACATGTGAATATGTAATTAATGTGTAAATGAATCGCCATGGCAACAATGTGTGTGTGTGTGTGTGTGTGTGTTAGAAAAAGGCAAACTGACACACAGAAAGACAGACGAAGATTCTTGAATGAGGAAAAGGGTGATATAATGATAGAATGAAAATAGTCAAAGGAGTAAAGAGATACGAATAAAAAAGAGAGGATGAAGTAGAGATAGGAACGAGGGAAGAGAAAGGGAGATGAATAGGGGAAGAGATAGGTTGATAATAGAGGAGGAGAAAGTGCGAGCTTAATAAAGGAAGAGAGGAAGATGAATGAGAATAACCACCACCACTACTATCATTACTACCACCACCACTACTACCATTACTACCACCACTACCACCACCATCACCACTACTACCACCACCACTACTATCCATTGTGTAAGAGAGAGACGAGAGGCAAAATCGTACTCCGGATGTAAGCAACGGTGTAGAAAACTACCCTTATGCAGATCGACTCTCTCTCTCTCTCTCTCTCTCTACTCTCCCTCCGGCCATCCATCTCCCTGCCTCTTCGACGCCCTCATTCTCACACACTCTCCCTCTCCCTTAAGCCCCCCCTCCCCACCTCCCCTTCCCCAACCTGTCTCCGTTTTTTTTGTACATTTTTGTCTTCTTAAAGAAAATTAGAGTAACTTAAGACTTGGGCCTTGAGCGGAGAGTTCAGTCAGTCAGTCAGTCAGTCAGTCAGTCAGTCAGATAGTCATTTAGTTAATCAGTCAGCTAGTCATTCAAGAGGTTTTGAAACATTGATGTAAAACACGATTCCCTTGTTATATGTTTATTTATGTTGGCGTTTAATGGCGTAAGTTATTTAACAAATAGCGGTAATTGTTGGTAGTGTTATCCATATGGAGTATAATGGCATAAGTTCGTTAGAGATTGAGGCGTTATTGGTAGTATTATGGCGCCCGCTGGTGTGGGTGATGTAGTTCTGGATGATGGATGTTGTGTTGATCCTTCCACACCTCAAAGGCCATCCATACTACGCCCACGACCAACCATCCACACTATGCCCACGACTATACATCCACACTATGCCCACGACTATACATCCACACTATGCCCACGACTACACATCCACACTACGCCGACGACGACTACACATCCACACTATGCCCACGACTACACATCCACACCTATGCCCACGACTATACATCCACACTATGCCCACGACTACACATCCACACTATGCCCACGACGCACTACCCACCCCACGACTCACGCATCCACACCACCCTTACGACTATGCGTCCACACCACGCCCATCCACCCACACCATGCCCACACATCCACACCACCACGCCCACACACATCCACACCACGCCCACACATCCACACCACGCCCATCCACCCACACCCACACATCCACACCACGCCCATCCACCCACACCATGCCCACACATCCACACCACGCCCACACACCCACTTTCACACTTACCAGTTGCTTTGAATAATAATAATAAAAATAATAATAATAATAATAATAATAATAATAATAATAATAATAATAATAATAATAATAATAATGATAATGATAATGATAATGATAATAATGATAATAATAATACCCCCTTCACTACGGCAAGCTCCCCTGGCCAGTTTGGAACCACCAGTCACACGTGGATTGAGAGGAGTACCAGCACTATTAAACTGTGATTTGCATAAAGAGAAAATTATTAAGCTGGTTGAGTTTGCATGTATTACCTCAGTCGCTCCTCTCTCCTTCTCCGTTTTCTCTCTCTCTTTCTCTCATATTTCTATTCTTATCGTCGTTGGACTCGTGCGTTACTAACCTTCCTACACCTTGGTTGTTGAAGTTCAGTAATAACATAATGATAACAACAAAAGCCCTTCGTTATGGTTAGGCTTTCCTTATGCTTTTTTTTCGTTTTTTTTTTCCTTCAAAGTTTTAGTTTTTTTTTTTTTTGTGCTTGGGGTACAGTGTAAACCTATGATTAGTTATGGTAGTAGTGAGACATACGAGCCTAAACCACATGCCAGTGTTCGTGAGCAGTGACCAGGTTAGGTTAGGTTTTTAATTCCACATTTTTTCCTTTACCTGGAACCCTTTGGTGGGATCAAGGTTGACTGGGTAGGAAGGCTCGTAACTCAATAATTATGTATTTCCCAAGTTTTCATTATCACAGCTGTGTTCGTAGAAAAACTGCACTAAAAATGTGCTTCATGACGAAATTTTTTACTGGTGTTTGCTTAATAATAATAATAATAATATTCATTGGTTGGTAGACCTGCCGGTAATCATATCAAATATTATGCTTCACCGTATTTATATTCTTTGCAATTCCAATAAATCCTACTATATATTTGTTATTAATATATTTACTCTATATTAATATTTGCTGTTATGCGATAATTACCAGGTCATTAATTAGCTGAAAATACGTCCACCGATATTGACAGCCATCACCATATTAGTTTAGTGATGACATCTCTTCCTGTGATTGGTGGAGACGGACCAGCCGCAGCCAATCAAAATCATCCATAAATTTAGCCTCGGCGTCAGGCCTCGTGAAGTCTTCAGTAATAATATGTAGAGATTAAAGTGAATAAAGTAATACGTCATGATTTAAGTAAATATATATATATTAATGTGTAGTGATAAGGAATAGGTAGTTTTTTTTTTAATGATAACTTTCTACCTACGGCATTAAGTTTCTTTTACAGCTCGATCATTACCTCACCCTTTCTCCCTCCTTGCTACCCTCCCTTCTTCCACTCTCTCTCTCTCTCCCTCTCCTATTTCCATCATTCCCTCCCTCCCTTGTTTATCTACCAAACAAGTTACGATTCCTTATCACGTTTTCCAAGTAACATTTCTCTCACTTTCTCCTCCTCCTCCTCCTCCTCCTTTATCTCCTCCTCCTCTATCTCCTCCCCTCTTTCCTCTATTCTTATTACCACTTTCATTCCATTCTTCTTCCTATTCTTTTCCTCCCTTCCTTCCTTCCTTTTATTTTCCCTTCGTCTGTCTTCCTCTCATCCTTTCAATTTCGTTCTTCCTCCCCCTTCTCCCTATCCAACCACTCACCCACCCCCTTCTTCCTTCTTCTCCTTATACCCCCTTCCTTTCTCCTCCTCCTAATCTCTCCCTCTCCCTCCCCCTTCCTCTCCCCTCATCCCCGACCCTCCCCTCCCCCTTACTCCTCTTCCCCTCAGAGCTCCGCCATCAACTTTTCTTCAGGAGTTGAGCAAAAATAAAGAACTTCCAATCTCACAGTCGGTGGCAGGACAGAGCTTCCGTGTGTGTGTGTGTGTGTGTGTGTGTGTGTGTGTGTGTGTGTGTGTGTGTGTGTGTGTGTGTGTGTGTGTGTGTGTGTGTGTTAATCGGAGGATTATGTATGTATCTGCTGAGAGACCTTGTGTGTATCTGCCATAAGTGTGAGACCTTGTGTGTATGTGCCGTAAGTGTGAGACAACAACACACCCGTTATAGCCCCAACACACTGCCTCTCTCACACTCACCATCTTGCTTTCCGTTTAATTATTCAAGTTATTTTTGTAAAGCGCGGAGTGAAAAGATAAATCCTCAGCTTTCCATTATTTATTTTTTTACTTCTCATATTGTAAAACATTTTGCTATTCATTTGTTTACTTATTTGTTTATTCTATGTCACATTGTTTACAAATTTAAAGTTTTTTTGTTAACGTTTTTGGTTCCTGTTCCCTGAGTAAGAGATAGATAGATAGATAGATAGATAGATAGATAGATAGATAGATAGATAGATAGAATTATTACAAAATCTCAACGTTTGGACCTGAGTTTAGTATTGTTACCCATATAAAATTATCACTCACAGAAAACGTAAAGGAATATATTAGTAATTTTCTACAACTAAACATCAAAAGCAGTACGAGTCGACCTTTCACTTGTGGTATCAGAAAATAAGATTTGATCTTTATTTTAACATTGTTCAAACATATATTTGGATCAATTAACGATTTTTTTTAGTGTATTCATGAGGTAAGTTAAGGATAAGAGGGAAATATTATGTGTGTTCTTAATTTTTCTGCGTTATTTAATTTGTTTCCGTGAATTAATTTCCCGGGTAATGCTGCAAGTTGCCGTGTCGTAGTTACAGCGTGGGTCGTGCTGTACCTCGTCCTAAAGCATCGCAAAGTCGTGATCTTGTTGTATATAGGTGGTGGTGACTCGACTGCAGGAACATCTTGATTAGTTGGTCATGCAGCAGCTTGTAGCGAGGAGCCCAGAGGCGGAGACTATTACGATAAGGAAATAGAGGAAGCGTACCAGCCTGACCTACATCACCAGGGGTTGCCGAGTCTCCTCCCCTCCCCCGCGGTCAAGCAAATTATAGTTTCCCTTAAGATCATTGTTGGCGACTTGCTGTTGTGGTGTGTTGTGTGGCTGTTGTGGTGTGTTGTGTGGTTGTAATGACGTATTCTCTAACTATTATGGTGTATTGTGAAGGCTATTGTGTAGTATGGTAACTCTTTCAACAATGACCCGCTTCTTTGAATCTCTTCACTGCTGGGACACAAACAGTATATACTTGTACATTGGTGAAATATGAGACTTTAAAACAAGAATGTCATTAATGACTCCTCTTTCTTATATATATATATATATATATATATATATATATATATATATATATATATATATATATATATATATATATATATATATATATATATTGGTTGTGAAAGATATTGTTTCAAAATCTTACACCTATTCGTCTGTGTGTGTTTCAGCATAAAACAAGACAAAAGGGGTCACGCGCATTATCCCCCTCTTCCCTTCCCCCCTTCTTCCCACCCCTTCCTCCTCTCCCCTCTCATCCCTCTCCTCCTCCCCTCCCCCTCTCCTGTCCTCCTCCTTCCTCTCCGAGCTCCACCACAGTAACTTGTCTCGTGAATTTAAGATAAAAAACTGAGAAATTGGTTTAAAACATAAGAATGAGATGGGTATGATTGCACACATTCCAAACCCGATGTAAGTGGATTGCTGTCTCTGTGTCGGTGCTCTGTCGGGGGTAATGTATCGGTGCTGCTGCTGTGTCGATGCTGTTGTGTCGGAGGCAGCGTATCGGTTCTGCTGTATTAGTACTGTATCGGAGGTGCTGCTGCTGTATTACTGTTGGTGCTGTGTTACTGTGTGTTAAGACCGGCGTAGCGCGATATAGAGAGATAAACAGTCCCTCTTCTTTTAAGCCGACGCTCTCTTAAGTAGACTCCAACTGACTCGCTCTGAATAAAACATGAGCCCTTGGTATAGTCTCTCATGGTATTAGACGAAGAAGAAGAAAAAATGAATTACACATTTCTTATCTGCTTTTCTGCTTGCTTGATTTATTTTTTTTTTACTTGTAAGATTAGATTAGTATCTTGAAGCACTTTCTTTATGGCGTACAGCACTTCACTTGTCTTATGGGATGACTTGACATACTGTGTTGGTTGAAGACAAATTATTTTTTTGTTTGATTGTTTGTAGGGATTTACAATTATAGTGTATAGGTTTAGTGTTTTGTTACCTTGTGTGTGTGTGATGGTGGATAATGTGTGTGATCCACCTTACACACACACACACACACACACACACACACACACACACACACACACACACACACACTTTCCACATCCACTCACATGACAAAATATCTCGGCATCCTTCAGGTGGCTGGGGTTTATACCATTGTGAATGATTTACGAGAAGTGTACACCTCACGTAGCCCCATTTTCTTTTTGAGTCATCTTCCGTGTTCTTTTGAGGTGTGTGAGTGGGGAGAGGGGGTGGGGGGGTAACTCATGCATGCTGAGTGGGGTCTGGCCGCAGCTGCTCGCCTCTCTCTTCTTCCCAACAACTCGCCGGAGGGTTCTTGGTATTGTGGAGGGTTGGTGAGCTTCCTCCAGTCACGCCTCCAGTGTAAACCATCCTGTACAAAACCTCCAGTATTGTGCTCAGTCTTGGCGGTAATCGACCTGAACTCTTATGGTCCAGGTGCATTCTTGTCTTGGTGTGTGTGTGTGTGTATGTGTGTGTGTGTGTGTGTGTGTGTGTGTGTGTGTGTGTGTTTGTTTGTGAGTGCCGGGTGTCAGAACTAACATCGTCTTCGTGTCCGTTATAAATGTTAAACTGGCTGTCAATGTTGTTGTAATACCTGTCGGGGGGCGGGGGCGGGAGTGTTTGTAATATAGAAATTGGTTTTCGTAATTCATAACAGTTCTTCATTAATACCGACCAACAACACCAATTTAACTGACAATATAGAATTAGGAATGAATTTGCAACGAACAAATAAATTTACACCAACACAATATGTACACCAACACAATATGTACACCAACACAATATGTACACCAACACAATAAATTTACACCAACAATTTGTCACTGGTTGTTGGAGCCACAATATGGAGGTTGGTGCGTAAAGTGGACCCAGTCATGGATGAAGTTACCGACTTAACAGTAGGTCAGGTGAATAACTTATCACCTGATCACCCTTTTAGGATTTTCCCCCAGGTGTACACTATTCATTTGGTAGTGTGTGTGTGTGTGTGTGTGTGTGTGTGTGTGTGTGTGTGTGTGTGTGTGTGTGTGTGTGTGTGTGTGTGTGTGTGTGCGCGCCTTCTTTTCTTCTTCATCTTCCTAGTCTTCTCTCTCTCTCTCTCTCTCTCTCTCTCTCTCTCTCTCTCTCTCTCTCTCTCTCTCTCTCTCAGCGTGGGGTTCTCATGGTTGGACTCGGTGACCTGAACTTAAGTGTGTGAGTCTTGGAAATTTTTAAGTGGTGCCCTAAAGTAAGACGACCTCTAGTGGTGGCCTGAAGTAAGACGACCTCTAGTGGTGGCCTGAAGTAAGACGACCTCTAGTGGTGGCCTGAAGTAGGACGACCTCTAGTGGTGGCCTGAAGTAGGACGACCTCTAGTGGTGGCCTAAAGTAAGACGACCTCTAGTGGTGGCCTGAAGAAAGACGACCTCCAGTGGTGGCCTGAAGAAAGACGACCTCCCTCCCTCGGTTACCTACGCCGGAGGACTTTCGTTCACTCCATAATCGAGCACCAGTACAGACACAAGCCGGGCGAACGTTTGCCAGGTGTAGTTATCAGTCTTGCTTCCGTTTGGTGTGGTTTATCTGACGTGGTTTTACCTGACGTTGATTAAACAGTTAGAAAATATATATGCGGGTCGTGGTCGCTGAAGGAGACGCCAGGCGCTTTTGGTTGCCCGTGCTGACTCTGTGTATAGTCTTGTGCCGTCACTCATTAACCTAGTGAAGTCAAGGGCCACTTGTGGACACCCGCGGGCCACACTTCTTGCTCTTGTTCCTCCTGTGGCCACACTTGTTCTTGTTCCTCCTGTGGCCAGTGAGAGGTAGATAGTAGACATGTGTGAGAGATAGTGATAGCTGTGAGAGAGGGAGATAGTAGACATGTGTGAGAGATAGTGGTAGCTGTGAGAGAGGGAGATAGTAGACATGTACAAGGCAACAATAAGCGGACAAAACGAAATTAATCCTATATAAAGTCTCACATGAAGCCCTGCAGCCATTATGGAACACACACACACACACACACACACACACACTGGTGGAGAGCGTTGGTGCTAGAGAAAGGGGAGGCTTGTGTGTGTGTGTGTGTGTGTGTGTGTGTGTGTGTGTGTGTGTGTTAGCAGGCAGGAGGTGGAATGAGACAGCTTGGTAGTGTCACTCGGCTGGGCGGTCCTCCACAACATGCAGTGAAAGTGTCGCCTGAGAATGGACGGCTGAGGAGGAAAAATCTTTTACTTATTTATTTATTTTTTTTGTGGGGGGATTTGACTTTTACTTTCACTTTCTGAGGGTTTTTATTCGACTTGTCTTTTTCCAATTTATCACAATATTGTTATGGTGTTGTGTGAAGTCTTTAATTTACCTTGAGATGATAATTAACCCCAACAGGTGTACGTAAGACACCTTCAGATGACAAAACATGTGTGTTGTTATTGATCTGACGAGGTAAATATTGAGTCATACAGACGTGGTTGTTATTATAGTGGAGTTATGGCGAAATTCCAGTCGATATGAACACGCTATAGGCCTTGTTTACATCCGGCTCTACACACACTTCCCCTGTGTGTGTGTGTGTGTGTGTCTGTGTGTGTGTGTGTGTGTGCGTGTGTGTGTGTGTGTGTGTGTGTGTGTGTGTGTGTGTGTGTGTGTGTGTGTGAGAGAGATGGTGGTATTGATACTCTTACAACTGGTAGACCTGAGGTGATAACATCCATGAATATTGTTAAGAAGTTTTGAGGTTATTTTATACGATTCTTTCTCTTCTTTAATCTCCTCTTCTTCTTCTTTCTCATTCTCTTCTTTCTCTTCCTCTTCTTTAATCTCCTCTTCTTATTATTTTTCCTTTTCTTCTTTCTCTTTCTCTTCTTTCTCTTCCTCTTCTTTTCTTTCTTTTTCTTCTTCTTTCTCATTCTCTCGTCCTATAACCTCTTTCTCTTCCTGACCATCATATTTCTCTCGTTGTGTACATATGTGCGATGTACACTTCACCTATACACACACACACACCTACACACAGAAGTACCTACACACACACACACACACACAGACACACATACACACATAACGTCATTGTTGCCTCCAGCGTCTCTCTCTCTCTCTCTCTCACCTGAGGTTATAAGCATTGTTCGTCTTCCTCTTTTATTCTCTCCTCTCGTTTTTATTCCTCCCGTTGTTTATCTTCCTTTAGCTCTTTTTCCTTCCTTTTCCACTTCCTCATCTCTTCCTTCTCTCCCTTCACGTGTTATTCCTTCCTCTTGTTTTATTTATTTCTTCCGTCATTCCTCTTATTTCACGTCTTTATTCCTTTCTCTCTTTCTCATATTGCTACTTATTATGTATTTTCATTTTCCTCTCTCTTAATTATCCCCCCACCCTCCCATTCCTTTACGTTCCTCTGATTCTCCTTCTTTAGATCTGTTTGCTTCTTCTTACTTTTATTATTTCCTTTACGTATGTTTCTTTTATTCTTATTTCCTCTTATTCCTGTTCTTTCCTTCCTTAATTTTTCCCTTTGCAATTCTTAACATTATTTATCCATCTGTCAGTCCCTTTACTTTTTCTTCTGGTTCTCTAACTATCTTCCTTTGTCTTATTCCTTCTTTATTTTCTTCATTCTTTGTCTACTCCCCCTTCCCCCTCGGGTGCTCTCCCTCGGGGTGGTCATGTCCCTCCGTCGGTGTTGTTCTTGTGCGGGGTAGTGTGGGGGCTCCCTCCCTCCCTCTTACCCCCGGTGTGTCTCCAGTCACCAGAGGGCAGTGATGACAACCGCAGCTTCTTCATCTTCTTTCTTCTCTTCCTCCTCCTCCTCCTCCTCCTCCTCCTCCTCTTCGTCTCCTCCTCCTCTCCTCCTCGTCTTCTTCTCGTCCTCCTCCTCCTCCCTTTGGGGCTGACTTGTTGGTGAGTCCACGAGAGTATTGTGATGTACCCAGAGCCTGTGTGATAGTGGTGGGTCTCTCTCTCTCTCTCTCTCTCTCTCTCTCTCTCTCTCTCTCTCTCTAGTACACATAATATTCCTCTTAATGCATAACTCCATCGTGGACGAGTAGAGATACATCCACCCAAAATATAAACACATGACATCACGAGTCAAGTATAATGACAGTAATGTTACACTTTTATGACGTCACGAATCGAGTATGGTGACGTCACGAAACACGTAGCCTATGACGAAGCTGCACTTTCATGACGCCACGAATCGAGTATGGTGACGTCACGAAACACGTAGCCTATGACGAAGCTGCACTTTCATGACGCCACGACTCCAGTGTGATGAACACTAACTGTTTGTGTGGGTCGAGCCGCGTTGTAAATATTTCTGGACAAACAATCAAACAAACAATAAACAAATCTAACTACCAACGTTCAGACAGTTACAGGTAGAAAAAAATAAAATGGTTTCAAATATTATTGGAAAAAATATGTTACACTTCGACTATTGCCTGACAAATACGATAAAGAACAGTGTGACAAAATATAACGCTGGAAATATTACAGTAAGAAGTATACTTATATTACTCTTCAGTTATTAATAAAGAAAAGTAATCAATTAGGAATATTACTGGGAAAAATGTAATCGGCTTCAAATATTATTGGGACAAATATAATCGGCTTTAAATATTACTGGGAAAAATGTAATCGGCTTCAAATATTACTGGGATAAAGCGGCTTTAAATATTACTGAGAAAAATATAATCGACTTTAAATATTACTGGGAAAAATGTAATCGACTTTAAATATGACTGTGAAAAACATAATCGGCTTCAAATATTACCTAAAATAATATTACTCACTAAAATTATCATTGGAAAAAATTGCATGACTGGAATATAGGTAAAAATTACAATGCAATACGAATGTCACAGAAAAAAAAGATTATTAAGGAACAAATATTGACATGAAAGATCTCCCTCGTAGGGGGGGGGGGAGGGGAGGAATATTTACACCCCAGTTATGGCGGACAAAATAATAATCAATCATCTGTGGACCATGATGGAAGTTGATCTGTTTTTCCGTTCACTTTTGTTCAACTGTACTGCATCGTAAAATAAAAGGTGAATGACATTTGAAATTGTAACGAAATGTATACAGTGTGTGTGTGTGTGTGTGTGTGTGTATATACTCTGTGTGTGTGTATACTGCATATGTATGTGTGTACCGTATATGTATACTGTAAATACTGTATATGTGTGTGTATACTGTATGTATATATTGTTGTGGTCTGTAAAACATTGGAAATTGTAACAGAAAAGTTAATACATTTTTGAAAACTTTTACAAATTATTGGAAACAAACGAAAGCAAATGTATATTGATGTTGTTTATAGAGGCCGTGGGCAGTTATATGCTTGGGTAACTTGTATAGACGTATGGTAGAGAAGTGTTTTGAATAGCATATAAAAAGGTCAATTTAATGAGATTTTGGCATAATTACTGGATATGTTTGTAGCTTTCAATATAACCACTATTTTTCATGATTTATACTGTATTCATACGAGTTAGGTTTGGTTAGGTTAGGTTTGGTTTAGTTTAGTTTAGATTTGGTTAGGTTAGGTTTTGTTTTGTTTTGTTTTGTTTTTTGTTTGGTTAGGTTCGCATTATTTTCGTTCTTTCTCCCAATTTCCATCTCTCTCTCTCTCTCTCTCTCTCTCTCTCTCTCTCTCTCTCTCTCTCTCTCTCTCTCTGCCATAACACGCAACAAAATGTACCAGTCAAAAACATTGTTATGTTGTTTGTTGTAAGTAAAAAACTCGACGTAACACTGTCAATATGTGAATAAAAACATTGAAAAGTTATACCTTTACAAAAAAAAAGAGTGAAAATTTTTGCATGAATTTCGCCAGTTAAGAATTGGTGGTTGTAAAGTTTGTCTCTCTCTCTCTCTCTTTCTCTCTCTCTCTCTCTCTCTCTCTCTCTCTCTCTCTCTGTATGTATTCATGTATGTGTGGGTGTGTGTGTATATATACACACAGCATGCTAGCCTCGCAAGCGAGAGGACTCGGGTTCGATCCCCGGGCAGGGTGAAACTATGGGCAAGTTCGCCCGACACTGGGTCATTCAGCTCGTTAACTTAGGGTGTGGTTAGTGTTCGCGACAGCTTCTACACTTAAACAAATTCACTCTAGGTGGCCCTTGGGCCCACCATCCTCGTTACACGGGGCAACCATGATATAGATTCATAATAAACTACACACAAACAGCATTATCCCCAGACTCAATCAGGTGTTACAAACATATTATTTAATCGTGTATAAATTCCACTTTTACGTAGCTATATTTTTTAATCTGTACAAATTAGCTGTCAAAAAAAGTAAATTGATTTTAAAATAGAATGTTGCATATACAATAACTCTTGATAATATATTTTTATAAGTTTTCAGTATTATTCATATTTAAAATCAAGTTGCGTTAGTGCGGGCTGGTTTAGTCATTTATTTAGTCAGTCAGTAAGTCATTTAATCAGTCAGAAAGTCATTTAGTCATTCAGTCGGTCATTTAGTCAGTCAGAAAGTCATTTAGTCAGTCAGTAAGTCATTTAGTCAGTCAGTCAGTCATTTAATTAGTCATTTAGTCAGTCAGTCAGTCAGTCAATCATTTAGTCAATCAGTCAGTCAGTCAGTCAGTCAATCAGTCATTTAATCAGTCAGTTAGTCAGTCATCCAGTCAGTCATATAGTATAGTCAGACAGTCATATAGTTAGTCAGTCAGTCAGTCATATAGTTAGTCAGTCAGTCAGTCATTTAGTCAGCCCGTCAGTCAAGCAGCCAAGATCGACATGAAAGGAGCTGTTATTAACCAGGCTGATTTGGAGGTTATTAGGTCAGGTCAGGTCAGGTCAAGTCAGGGTCATAATTCAGGTCAGTTCCATTGGTTTATGTTAGTTGTTATAGTTTAGCCTCGTGAGTGTCTGGAATAGATAAATATGAGAGAGAGAGAAGAGTTTGGGTTATGTTCTTATCTAAAGACTTACTGATGAATAGACTTAACCTCCCCCTCCCTCCCCCCACACCGCTCTTCCTCTCCTCGCCCCCCCCCGGATCGACCCTCCTCAACGGATCGACCCTCCTCCTCCACGTGTCTACCTACCCCCGATCGGTCCTTTCTCCCCCCCTCCCCAATTGACCCCTCCTCCCTACCCGATCGATCTCTTCTCCTCCCGGATCGCTCCCCACCCCCGGTCACCCCCCTCCCCGGTTTGACCCCCTCCCCTGATCGACCTCAAGTGCTCCGTTAATGAGGGCGTTTCAACTGGACAGTCGCTCCTTCATCTGGTTAGTGCTGCCTCTCTTCGACCTCTCCTTGTCCTCTCCCGACCTCTCCTTGTCTTCTTCCCGACCTCTCCTTGTCCTCTCCCCGAACTCTCCCTTTCCTCTCCCCGACCTCTTCCTTGTCCTCTTTGTCCTCTCCTTTTCCTCTCCCGACCTCTTCCTTGTCCTCTCCCGACCTCTCCTTGTCTTCTTCCCACCTCTTCTTGTCCTCTCCCGACCTCTTCCTTGTCCTCTCCTTTTCCTCTCCACGACCTCTTCCTTGTCCTCTCCCGACCTCTCCCCTTGTCTTCTTCCACGACCTCTTCCTTGTCCTCTCCCGACCTCTTCCTTGTCCTCTCCTTGTCTCTCCTTTTCCTCTCCCGACCTCTTCCTTGTCCTCTCCCGACCTCCTTGTCCTCTCCTTGTCCTCCCTTTTCCTCTCGACCTCCTTGTCCTCTCCCGACCTCTCCCTTGTCTTCTTCGACCTCTCCTTGTCCTCTCCACGAACTCTCCCTTTCCTCTCCCGACCTCTTCCTTGTCCTCTCCTTGTCCTCTCCTTTTCCTCTCCCGACCTCTTCCTTGTCCTCTCCCGACCTCTTCCTTGTCCTCTCCTTGTCCTCTCCCTTTCCTCCCACGACCTCTTCCTTGTCCTCTCCGACCCTTCCTTGTCCTCTCCCTTGTCCTCCCTTTTCCTCCCGACCTCTTCTTGTCTCTCCCGACCTTCCTTGTCCTCTCCCACGGCCTCCCTGCCTTATACTCTCCTGATCATTTCCTTTCTGTGATAAGTGTAAAGAGTGTGATTGCATATGAGGAGTGAGTGTGAGGTGCGTGTAGGTGTGGAGGTGCGTGGTAGTGTGAGGGTGAGAGAGTGAGTGGTGTGATGTATGTATAGGATAAATGAGAGGTGTGTATGTGTGTGTGTGTGTGTGTGTGTGTGTGTGTGTGTAATCTCATGAGTTACACCACAGTATAGGTGCCAGGAAGCCAGACACGTAGGAGTCAGAAGGAAGCGACGTTACTGTGTGTGTGTGTGTGTGTGTGAGACCAGCTGGCACTGTCTCAGCTGGCTCCCTCCCGCAGTGCCAAGACCCCAGCTATCACTCTAACATACCGGCACTAGTGAGGTAAATGGTCAGGGTTGGGTCATGATAGCCATTACTGATAACACCACTAGTTACTTCTGTTATGGTGTGATGGTCAAGTGTTATGGTGTGATGGTCAAGTGTTATGGTGTGATGGTCAAGTGTTATGGTGTGATGGTCAAGTGTTATGGTGTGATGGTCAGTTGTTGTTATGGTGTGATGGTCAAGTGTTATGGTGTGATGGTCAAGTATTATGGTGTGATGGTTAGTTGTTATGGTGTGATGGTTAAGTGTTATGGTGTGATGGTCAAGTGTTGTTATGGTGTGATGGTCAAGTGAGGTAGGTGAGGAAGGATCAGATCTTCACCGTCAGCCACACTGTTTATGGTCACCACCGTCAGCCACACTGTTTATGGTCACCGTCAGCCACACTGTTTATGGTCACCACCGTCAGCCACACTGTTTATGGTCACCACCGTCAGCCACACTGTTTATGGTCACCACCGTCAGCCACACTGTTTATGGTCACCACCGTCAGCCACACTGTTTATGGTCACCATCAAGAAAAAGTGTTGGGAGGAAACATTCATCTTTAAGCAGAAAATACACCAATGTTGAGTTTCGTAAATTTGTAACACTAAGACCATGTACTGATGCAGGGAGATACTACAAGTGTGACTATAAGACTTAAGTAATGGAGAAATGAGTCGTGATTGTCCTGGAACAAGGAGGTGTATCTCAGCCAGCGACGTATCTCCAGCAGGAAATCACGTACGTGTTTGTAGCCAAGATATTCTACTTCAGACAGAGAAAAGGGAGGAGGCGTGGTGGGGCGGGCCGCTCACCTGCGCTCACAGAAGTAGGTCAGCGGGACCACACACAGCAGAGTAGCGCCCCACTGAGGAAAAATATTTTAAATCCCCCACCGCAGGGCCCCCCCCTTCCCCGGGCATCAGCTGATCGATACTGGGTGCGACGCCTGGGACATGCCGATGTGAGGAGAGGTAGGACTCCCTTACCTGGAGGGTGAGTCCTGTACCACACTCACCCCTGGCTGGTGGAGGTGAGAGCCTGTACCACACTCACCCCTGGCTGGTGGAGGTGAGGTCCCGTACCACACTCACCCCTGGCTGGTGGAGGTGAGGTCCTGTACCACCTCACCCTGGCTGGTGGAGGTGAGGGCCTGTACCACACTCACCTGGCTGGTGGAGGTGAGGGCCTGTACCACACTCACCTGGCTGGTGGAGGTGAGGTGAGGGCCTGTACCACACTCACCCTGGCTGGTGGAGGTGAGGGCCTGTACCACACTCACCCTGGCTGGTGGAGGTGAGGCCTGTACCACACTCACCCTGGCTGGTGGAGGGTGAGCCTGTACCACACTCACCCTGGCTGGTGGAGGGTGAGGCCTGTACCACCCCACCCTGGCTGGTGGGGTGAGGTCCTGTACCACACTCACCCTGGCTGGTGGAGGGTGGTCCTGTACCACACTCACCCCTGGCTGGTGGAGGGTGAGGTCCTGTACCACACTCACCCTGGCTGGTGGAGGTGAGTCGTACCACACTCACCCTGGCTGGTGGGGGTGAGTCCTGTACCACACTCACCTGGCTGGTGGAGGTGAGGTCCTGTACCACACTCACCCTGGCTGGTGGAGGGTGAGGGCCTGTACCACACTCACCCTGGCTGGTGGAGGGTGAGGGCCTGCCACACTCACACCCTGGCTGGTGGAGGGTGAGGGCCTGTACCACACTCACCCTGGCTGGTGGAGGGTGAGGGCCTGCCACACACTCACCCTGGCTGGTGGAGGGTGAGGCCTGTACACACTCACCCTGGCTGGTGGAGGTGAGGCCTGTACCACACTCACCCTGGCTGGTGGATGGTGTGTTGTGGAGGCAGCAGGGAAGCAGGAGAGGTTATTAGACACAGCAGGAGAAGGAAGATGAACTAGCTTTAATAGGAGAAGAGGGTAACCTGGCCTACTGTGAGGGGAGGGGAAGGATAAGTGATGGGCTTTGTTTGACAGGAAGGAAGGGTGGACAAGACATACTGAAGGAAGAGGCGAGGTAGACTTACCGAGGGTGAGATAGATTAAGCCTTACTGGGCGAAGGAAGGGTTATCCCAGTCACTTGGGTGTGGAGAGAGACAAAGAAAACTGGTTAGGAATAACACAGTCACTTGTAACTGGTAGATGTAATCAAGGGTTGTACCAGTCACTTGTTTGTGTTTGTTTGTGTATTTGTGTGTTTGTTTAAGTGTGTGTGTGTCTGTTTTTTTGTGTTTGTTTGTTTTTGTGTGTGTGTGTGTGTGTAGGTAAGGTAGGTAAGTACACAGGGAGAGAGGGGTGGTGAGGGAGGATGAGGGTGCTGGGTGCATCATGCGGGCTGGTGTTGGTGATTGGCTCTCATTTTTAAGCTCCCGCGGCCCCGTGTGGTGCCGCTGATAGTGTCACACTGGGCAGTGACAAGTGTCCTGCTGCATCGTGATACAGAGGTTGTCACTGTCCAGCAGGTAGGTGGTGGCCGGACAGTGACAATTGTGGTGGTGGCCAGGGACAGGGCGTGTCATCACCAGCCTCTTCGTGCATCAGTATGAAGAAGAAACACGTGTACAGTCATCCAAAGATGCACCGACCCACCCTGGGCCTCGTGCTCGCAATTTTACCTGGCAATACTTGGTAAAGTAAGGCTGTGTGTAAAGGTGGTTGTGATTGGTGAAATTATTTTCGACTGTATCACCGTCAGGATAAATATTAAACAAACCAAAGGTAGAATTTTTATAATAATAAACTATTCATTATTATTTTAGATCAAGAGAAGTTTCCAAATGATCTTATATTTGCTTAAATAACAAAAAAAAATTATGTGGGAATTTTGTGGCAGCTGTGGTTCCAGTTGAATTGCCAATTCATTAATATAATTTTCTTCGTTATTTAAGCAAATATAAGATCATTGAAACAAAAATAATTGTGTATAATAGTTTTACCATTCGCATCAAACATTACATAATGTGTCAACTAGCTACAATGTTTCAGTGACGTATTGGAAACGTTTTAAAGGTCCGTGATGTACTGTTGTTACTAGTTAAAAGAGCCCACTTTATACGTGTGGCTATTGAGCGCCTCTCATCCAAGCTGTGAATGGTTGTAGCGCGTGACGTCGTGTTTATAAAAATAGACTAGAAATTATTATGAATCGTCTCAAGATGATAGCAAAACAAAGAAAGCCAAATATACCTAACCTAACCTAACCTAACCTAACCTAACCTAACCTAACGATCCAAGGATAAGTTTACATCATCTCCTTCAGCCAATCACAACCTGGCTCACGGTCTGTTGGCAGCTGTATTTCTTTCGTCTTTCCCCTCGCCTCATCGTTGGTCTGCGCGTGTGTGTGGCTCACTTGCTCTTCGCCGTGGTATTTATGGCTGTGAGAGTAATGGGTAGGTGATACATAGAGTGGCTGACCCTACCATTACACATTCATTATGAGTCAGGTAAACATGTAGGTACACAGGTGGTTCATAATACAAGGTGTGGTGAGTTGGTTACCTGCCTTCCCTCACCTCTTATTGTGGTACTGTTGTGTGGTGGTATACTGCTCATTCCCACCACCTCTACCCACCCTACCACCTCTATACCCACCCCACCACCCTACCACCTCTATACCCACTACCACCTCTATATCCACCCCACCCCTCTATACCCACCCCCACCTCTATACCCACCTACCACCTCTATACCCACCCTACCACCTCTATATCACCTACACCTCTATACCCACCCTACCCTCATACCCACCCTACCTCTATACCCACCCTACCCTACTATATCACCCCACCACCTCTATACCCACCTCACCACCTCTATACCCACCCCTACCACTATACCCACCCCTACCCTCTACCCACCCTACCACCTCTATACCCCACCCTACCACCTCTATATCCACCCTACACCTCTATATCCACCCTACCACCTCTAACCCACCCACCACCTCTATACCCACCCCTACCTCTATACCCACCCTACCACCTATACCCACCCTACCACCTCTATACCCACCCCTCACCACCTCTATACCCACCCCACCACCTCTACCCACCCTACCCTCTATACCCACCCTACCACCTCTATACCCACCCCTACCTCCTCTAATCACCCCTACCACCTCTACACCCACCCCTACCCACTACTATATCCACCCCACCACCTCTATACCCTACCACCTCTATACCACCCCTACCACCTCTATACCCACCTACCACCTCTACCCACCCTACCACCTCTATACCCACCCCTACCACCTCTATACCCACCCTACCACCTCTATACCCATCCCTACCACCACTATACCCACCCCTACCACCTCCTCCCATACCTCTCCCCTACCACCTCTATACCCACCCCTACCACCTCTATACCCACCCTACCACCACAGTATATATCCATCACATCTCCACTTTCATCATATCCACTTCGCCACCAGCACTACAATACCATCACCATACCTACACCCCACCATCCATCACACACCCCTCCTCCCCCCTCCTCCCCCCTCCTCCATCACACAGTCTCATATCTTATGTTTTCCTCCCGAGCTCTGTGTTATCGCTCCTCACGCTGCCGGAATTTTAATATGATCATTAACCTGTTTATTCATTGTTGCTTTTCTTCTATTTTTGTTGATGATTTTGTGGCGCTGGGAAAGACTCGGGGGGGTGATTTAAGGGGTGGGGAAGATTTAAGGGGTGGAGAAGATTTAAGGGTAATGGGTAAGTGAGATATACTTGGTGGGGAGAAATATCGTAGGTAAAAAATTTTGTCGCCCAATTTTATACCTATTTTCTATTTAATTTTATCATCTAATTAATTATGTATACTGTATGTATTACGGTGATTATATGTGCGATAGTTAGTAGTCGTTAATATTTGTGTTGATGTTGACTAATTCGCTTTTGTTTGTCACTTGCAGGTATGTGGTGACTTGAACTGGCAATACTCTTTCGTATGTATCTTGTGAAGGTAGCTTTACATATGGCAGGGTTCACCTTTATGTATCATGCCTTAACACATGACAGGATTTAACACTTGACTACATGACACATATTTCATAGATATTCATCATTGTTTATATACGTGTACATAATATTTATCCCAAACGCCATAAGTTTGTTGGAGGTCTGTACTTGACAGGTGAGACAAACGTAGGTGAGAAAATGCTCTTAATTAATCTAAAATATTTGGCCGAGGAAGAGAACCATTATTTATGATTTTATGTCACGTAAATTGGCTCTTAGGACTTTCTAAAACTGACTGACTGTGTGTGTGTGTGTGTGTGTGTGTGTGTGTGTGTGTGTGTGTGTGTGTGTGTGTGTTTTACGGCATTTCGCCACCTAGTTGATATTCCTCTTGGATACTGTGTGGGAGGACTGAAAGAAGAGTATTTCGTGGTATCGTCGTTTTTAGTTCATACTCCTTGTTTGTACTGTGTGGGTGGCTAGGAAAGTGGAATATTCCTCGGTATTATACTAGATATTTATTCGTCATTGACATTCTGTGGGTGGAAGGAAAAGGTGGAATATATTTATTGTTATTGCAGAAATTACTTCATATTTCTCATTAAACACTGAATGGATGGCCCCCAAAACGGTAATATTTCTCAGTATTACTCTGCATAGATATTCCCAATTAAAGAATACGTGGGTGGCCAGGGAGGTGAGCTATCTTTATGGGGTTCCACGATATAGACTTAACGCAAGAACCAGACGTGAAGGATAATGAGATTTTTATGGCCTTCCTGGAACGTGGGCAGGAGGTGGTGAAGACTTAGAGTGTGTGAGTTAGTGGGTGAGTGTGTGAATGAGTGTGGGTGACAGTGTTAGGTTGGGGGAGTGAGTGGGTGGGTGGGTGAGGAGGTAGGCGACTGTTTAGACGGGTGCTGTAGAGTTGAGAGAATATATCGTGTTTTAGTGGGTGTTAGACAGTTTGAGACGGGTGCTGGAAGAGTGAGAGAGTGAGAAACGGGTGCTGGAAGAGTGAGAGAATGAGACAGGTGCTGGAAAAGTGAGAGAGAGAGACAAGAACTGGAAGAGTGGGAGATTGAGAGACAAGTGCTGAAAGAATGAGAGACAGATTCATTTGTAGTTAAACACTTTGGCGATGAGATACCTGTTGGATGGCGAGACATTGAGAAGGAGAGATAATGAAACAGGAGGAGGAGGAGGAAGATATCGAGAGAGAGAGAGAGAGAGAGAGAGATAAAAAGAAACTGAAAGAAAGAATGAAAGAGAGAAATATATATAGAACTGTAGCGTGGGATGGTGGAATGAGGAAAGCTGTAGAGACTGTCATAGCGTCGCAGAAGGAGAACGAGAGAGAGAAAGAGAGTTACAAAAAGTGCTCAAGATGACATGTCTGGAACACTGGGGGAGGTAAACGAGTCTAGGATGTGTCGGAGTTTTTCCTTCGTGTGGAGGTAAGCGAGCGATTGAAAACGGAATAGAAAGTGGAAGAGACATGAAAGAGAATTGCAGCTATTTTGAGATAGAGGAGTGAGCAATTGGAAACAGGAACAAGAGGGAATAAACGATAGAAACAGTGAATGAGACAGCGAAGAGAATTGGAGCGATTTTGGGATGAAGGGGAGGGGGGTGGGGAACGTAATACTCAGAACGGGATCATAGATAAGAACGAATAATCTATAGGAATATTAGAGTATGTTGCAGAAAAGAATCAGTGTTGCAGAAAAGAATCAGTGTGTTGCAGAAAAGAATCAGTGTGTTGCAGAAAAGAATCAGTGTGTTGCAGAAGAGAACCAATGTGTTGCAGAAAGGAACCAGAGTGTGTTGCAGAAGAAAAGAAAACCAGAGTGTATTGCAGAAGAGAACCAGAGTGTATTGCAGAAGAGAACCAGTGTGTTGCAAAAGAGAACCAATGTGTTGCAGAAGAGAACCATTGTGTTGCAGAAGAGAGTGTTTCAGAAAAGAATCGGTGTGTTGCAGAAGAGAATCAGTGTGTTGCAGAAGAGAACCAGTGTTGCAGAAGAGAACCAGTGTGTTGCAGAAGAGAGTGTTTCAAAAAAGAATCGGTGTGTTGCAGAAGAGAATCAGTGTGTTGCAGAAGAGAACCAGTGTGTTGCAGAAGAGAACCAGTGAGTGAGATGGAGATAATCGCTGGACATAATCTAGTCTCTTAACGAATTTCCGACAGTGTGTAATGAAATAGAGTTTGTTAAGACCGGTATAGTGAGCTATTTTGGTTTAAATGGCTCACGTTAGGTTTGTGGGCGTGAATCAGCTGGGTCAGGCGGGGGCGTGAGTGAGTCAGCGGAGTTAGGCGTGGGCGTGAGTGAGTCAGCTGGGTCAGGCGTGGGAGTGAGTGAATCAGCTGGCCAGGCGGGGGCGGAGCCAGGAGTTAGGGCGGGCGGAGTGAGTCAGCTAGGCGTGGGAGTGAGTGAGTCAGCTGGCCAGGCGCGCGGTGTGAGTAACCTGGGTTAGGCGTGGGCGTGAGTAACCTGGGTTAGGCGTGGGCGTGAGTAACCTGGGTTAGGCGTGGGCGTGAGTAACAAGGCGTGCACGGAAATAATCAGACGTGGGTAGAATTAAGTGTGCGGGTACCGACTTATAACTGGACGTACTTGCGGTGTTATTGACCATGGACAGGCGTGGGCGGGTTTAAAGACAGCGCGGGCGGGTTTTAAGAGAACATGAGCGGTCTTTATTAGGACGTGGGTTGTTTAAGTGAGCGAAGGAGGTAGTTAAAAGGTTTGGATGAGGAGAGTGTGTAGGCGTACTTGGTAATGTGTGTTGGCTTGATTTGGCGACGCGTGCTTGCGTACTTTGGCGAGTATGTGCAATAAGTTTCTTTTGGTGAGTATGTAGGCGAATTTTGTCGAGAGAGGTGTGTGTGTGTAGGCGTAATGGAGAGGCCTTCTTTCCCTCCTCTCCCCCCCCTCACCCCCCCCACCCCCACCTACCACCTGCATGACGCAACCCTCTGACGTCATCACCCATTCCATCAGCTGGCTTGTTGACCTGGAGGAAGCCGCTGCCGTCTGCGTCTTACTGGGTTTGTGTCGTGTTTGGGATCGCCTGTCTGTGCTTGTCTGTCTACTTGCGCTTTGTGTGTGTATAATTATATAATTTTCTATTCCATTTTCTTCCCGGGAGGAGGTTTGATGGGGCCCGGTGGGGGGGTTATTGTTATATAGGTGTGTAAAAAAATGTATTATAATTTGGGGATATATTGTATTCTCATTGGTTGTGACGTCATAAC
The DNA here is from genome assembly GCF_018991925.1 of Homarus americanus. Taxonomy (NCBI): domain Eukaryota; kingdom Metazoa; phylum Arthropoda; class Malacostraca; order Decapoda; family Nephropidae; genus Homarus; species Homarus americanus. The sequence continues at coordinate 1,428,392 of NW_024748747.1, forward strand.
CATAACCAATGCAGTCACAAGTTGCTGGTGACGTCACGGGCCCTAGGAATATGCTGAATACTTATATATTGTTGTGTTATTATTTACCTGCATCTTCGAAATGTTTATGGCCTGACCCCTGACATGACCCTTGACACGATCCCTTGACCCCTTACCTAACTTCAGACACGACCCTTGACAAGATCCCTGACGCGACCCCTCGCGTGACCCCTGACACGACCCGAGACCCGACCCGAGACCCGACCCCTGACATGACCCCAAACTTGACCCCAGACACGACCCTGACACGACCTGAGACCCGACCCTGACATGACCCCAAACTTGACCCCAGACAGACAAACGACCCCAGACACGACCCCTGACACCCCTCCCCAGACACGAGCCCTGATATGACCACAGACATGACCCCCTGACATGTCCCCCTGACACGACCCCCTGACAGGACCCCGGGTCTGGGCCTTGTGAGTTACTTCCGTTAGGTTCAATTTATGATAATGTGTAATAAAAGTGGAATGCGTTACTTGGGAACACTAAAATTCCGGGAGATTAATTTCCCTGGTGGGCTCTTTGAGGCGAGACTCGTGCATCAAGTAGCAGTAACTTTCTTGTACCAAGTAGCAGTAAGTCACATGAGTCAAGTAGCAGCAGCAATAACATCATGAAGGTTCACTTTGTTACTTAACATACATGACGTAATGAATAATAATGTGGACTTCTTTTAAGTGAGGAATTTCTATTTTGTGAGCCAGTAACTTATATAAGTGTAAAGTGGAACCTTTATATTTAATGTTGTCACTGAATATTGTGTAGAGGATTATGGATAATGACTTTCTGTACTAGGAATTGTAATTTTGTTCATGATGTATGTATTTATGCCGACCTCGACAGAGTGCTAACCTCTATCCCCAGAGAAGATAAGGTTCTGGTCCTTAGTGACATCAATGTCAGAGTTGGCAGAGATGCTGACATTTGGCAGGGAACCATAGGGAGAAATGGACTAGGCAAGTGTAATCCCAACGGCCTACTCCTCCTCAGCTAGTGTGCTGCACAAAACCTCACTATCACCAATACCCTGTTTAGGCAGGCCGACAAGTTCAAGGGTTCGTGGCAACACCCACGATTCAAACACTGGCATCTCGTTGACTACATCATTGGCAGAGAAAGAGATTGCCAAGATGTCATCATCACCCGAGCAATGCGTGGCTCAGACCACTGCTCGTCAGCACCAAGCTCTCACTCCACGTCGCCCCAGAACGGCGAAGACAGCAAGCCTCCAGAAGAGGTTTTAACACTAAGCGTCTGGAGGATTCAGCGGTAGCACATGCTTTCAGAGAGCAGCTCGAACATGGGCTGATAAACAGCCCAACAACAAACAACCTAAATCCCAGTGCCGAATGGGATATTCCCGACACTGTCATGACAAAAACCTACAGAGAGACCCTCGGCCAGATCGAAAGAATACACCAGAACTGGTTTGATGAAAATGACCCGGAAATCAATGTACTCGTCGATGATAAACGTGCTGCTTTAACTGGCTGGTAGAACAACCCTCAGTCTCGGACCAAAGCTGTTACCTTCCGCAAGAAGAAAGCGGCGACTCAGTGGGAACTTCGCAATCTAAAGAACGACTGGTTTAAAAATAATGCATGTGAAACACAAAAATTTCCAGATCAGTACAAGATGCGAGAATTCTTCAATTCCACTAAAACATTTTATGGGCCAATCACTCGTGGCGCAGGCCCCTCCACTCATCCGACGGTAACTTCCTAATTAAAGACGAAGAAGGCCTCCTTCAGCTCTGGAAAGAGCACTACCATTCACTGCTCAACCGAAACACCGATGTGGATGTCCTGACTATCCAGCAGGTCCCTCAGTATCCAGAGGTGACCCACCTCAGCTATCCTCCATTCCTGGGTGAGGTAGCTACTGCCATCAAACAGATGAAAAATAACAAAGCCTCAATGCCTGATGGAATCCCAACCGAGGTATATAAAGCAGGATGACCTGAGCTTACCAGCCATCTCCACTCTCTCCTGGAGAATATATGGGAAAAGGAGGAAATCCCCCAAACTCTTAAAGACGCCTCCATCATCAATGTTTATAAGAACAAGGGAGACCGGTCAGACTGTGGCAACTACTGCAGGATCTTGCTGCTGTCCGGAGCTGGCAAGATTATCGCCCGAATCCTCCTAAACAGACTTCTTCCTGAGGCAGAAAACTTCCTCGCAAAATCTCAATGTGGCTTTAGACCATCACGTGGGACCACTGATATGATCTTTGCTGCCCGGCAGATACAGGAAAAGTGCAGAGAACAGCGTCGTGACCTGTACATGGCTTTCATCGACCTAACCAAGGCCTTCGACTCGGTCAACAGGGAAGCACTCTGTTGGACTCTCAGACATTTTGGCTGCCCACCAAAATTCAGCACCATTGTGAGGCAACTTCACGATGGCATGAACGGCAGTGTCCTGCACAATAGCACTCAGTCTGAGTTCTTCCCCGTTCAAACGGGGGTTAAACAAGGGTGTGTACTGGCACCAACTCTCTATCCATTTTCTTGGTTGCCTTCCTTACTTGTGCCAGTGCCAATTTAGCCGGCGGGGTGGACATCGAGTACTGGATGAAGCGACTTTTCAACATAAGACGACTCCATGCAGAAACAAAGGTGTCGTCAGCTTCCATTACTGAGCTTCAGTATACAGACGACCTCATCCTTGTCGCTCACACTGAATGCGACCTACAGGAGATCCTGAACACCTACGCAGATACGTATGAACACTTCGGCCTTGAGGTGAATGTACGTAAGACTCAGATTCTCTTTCAGCCTGCCTCTGGTTCAGCCACAGCTCACCATCCATCCAGCTTAACGGTACTACCCTCTCTAATGTTACCCACTTTCGTTATCTCGGCTCCCACCTGTCTACCACCGCGGACATCGATGAAGAGATTCAGCATCGGATCAGATGTGCATCTCAAGCCTTTGACAGACTCCAAAGCCGTGTCTTTAGCTGTAGGGAGCTGAAATTATCTACAAAGTTACACGTATATCGACCAGGGTTCCTCCCGACCTGCTATATGGCAGCGAGACATGGGTCACATACAGGAGGCATCTCAAGGCACTTGAAAACTTTCACCAATGTAGTCTACGTTCCATCCTCCGAGTTCGCAGGGAAGACAAGAGAATAAATGCCAGTATTCTTGCTGACACTACCTGTAGAAGCATCGAGGCTACCATTATCCATGAACAACTACGCTGGACTGGCATGTTACCCGCAAGGATGACAGTAGAAAAGGTATAAGGATAGTCTTAAGACAAACCAGAAAAAGTGCCAAAGCGACCCCTTCAACTGGGAGACGATCACTCCACACCGTAACCCTTGGAGGAGCACCACACAGAAGGTGTCAATACTTTCGAGTTAGCCCGACTGCATAACAAGGGAGACAGACGCTGAAAAGACGCCGCCGCCTCCCCTCCCGCACTAGATGTAGCCCCCCACATGTGCAACATCTGTGTATCGGCCTCTTTAGTCACCTCAGAACTCACCAACCTAGGTGACATCCTTAATAACCCTTATCATTGTATCATGGCTGGAAGATTGTCATGCTCGATTCCGAGTGACAGCAAAGTAGTGTGTGTGTAATAACAAGAATAAAATTATGATAATAACAACGAGATCGTCAAGACATAAACACGCCTTAATAATTTATCCTAAATTCCTAAATTATCAGACGAATTAAATATCGTTAAGTGAACCACCCAAGGTAGTATGAGTATGACAGAGTGAGGGTAGTATGTAGTGTGAGTGTAGTGTGTAATGTGAGGGTCAGCAGCTCCCTCGCGATACAAACACACACACACACACACACACACACAACAACAGAGACCAAGAGGTACTGTGTCTTCGTGACCCACATACTTATAACCTGACAAAGGGGGGGGGTGATTTAGGAGAGGTGAAGGAGGTCGAGTGAAACAGAGACGAACCACTACTAAAATATGAACATGTCTTTCTCTCTGTTGGTTGGTTAATGCCCTAAGGCTGTCTGAGTGTTGCTAAGAATAGACATGAGGTATATCATCGTTAGCCTTCGTCTTTGCTGCAGGGAAGGTGGTCAGGGGGGTGTTGATGTTTGGAGAGAGGAAGGGAATGGAAGAAGAGGAGGCAGAAGAGAGAGGTAGGGGGGACTGGAGGGGGAGGGAGGGAAGAAAGGGGAGAGGCAGAGGGGTTTAGGTTCTTGGCTGGAGAGAAAGAGGGGAGGAGATGTAGGTCCTTGGACGGAGGGGAGAAAGGAAGAAGAAGAGTGGAAAGAAGAAGGAAAAGAAGAATTGGGAAAGGTAAGGGAGGAGGGGAAGATGGGGACGGATATACAGTAATCTCAATGGTATCTCCTTCAGGAACAACATAACCACCATTATGTAGTGATGATTAGCAGGTGTTGAGAGTGGTAGTGTCTGGGGGTAGGTTGTAGTGGTGTGAGGCAGAGGAATGTGGCACTCTTTGTGGTATTCCGAGCACTTGTACCCTCTTACAGTCTCAAGTGTGAGTGCATGTTTTATCGTGTATGTACAGTATGTGTGATCGTGTCCGTCTGTGTGTATGTGTGTGTGTGTGTGTGTGTGTGTGTGTGTGTCATGACAACAGCACAGGTAAAAACAAACTTCATTTTCCTCACGACACGCAACACACAAACACCCCCCCCCCTCCTCCCTTCACAGATGAAAAGTAAATAAACAAATAAAATCATAATACCATTATGAAATTAACAAGATAGACTAAGAATTATTGCAGTAAATACCTCATTATTCTCCAGGGTATTAGAATTAGCGGGGTGACGCAGTATTAATTCTCCCGGTATATAGCAACTGGCCTGCCTCACTGCTCAGACCATAAATAAATGATACGCTTGCAGTCAACTTCCCGGAATAGCCAATCGCGAGCCTCCGTTATCTGCCTTCTGCACGCCAGTTGGTTACCTTGTCCAGATGAACGAAAATGTTTTTTAGCCAATCACGTTCCATTATTATCTCCCACCCACCCGCTGATTGGTGAGGTTTAGAGCAGCTTATCCTATGATTGGTGGGCAGGTGAGCAGCGTGCCATTTGCTTGATGAACCCGAGGGGGAAAGTTAAGGTAGCTTTAGCGTGTTGATTTATTACTGCGGTTAACTGAAGCTTCCGGAGATGGTTAATGGCGTGTTATTGGAACGTTATCGTAATAGTGGTTAAAGTTAAGGTAGTTTAGGTTGAAGTTAGTTAGTTTATTGGAGTTAGGTTAGGTTAGGTTAGGTCAGGTCAGTCATGTTATTAGCTGATATATTTTTTAATATTTTTATTTGCATTTATTCCCTTTATTTAATATTCCCATTTCTCTATTTTTCCCGTGCTTAATTCTTTATTTTATTGTTGTTGTTGTTGTTGTTGTTGGTCTTGTTGTTGTTATTGTTATTATTGTTGTTGTTGTGTACTGGGGTCAACAGTTAAACTCTGAAATATCTTAATTGGCATACCAAAGTTATTTATTGTAGTGCTTTATCCTGGGGAAAAATAACATGACTCGTACAACATCATCACCACCTTAGAATAACCAATAGTGACCTTCCACTACCACCGCCTCCCACTCAGTGCTGCCTCCTGGGGGAAAAATAATAACACACTCCATACAAAAGCCCTTCTTAGAATTAACCAATAGTAAACCGCCATTACCTGCCTCCCACGCTCCTATTGGTTAGCTTTCCGAAGTGAATGAAAATGCTTAACCTTTCGAGGCGTTCCTTTGAAGACCTGCAATGTCTGGCTCTCATCATCACCACCGCCGCCGCTGCTTCTCCCCCTTTGTATTATTTGATTTGATTTAAATTGACTTATGTTTAATATTAGAGAAATTAGTTTATTTTTTAGATGGTGTTTGTGATTCGCGTTCAGGATATATGTGTGTGTGTGGCTTAAGGAGCATACACGTGACATCTCGAGGTGTAACTTGGCAATGAGTGGCAACAAGTAACCTCACGAGCAACACCTTGACCCGAGTTGGTTTTGACATTTGTGAGGGAGAAAAATTAAGAGTTAACAGCCAGTGAGAAATATTGCTGAAGGTGGAGGAATATTATTCATTATTATTGACAGCTTAGTAAACAGTGTGGTAGTGTGTGTTGAGGGTGCTACTGCTGCTTTGTATACCTCCTCCTGGTGCTACTGTTACTGCTACTGCTGCTTTGTATACCTCCTCCTGGTGCTACTGTTACTGCTACTGCTGCTTTGTATACCTCCTCCTGGTGCTACTGTTACTGCTACTGCTGCTTTGTATACCTCCTCCTGGTGCTACTGTTACTGCTACTGCTGCTTTGTATACCTCCTCCTGGTGCTACTGTTACTGCTACTGCTGCTTTGTATACCTCCTCCTGGTGCTACTGTTACTGCTACTGCTGCTTTGTATACCTCCTCCTGGTGCTACTGTTACTGCTACTGCTGCTTTTGTAGTACCTCCTACTTGTACCACAACTGCTGCGTTAAAGAGGTGGTTGAGGGAGGAGGAAGTTATGAGTGAAGGAGGAGGTAATGATAGTCGATTACAAGTGACTGAGGTTATTTCCAGGTTAAGAAAACGACACTAATTATTAACACGTATACTTATCAGAAGGGAGTTTAGACTCTCTCTCTCTCTCTCTCTCTCTCTCTCTCTCTCTCTCTCTCTCTCTCTCACGTATGAGATGATCAAAAGCCATATTTTTTCCCCTCCTATATTTCTATCGAACAAATAGCTCTAGTAACCTAATTGTTGTTACTGGCCGCCGTGATTTGATTATTATCGAGGCACACCGCTCCAAAAAAAAAAAGTCCACAATTTACTCGTCAACTTGAACCGTTTCTACTTTTTAATCTGACAATATCCAATTCCAAAATGAGTAAAAATAAATTAAAACGACGCCATTGCCAGAGTGAACGAATTCCACTCCACGGGGGGGGGGGGTGATGTTCACTTGTGTTATTCTCCAACTTGTTCAATACCAAAGTGGATTTTGTGAATTTATCTCAACGGTAGGAGAGTAAATATTGATGGTATGGGTGAGAGAACAAGGGTGTAGGTAGGTGGTTGGCTGGTGGGGGTGTAGGTAGGTGTTGTAGCAGGTGTGGTAGTGATGGGTGGGTGACTGGGGCATGGGTGAGAGAGAGAGAGAGAGATTCCCACCAGGTAGAGGGATACAGATAGTAGAGAGTTTAGTGAACCTGACTTGACACAATACACACTCCTCTGTACCTACATGAAACAAGTAACTCGTATAAGCCAATTGACAACTCTCGCTCGTGATTTGATTACCGAGGCGCCGCTCACACACACACACGTAAACAAAAATATATCGACTGAATATGTAATGCGTGGCGGGGGAACTGACACACCGAGCGGGGCAAACAACAAACAGTAGATGAGAAAGAAGAGATAAATAAGAGGATAAAAGGATAATAGACGATTGTTAAGGATATCGTAATCAAATCCAATAATTCTTGGTTGATTTATGTGTCTGTTTACCTTAAAATGACACTTAATATTTTCGTAGATCAGATCATCAAAAGATTCGTTAAATCCAGCAGCCATTGATGCCTTGATCCGTACCCACATGAGAGCTATGCCGTTCTACACGTATCCATGTTTTATTTAAGCAGTGTGGAGTGGCTGTAGTTATTTTTACAGCCAGACGTCGTGTTTCGCATCTATAAGTCAGCTTCTAGTAGTACACACGGGGTGAACTGGTCAGTTTTTTACACGCGAGAGAAAGTTGCTTGCGACTTCATTTGGTGTTATTGTTGTGTGACTTCAGGGTTGATTCGGTTATTGTTGTTGTTGTTGCGTTTTTCTTCAGAGTTCCTGCTTTCGATTCGTCTGACTTAAACAAGGAGACTGTCATGAGAGAGAGAGTGTTGACATCACTTTCCTAGAGTTAAAACATAGCTAAATTAAACTTTATTCACAAATTGATAAATTCCTGACCTTTCTAGTGTTTTAGACTGGGAAACTCTTTATCATTACTTTAGGTTTATTATCCAACTAAGAGAACAGATGAATCTTTTCCTTGTTAATTTGGCACCTGACCCATGTGAAATATGTAATCCCCGTCAACACACTCGGCTACAACAGCTACTGGACCGAGTTAAATTTTGCACTACAGTGAAACCTCCATATAACGGACTTCTCTTCACATAATCCGTTTGATGGAAGGTTTACATCTAATGGACCCTCGATATAATGGACTTTAATCTCTGTATTCTTCGTTATATGGATGGTTTCACACCTAATGGACCCTCGATATAATGGACTTTAATCTCTGTATTCTTCGTTATATGGATGGTTTCACACCTAATGGACTCTCGATATAATGGACTTTAATCTCTGTATTCTTCGTTATATGGATGGTTTCACACCTAATGGACCCTCGATATCACGGAATTTACTCTCCATATATTCCTTTAAATAAAGTTTTCACTGTATAACACGAAACTAAAAAAATAAACACTTATAAATAATCACAATGAAATTTGATGAAATGACATATACGTAAAATGGTTTACATGTGTGTGTGTGTGTGTGTGTGTGTGTGTGTGTGTGTGTGTGTGTGTGTGTGTGTGTGTGGTGTGTGTGTGTGTGTGTGTGTGTGGTGTGTGTGTGTGTGTGTGTGTGCGTGTGTGTGGTGTGTGTGTGTGTGTGTGTGTGTGTGTGTGTGTGTGTGTGTGTGTGTGTGTGTGTGTGTGTGTGTGTGTGTGTGTGTGTGTGTGTGTGTGTGTGTGTGTGTGTGTGTGTGTGTGTGTGTGTGTGTGTGTGTGTGTGTGTGTGTGTGTGTGTGTGTGTGTGTGTGTGTGTGTGTGTGTGTGTGTGTGTGTGTGTGTGTGTGTGTGTGTGTGTGTGTGTGTGTGTGTGTGTGTGTGTGTGTGTGTGTGTGTGTGTGTTGACATTATTGTTTGTATAAGTGAGTGATCTATGGCTGTTATGTCAGGTCATTATAAGGATGTTATGTCAGGTCATTATATGGCTGTGGTGTCAGGTCTCTATATCTGGTCATATGTACACGTCCAGAAATATTATAAGAAAAAAAAAACATTTATTCCTTCAGAGGTAAACACGACCCACTTGTCGGTATAAGAAACTACACTTCATGTTCAGACCACATTCCTCTCTCTGTCAAATACGTGTTTAGTACCAGTGAAGGAACATGTGTGAGGAGAACGGTGATGGAATTAAGGTCTTTTGTCAGGGAGTGTTCGCTCTGAGTTAAGGCTGCTGCTACTGTTCACACACACAAACTCAGACACAAACACACACAGACTCTCTCTCTGTAGCCGCTGTGTCTACTACTCTCTATACACACAGTCTATGTAACTTCGACCAACCAATTACTATTACTCGTATCATTCGAAGGCCAGAGATCACCTGGGCAGTACAGGTAAACATAAATTCTTTTTTACCTGATTTAGCTGTCCAGGTAATTACCCAGATTACCAGGTTAACTAACATATTCACCCACCACCACCACCACCTTCTCGCCACACTTCGCCAAGGCTCGCCACGCCTTATACAGATACAAGAGAAGTGTCTAGTAATTGTGGAAGGTATTGTAGTTAAGTGTGTGTGTGTGTGTATTGATCGCTTAAGGTGGGCATTCCATGTCGCTGTGTCACACCAACAACACAACCTCCTCCCTCCCCTTACCTCACCTGTCCCCCCCCCTTCCACCCCAGGGCCGCTACACTGATACGCTATCACCGTATCACGCTCTGGTGTTGTCAGTGGGTGGTATGTCATCTCAATTAGTGTTTATGACGTCACTGTGGCGTCATCATTACGTTCATTTTAATGTGTCACTGCCTCAAGTCTTGATGATGAGTTTCTGCTCTTGCGTTACTCTCTTTCATCGGTAAATTGCGTCACTACATTGCGTCAGTTGTGGTAGTGGCATTATTATTATTATTAGTAGTAGTAGTATTGGTAGTGTCAGTAGTAGTAGTTGTATTGGTAGTGTCAGTAGTAGTAGTTGTATTGGTAGTGTCAGTAGTAGTAGTTGTATTGGTAGTGTCAGTATTAGTAGTAGTAGTAATAGTCCTCTCTGCTTAGGTCTGCATTGCTTTTCCTCAGGGGAACGAGATCTTCGGCCACAAAGCCGACAACGGTCGCAGATATTGTCTTTGAGTCAACAGTCACTGAATGCCGCATAGATCTGCGGTTTAACTAACTCAGCTAGGGTAGTTACTTTTGTATTAGGATATTTAATATTAAGGTAATAAAATGGTGGTGATCGTGTTAGTAGTAGTAGTAGGAGTAGTAGTAGTAGTAGTCGTCGTCGAGTCAATAATACTGTAAGCGAGGTGGTGGTCACTACACTACATACAGCTCAGCTCTTGAAGGTTCAGACACTGCCGTAATTTACAGCTGAGAGAAGGGGAGGCTAGAACAGCACCCTCATCCTTCATCTGGAAATTACAGCATCCTCACAGCTGTGGAGGTCACGTGATGGATGCCCCTCACCGCTGCTGCTGCAGTTGTTTAACTAACGGCGGCAGTAACAGGAACAACCACGGTGAAGACAACAGCACTCTATCACTTTGTTCTCTATCACAGCACTAACAGCATCCTACCACAGCTTCCACAGCAAGAACAGCGGCCTGCACAGCTGTGAACGCTTCCTTTCGGGAGTACTGCAGCTGTGAGGAATTATGTTCACACCATGTAGCTTCATTGCTCTGCTGAATGTGCAGCAGTGTAACCATCTTCTACCAGCTGTGTGGAAGTGGTGGTGGCGGATGCAGTGGGCCAGTGGCGGTTATGGGAATGGTGGCGGCTGTGGCGGCTGTCTCTGGTAATGGCGGGGGAAATGGGTGGTTAACGTATTATACATAGTGAGACACCACCACGACTACCACCATCCACCACCACCACGACTAACACCATCCACCACCACCACCCACCACATCACCACCACCACCACCACAGCCATCACCATCACCCACCACCACCACTCTGACTACCACCGCCACCATAGCCACCACCGCGACTACCACCGCCCACCACAACCACCACCACCACAGCCAATACTAAAGCCACTATACTATCACCTACAACTACAACCACCATCAGTACCACAACCACCACCTCACACACCAGGCTCTCTCTCTCTCTCTACTTCGTTCCCGGTATTATGCAAGGTCACAGTAGGTCAGAGGTCAAATGCTCTTAATGAGCATTTTTTAAACTTCACCTACGTTTAATTTTAATCTACCTCTTTGTATAAAATTTACCCATTAACACACACACACACACACACAAACACACACACACACACACACACACACACACACACACACAAACACACACACACACACACACACACACACACACACACACACAAACACACACACACACACACACACACCTACACCTACCTTGTAAACGTTCCGCTTTAGGTGGCAGAGCCGAGCTACCACATACAGTCATACTCACACCATCAACAGGAGTACAGTATATACGTTAAGATTAAATTACGTTGTGTTAGAATATTAGTTCATGTCTGTTGAGTGCGTTGTGCAGTACGTTATCAAGACACACTACACACTGTCAAGTAACGCCCTCTCATTCCTCAAGTAACGCCCTCTTATTCCTCAAGTAACGCCCTCTCATTAAGTAACTTCAAGTAGCTTCTTCAACTCTGTAAATTAACGTCACTTTGTATATCAAAAAACTTTTCCTCGCTGTGTATGTTCGTGTCGTGGATATGAACACTGGCGTAATAATAACAGTATACCTGACGCGGTTTGTTATTGATCCGTCTCAACCCGTTCGTTCATCCGGATACCTGACGCGGTTTGTTATTGATCCGTCTCAACCCGTTCGTTCATCCGGATTTTCTGTGTGTGTGGGTTTTTTTATAGTTATTCATTATTTCTTTATTGTTATTGTTGTATCCATGTATGTTTTTTTTTTTTTTTTTTATTTATTAATATTGTGTGATTCCTGTTTTTGTTTTTGTTTTATTTTTACGTTTCTTGGGTTTATTCTTATTTGTCCTTTTCCCTCCGTTTTCTATAAGTTGTTTATTTATTTATTTATGTGTGTTTCTTTCTTGGCGTTTTTAAAGGTCTTTTGTCATTCTCCACCGTTTGTTGGTACTTCTGTAACTGTATATATGTTCTTTATATATTAATCTACTTTGGCCCAACCCAATAACAACCCACCTAACACCAACAGCAACCCAACCCAACCCAAAGCCACCAACCCAACCCACCTAGCACCCAACCCAACCCAACCCACCTAACCCAACCAGCCCAACCCAACCACCAACCACCTAACCCAACCTAGCCCAACACCAACCCAACCCAGCAACCCGTCACCAGCCAATCAACCCAACCCCAGCCAACACCCACCAACAACCCAACCCAGCAACCCACCCAACCCAACCAACCCCTCAACCCAATCAACCCAACCCACAGCCCAAAACCACAACCCAACCAACCCCACAACCCGCAACCAACCAACCCACCAGCAACCACAACCAACCCAACCCAAACCAACCCAACCCACCAACCCAACCAACCCACCTAACCCACCTCACCAAACCAAACAACGTTATTTACACCCTTGAGTGATAGGTGTGTAGTGTCACGTCCCATAAATAAAGTTTATGACCCTCTTGATTGTCCATCACTACTCACCTGTCGTAGTGACTTGTGGTGGTATTCATGAAGCTGTTGTTGTCCTGAGTCCTTAGTATATTCCTCAGCCGAACTTTAACTTAACCCTAAATTAATCTCTAACCTAACCTAACCTAACCTAACCTAACCTAACTTAACCTAACCTAGACTAACGTGAGCTAAACTATAACTTAAGCTATAAATTAATGTTATCACACTCTTTCTTACTCTCTCTCTCTCTCTCTCTCTCTCTCTCTCCTGTTGCAACATACTCCACGGTAATTCACACAAGAACATAAATTCACTGCTGTTGGTGGTAGTGGAGGAAAGGCTTGGCGTCAGCGTAGAGTGAATGTAGAAAGTGAGCTTAGAGTGAATGTAGACTGAGCGTAGAGTGAGCTTAGAGTGAGCTTATAATGATCGTAGAGTGAGCTTAGCGTGGGCATAGTGAGCGTTGAGGGAGCTTAGAATGAGCCTAGAGTGAGCTTAAAGTGACCTTAGAGTGAGCGTAGTGTGAGCTTAGAGTGAGCTTAGTGTGAGCTTAGACTGGGCGTAGACAGTGTATTGTATTGGCAGCTAAATCCTGTGAACTCAGTGAAGCAAAGACCAATTGTCCCCACACCACCAATGTACACAGCAGAACCTCACGGCCTATCTTCTTCTTCCTTCTTTCTTCTTCTTTCTTCTTCTTTCTTCTTTTTCTTCTTCTTTATTCTTTATTCTTCTTTCTTCTTCTTTTTTCTTCTTTCTTGTTCCTCTTTTTCCCTCTTTTGTCCTCCTCTTCTTCTTCCTTCCCCCGTTCTTCATCTTCCTACTCTTCCTCCCTTTTCACTTCTTCGTTGTCCTCCTCCTTCCTGCCTTATTCTCTTTTCCCTCCTCCTCTTCCTACCTCCTCCTACCCTTCTTCCTCTCCACACACATCCCATCATCCCTTCTTACCTTTATATTGTTCATAATTTTATCCCATCATTATTATTATCATTACTGTTATCATATTATTTACAATATTATAACTTATGTTTATTGATCCTAACTAACTTAACCAACCTAACCTAACCTAACCTAACCTAACCTAATCTAACCTAACCCAACCTAATCTAACCTAACCTAACCTAACCATCAACCTAACCTAACCTAACCTAACCCAACCAAACCAAACCAAACCAAACCAAATGTGTTTCCTAAATACTTTCATTAATAACTTCAACTAACTTCAAATACAAAACTATATTACTTTCAGAATACAAATACACCTGTAATGTTGTATCGAGGAATAAAATTAATTAAATATATAAGGCTGATATATACAGATGCGGTGAAAAATATATTGTAGATCTATTTCATTTTAGGCGATGCAGGAGTGAGTTGTAAAGGTAATTGGAGTATTTGGTAATGGAATTTTAATCAGCAGGTAACTTAGTGGGGGACAGGTGAGGGACAGGTGAGGTGAGGGAGTGGGTCGCTGTGTTGGTGGTGTTGTTTTATGTTAATGACTTGTGTTACAGGTGAGAAATATGTGTGATTGTACACACGCGCACGTACACACACACACACACACACACGCGACACACACACACACACAAAAATGTAAAGGGTAAAAAGAACAAGTTGTATTTTTGGATAAGAGAATCCAAAAGAGTCGTAAAAGAGAGAGAGAGAGAGAGAGAGAGAGAGAGAGAGAGAGAGAGAGAGAGAGAGAGAGAGAGAGAGAGAGGACATAATGTGAATGATTGGGATAATAGGAGCTTCTTCCCAGACAAATATCAAGGTTGTTAGTGGGCTCCTCTGGGGGGCTGATTTGTCCGTCTCTGCCCCTCCTCACCCCTGCCTCTCCCTGCCCCACCCCACCCCCTGCCTCCTCCCTGCCTCCCACCTCGCCCAGCCCTACCGCTCGGCCTAAATCACGTCTGGATATCTACAGTATTGCTGGGGGATTTCTCGAGCCTCTGTGGACCGAACCCGGAGTTTGGGACATAAGAGTTCTGGATCCCCCGATATTTGAACCCTGAGCTCTGAACCCCCGAACCCTTGACTCCATTTAGTACAGTGAGACATAATCACGATGTCTTAACCATTTATGTACGTTGATTTTGTACTCAGTTAAATCATCGTACTCAAGGTGTTAAGATATCATAATTAATAGACTATTTCATCGTACACAAGATGTTAATATCGTACTCAGCGTGTTAAGGTACCCTAGTAGACCAAATCATCGTACTCATGGTGTTCGCATCGTACTCAAGGGGCGCAGGAGTCCACACGAGTACTAAACACGTCCAAATATTCATATATATATTATGAAACTGGCAATAAAACTGTAAACAAATGAAGCTCTCGTTACCATTATCGTTAACGAGCCTTATTAATTATGCTCCTGACCCGAGTATTGTTAATTAGTTAGGAAATATAATTAGATACATAAGTCAACCTTAATGACACTGAGACTCGCATGTAAAATTAATTCACGACACAGAAAGGGGGGTGGACTGTCACGCTGGGGGAGAGGGATGTCAGGCTGAAGAGGGGGGAGCTGTCACGGCGGAGGAGGGAGGGCTGTCACAGAGGGAGGGAGGGCTGTCACGCCAATCCCCTTCCTCTCGTTATATCATAAAATCTATTGAAAAATTATTTAGACTGAAGAATAGATTTAGTGTTTTAAAAAGTATCTAAAAGTTAACCTAACCTCACCTGACTTAAAATAACCTAACCTAACTAAAAATAACCTAACCTAACCTAACGTGATGTATTACAAAAAAATTACGTAAACAAAAATCACTGGATATCTTGTTTAGGAATATAATATAGTTACGTAAGGTTATAATTGGCTTTACAGTATGATAGAACGGTTAGGGATAATTATTACAGATGAATTATTTACCTTTATTGTAATGTTAAGTTTTATGATGTTAAGTTAGATGATAAGGAGGAGTTAAGGATAACAAGTTCTTCTTCTTTCCTTCCTCCTTCCTCGTCTTTTCCTCCCTTCATCTCTCATTTCCTCTCCCTCCCTCCCTCCCTCCCTGCTCAGACCTGGAAGGAGTAGCCAGCTTTAACGCCGCGTCGTAAATGTGTTTAATGAATCGTTCACACATTAAATGTTCGTGTCTGAATGTTAGCAAAACTCGACGTTCAGTGTAATGTTATTTCTGACGTCGAGGAGTGATGAAGGGAGGAGAAGGAAGGGTGAGGGGAGGAAGAGGAGGGGCAGGAAGAGGAAGGAGGAGGGGAGGAAGAGAAGGAGGGGGAGGAAGAGAAGGAGGAGGGGAGGAAGAGGAGGAGGAGGGGCAGGAAGAGGAGGAGGAGGGGGGAGGAAGAGAGGAGGAGGGGGAGGAAGAGAAGGAGGAGGGGGGAGGAAGAAGGAGGAAGAGGGAGGAGGAGGGGCAGGAAGGAGGAGGAAGAGGAGGAGGAGGGGGAGGAGAAAGGAGGAGAAGGAGGAGGGAGGAAGGAGGAGGGGGAGGAAGAAGGAGGAGAGGGAGGAAGAGGGAGGAGGAGGGCAGGAAGAGGGAGGAAGAGAAGGAGGAGGGGGAGGAAGAGGAGGAGGGGAGGAAGAGAGAAGAAGGAGGAGGGAGGAAGAGAGGGAGGAGGGGAGGAAGAAGGAGGGGGAGAAGAGAGAGAAGGAGGGGGGAGGAAGAAGGAGGAGGGAAGAGGGAGGGGAGGAAGAGGAGGAGGAGGGGAGGGAGGTGGTGTGGAGGAAGAGGAGGGGGAGGAAAGAGAAAGGAGGAGGGGGAGGAAGAGAAGGAGGAGGAGGGAAGAAGGGAGGAGGAGGGGAGGAAGAGGAGGAGGAGGAGGGGGAGGAAGGAGGAGGAAGAGGAGGAGGAGGGAGGAAGAGGAGGAGGAGGGAGAAGAGGAGGAGGAGGGAGGAAGGGAGGGAGGAGGGGAGAGGGAGGAGGGAGGAAGAGAAGGAGGAAGAGGGAGGAGGAGGAGGAAGAGGAGGAGGAGGGGAGGGAGGAGGAAGAGGAGGAGGAGGGGAGGAAGGAGGAGGAGGAAGAGGGAGGAGGAGGAGGAAGGAAGGGGAGGAGGAGGAGGAGGAGGAAGAGGAGGAAGAGAGGAGGAGGAGGAGGAAGAGGAGGAGGGAGAAGAGGAGGAGGGGAAGGAGGAGGAGGAGGAGGGAAGAGGGAGGAGGAGGGCAGGAAGAGGAGGTGGAGGGAAGAGGGAGGAGGAGGGGGAGAAAGGAGGAGGAGGAGGAAGAGGAGGAGGGGGGAGGAAGAGGAGGAGGAGGGGCAGGAAGAGAAGGAGGAGGGGGAGGAGAAGGAGGAGGGGAGGAGAGAGAGAGGAGGAGGATGAGGGTGGAAGAGAAGAAGGAGGAGGAGGGGTGGCAAAGTGGAGGCGGAGAAGGAGTGGGGAGGAGGGAAAGAAGGAAGAAGAGAAGGTGGAGGAGGAAACAAAGTCGTCTTACTATCTGTCTGTCCATCGGTCGTCAGTCAGTCGGTCCGTCCGTTCATTTGATTGTTGACACTACGTTGTCCGTGCAATATCCTTTGTTATTGTCCGTGTATTGTAATAAACCTTCACACACAGAACAACAATACATAGAGGAAGAATCTTATTGGTTGTGGTAGTCGTCAGGTCAGAGGTCAAGGTCACAGGAGTAGGTCAGGCGTGGCACTACTGTTACCGGTCTATTCACTTAATAATGTTACTTTATATATCCAGCCTTAAGGTATAGTTGTGTGTTAGATGCCCAGAGTGATAAGAACAAGGCTCAGTATTGTTAGGTGAGGAGGGAGAGTGGTCAGGTGTTTGTTGTGGACCCTCACTGAAGGACTGCCGGGGCGTGAAGGATACTGTGGAGAGTCCTGGAGGATTAGGATGTTGTGTTGAATGTATTTGTCTGCCTGTCTCGCATCTTTATCTCTTCTCTGATTCTCCATTCGTATCTCTCTCTCTTTCTTTCTTACACAAGTACTCAAGCAGACTCAGAGTGCCACGTATACAGTAAACAAACTGACTGGTACACACGGAGTACTACCCAGCCTCTCCTTGTCCTTACTGCTGCTACTACAGGGTCACGAGTCTTGAAGGCCGCCTCTTGTGCATAAAAAGAGAGGTACCAAACTGCCTCAACTAAAGTAACTCGATATAAAAAAATCAAATTCGATCACTAAAGTTGAAATTATGATTCTTAAAACATGTTGTTTAGAACAGAAATTCCCCGAAACCGCGACGGTGTGGTGGTGGGAGGTGTAGTTTAGTAGGTGTGGTGCCACCTAGCGGGGAGTCCCTGAACTACGCCCTCAACACGTCGATATACGCTGTTCCAGGAGCCTGTAATTTACTTATAGCGTGACACACGCTGCAGCTCTGGAATTCTGGATCCAGCAGGCCTTTTAGTGAGTGGAGGGCCGGCACCGGTGGCACTGCTATTAGTAGGTGCTGATATTGGCCGAGACGGACTTGGCGGGATAAGAGTGTATGTGTGTGTGGCACTTGACAATTTAAAGGAAATTTGTGGTATTGGATATTACACACGAAATATAGAAAAGGGACCTGACGCAGCCGAGAGTTATACAGAGACGTGTTGGTGGAAACTGTGAGGAGGTTTAGCTGTATTGTGAGAGCAATACACACAGAAGGAAGTGAACTCTCTCTCTCTCTCTCTCTCTCTCTCTCAACTGTATACAGGAAGACAAAAAAATAAACTTTCCCACTGGACGCGATAACTTGTGACAAACGACGAGGAAAGTTTTTGCACCGTTCATTACCTCGGTGACGGAACGCGGGAGTGAAAAAAAAATAAAATAAAATAAAATTCATACTTTACAAAAATTTACCTTCACAAATAAAAGTGTGAATATTGAGTTGTGTGATGCGTAGAAAATATTTGTAATAGAAATTTCTTTATTGTTTGCAAATATCACCTTAGTATGGTTAGTACCTTTGTTTATATATGTACTGTACATAGTTTATTGATTTTTAGTTTCAGCAATCAGCGTCATGATGTGTGTAACTCACGCCAGGGGTAACAACGGGCTTGTACCTCACACTGAATTACATGAACGAAAGCGTTGTAACTCACCAGATTAGAGAAATACGGCTACAACTCAAATTAGATTACAAAACCGCTCTGTAACTCACTCGATTACAGAACCGCGCTGTAACTGAATACAAAAACGTTCTTTCTCACAACTCACACTAGGATACAGCAACAGAGGCTTGTAGCTCACATAATTACAGAAATAATCGTGAAATAATGTAAAGCCTCATCTACCGGAAGTGACGTATAATGTTGTGTTGGGAGGTCATGACCCACCAAGATACCCGGGCAGTACAGTGACATGGAGTAACTGGTCACGGGGGCACGGCAAGGTGAGTGGGGGCATAGGTGGGCGTTAGGGCATATTATCACCAGCCGCTGTAATGTTGACTTGAGGTGTGAAACTGTATTGTTGCTGTATCAAGTTTGCCTCAGTGTTTGGTGAGGTAGAGTGGGAGAGGGATGGTGGTGGGAGGGAGTTGTGAATGGTGAGGTAGAGTGGTAGAGTAGGATGGTGAGTGGTGATGAGGAAGGCTTGTAGAGTATAGAGGAGGTAGGGCTGTTAGAGCATGGTGGGCCAAGGAGGAGGAGGAGGAGATGAAAGGAGGAAGAGAAGGAGGAGGAGGAGAAGGAGAAGGATAAGAAAGAGGAGGAGGAGAGAGAATCTCAAACTATGAACATTCTCCAGTAAGTACCATATACACACACGGCTATTTTACAACACATAACAAACACACACACAAACAACAACAACACACACACACACACACACACACACACACACACACACACACACACACACACACACACACACACACACACACCTTCACAAATCGCGTCTTTCTTCCCAATTTGAATCGGAGCAGAACACATCAGGAGCTTGTGTCGGAATCTCTCGCTCCTGTGTGTAAAATGGTGAATCAAGTTTTCATACGTAACGGGAATTTTGGTTATGGGGTTTGGTGAAGTTACCCAATACTATGTTAGAGGTTATATAATCGTATAATACACACACACACACACACACACACACACACACACACACGCCAGAGAGAGAGAGACAAAGTGTTCATGGAATTTTAGACAACTTACACCCGTAGTTCATCCAACGTTGTAAAAAATGAATTATTGATAGATTCATGTATGTATGTATGTATGCATGTATGTATGTATGTATGTATGTATGTATGTATGTATGTATGTGAGAGGCTTTAACTAGGGGTCGTTAGTGGCTCAAGACACTTTTTTGACTGTGATTTGTTCATAACTGTGTAAGACTGCACCACAGGTTACTGCCTCAACCTGTATTTAATCCCCATCTGTGTGACCGGATGGCTGATCGCAGGAGCGGCTGACGTCATAGATACACCAGGCTGTGGGTTCTGAGAAGTTTTGTCTATTTTGTGTTGTGTCTCATGTTCACGTTTATGTGTTTACTGTTTGTCATTTGGGTGTTTATTGAAGTTGTGGTACTGAGAAGAATGTGTGTGTGTGTGTGTGTGTGTGTGTGTGTGTGTGTGTGTGTGTGTGTGTGTGTGTGGTGTGTGTGTGTGTGTGTGTGTGTGTGTGTGTGTGTGTGTGTGTGTGTGTGTGTGTGTGTGTGTGTGTGTGTGTGTGTGTGTGTGTGTGTGTGTGTGTGTGTGTGTGTGTGTGTGTTTTGTTGTTATATGTTCAGGGTCATGTTTTTCTCTATTTTCGTCTGTTTTTCAGCGTGATGGTGGGCGGTGGGCGGCGGAGCAGGCTGGTGGGCGGCGGTGAGGCGGCGCGCGCCATGACCGGGGACGGCACGGGCGGGGGGGCGCATGAGCCCAGCACTGGGGCGGCGGGGCGGCACCCTGGGCGTCCCGGACGACCCCCCCGACAAGAGAGCTGATGGACACGATGGACGACGACAAGGAGGAGGGGGCGGCAGGCGTGGGTCCTCGGCGGGGCTCACGCGCCTCCACAGCCGCTCCATGACCTCCTCCCCCAGGCCCTTCATGATCATGCGCTCCCAAAGCTCAACCGCCGCGTCCAACTCAACGTAGGCGGCGTGCGGCACGAGGTGCTTTGGCGCACGCTGGAGCGTCTGCACACCCGCCTTGGCCGCTTGCGGGAGTGTAACACACATGAGGCCATCATGGAGATCTGCGACGACTACTCGCTCATCGACAACGAATATTTCTTTGACCGGCACCCGCGATCATTCTCCTCCATCCTCAACTTTTACCGCACGGGGAAGCTTCACCTGGTGGAGGAGATGTGCGTCCTCGCCTTCTCTGACGACCTCGAGTACTGGGGCATCGACGAGCTGTACCTCGAGTCTTGCTGTCAGCACAAATACCACCAGCGCAAGGAACACGTCCACGAGGAGATGCGTAAGGAGGCAGAGTCCCTTAGGCAGCGGGAGGAGGAGGACTTCGGAGACGGGTGGTGCGCGCCCTACCAGAAGTTCCTGTGGGATCTACTAGAGAAGCCACAGACGTCCCTCGCTGCCCGGGTGAGTACCAGGGCCTCCCGGTCCACACCTGGCAATACTGCCATACACACCTGACTAATTTACTCTTACTACCTGGAAGTTCACTCGAGGTTAAACTTAGCAGAGTAAGTGGACTAACTCACAAAACCTATAGTAATATGGAGTTCATCCTTGCATTTTCTCAGTCTATATACAGTACTGTATATTAACTACTGCAGGTCGTCCTTACATAAAATCTACAAACGTTAACGCTAATGGTGTTTATTCAGTTGGTAATATTTGGAACTATTCACTGTTAACTAATGGAGTAATAATAAATAAAATGCAGTAATTACCTGATGCCAGCATGTCTAAGATATCATTCGTCCCCAGTAGAATGTCGACGTTCAGTAAACACACACCACTGTTAACTGTTCCTCAGTAACGTTCACGTCTAATACGTCACTGCAACAAATAAGGGAAATTGTGATGTGTTAGCGAACAGTTGCAGGTATTGATGGGGTGACCTGTGACCTACACCAGCCATTGTCCAGCGTCAACCCGAGAGCATCAGCTGACGGCGAGAGAGAGAGAGAATCACTTCATTGTGTCTCCTCCGCCCTTGGCTGGTAGTAAAGGCGCTCTCCCATTATCTGAGTCCAGGGATTTATTGCATTTTTTTTTTACTGTAATGATGCAACATGAGCTGCTGTGAGGACTGGCGGAACAGAGCTTTAAAGGAATATAATCCTGTCAGTAGGTAAAGTTGGGGCTCATGGCCACGTGAGGAAAATTATAGAGAAGTCTTTTATAGAAGAAACAGGTAGAGGAAGCGAGATAAAATGATATTGAACTTACATACAATCAAGTTACTTTTGGCCTCTCAATCCCGTTACTTCTGTTCTACTGTTGTTATTCAGAGAAGCGACAACGAGGACTTCTCTTGCTCGTTTATTCGTACACAACAAGAACCTTTTCTCATACGGTATTAATCTAGGCATTATTCTCCCCACTGTACCATGTGTATATCAACAAACCCATTTCCTCTCGCTCAAATATTTCATGAATGCAGGAAAATAATAAACTTTTCTCCCGTGTTCACATGTGAGATGAGGTGAGTAAAGGGAGAGGAGAGAGGGACAATGTGTAGTGAGGAGAGAGAATGTGTGGTGAGGAGAGACCGAGAGAGGCAGTGTGTGCGTGTGTGTGTGTGTGTGTGTGTGCTGTTAGTGTCTCACGGACGAAGAGCCGGTCATTAAATTGTTATCGGCCATTGTAGTGTTTAATCCTCCTCCTCCTCCTCCTCTTCTTCATCCTCCTCGTCCTCCTCAACAAAGCCAGGGTGAGGGACACGTGTCAGAGGCGGGGCGAGGACACGTGTCAGAGGCGGGGCGAGGACACGTGTCGAGAGTGTTGATTGATAGAGAGATAACACGAAGAGATCTTAGTCTAAATGTTCAAAGATAACATAAAAAATAGTGGGTTTAGAGACTTGGCGATGGTTGAGACGAGAAGCAGAGATAACAAGAGGTTTGGAAGTAACGATAAGACACATGGAGATAGAGAGAGCTAACAGGATGCATAGAGACAAAGAAAGAGAGAGAGATGAGGTACGAGACAGATAACACGACCGAGACGGGGAGAGACGGAGGAGGAGGAGGTAGTGGTGGTGGTAGAGGCGACAGTGAGAGGGGGTGGTAGTGGTAGTTGTGGTGGTAATGGGTTAGAGGTGGGTTAGTGGTGGTGGTGGTGGTAGTTGAGCCTCCTTGGCCACCACCACCACCACCACCACCACCACCACCACCACCACCACCACCACCACCACCATTACCACCACCACCACCACCACCTTTCCACTCCTGTCATTCTTATGTAAAAAACAAAAAACAAATATTGACAGATAATTTCAATGACGACTAACCCACACGCGCCACACCGTCACATTACACCACGCCACACCGTCACACCACGCCACACCGTCACACCACACCGTCAGGCCCCCACCCAGCCATTCCTAGCAACACCGCCTGATATCCTGACTGAAAGCGGCAATAGAGATTATCAAAAGAGATCTATATCAGGTAATTAATGGAGGATAATATATTCTAGACTGATATTCATTGCTTCGGGGGGTGAGAAGAGAGAGAGAGAGAGAGATTCGTCTGATTACCATCTTGATTGACTCTGTTCTCTAAGTGGCAGGAAGGCCTGGTCCCCAGCTGTGGCCTCCTGATTGGATTTTGGGTTTCCATTGGCTGCTCTGTGATTGGTTATATTATGATGTCTAAGTAGCTGCTCTCTTATTGGCTCTTCTGTGGAGCTTGTAAATATTGGTGGATTGGTTGAGTTGTCTCTAAAACTAACTTCACTGTTTGGTTGACTGACTGACTTGCTGTCTGATTGGTTGACTGACTGACTGGCTGTCTGATTGGTTGACTGACTGGCTGACTAATTAATTGATTGGTTGACTGACTATTTGGTTGATTGGTTGACTGACTTGCTGTCTGATTGGTTGACTGACTGGCTGACTAATTAATTGATTGGTTGACTGACAAATTGGTTGATTGGTTGACTGACTATTTGGTTGATTGGTTGACTGACTTGCTGTCTGATTGGTTGACTGACTGGCTGACTAATTAGTTGATTGGTTGACTGACAAATTGGTTGATTGGTTGACTGACTATTTGGTTGATTGGTTGACTGACAAATTGGTTGATTGGTTGACTGACTTAATTATCTTCCATTACGGTTTATCCAGTTTCTCTAGGTTGACTTAACACGTGTCTTCTTAATGACTTTAATTCCCAAATGGCTGTTTACCGGATCGCCTTGTTTACCGGATTGCCTTGCTTACCGGACTGCCTTGTTTATCGGAATTACTCGTTTATCGGAACACTGACCATTTCTAACGTTATTATGCCCCTTTATATCGAAGAGAAGAGCATAAATAATCACCTTTGTTTGCTTGTCTGTCTGTAATACTGTCTTGTCTCTCCTTCTGTCTGTCTGCCCTGTCTTGTCTACCTGTAATTTGGTCTGACTGTCCTTCTATTCTTTCTTACTTATTCTTGTCTGTCTTATCTGTCTATATTTCTATCTGTCCGTCCACCGTTCCGTCATTCCGTAACAAAAGAGATTCCACTCATGTCTGTCTGTCTGCCTGTAACTCCTTCTGTCTGTCCATATTCCACTCCTGTCAGTCTGTCCTGTTTTGTCTGTAACTTTGTCTGTCTTCTCTTGTCTGTACTTCTGTCTATCTATCCGTCCAAAAAAATCGTTTCCATTTCAGTACCTTTAGGACGACACCGATGATTAACGTTAAATGTGGCAAGAAAGTTCACGTCATGACTATCTCGAGTCTGCTTTGACGGCCAGGCAGTTCCCAACTTAATTTACCGGAGTTATGGGCCATGATCGAGCCGGATATGTTGACGGGATATATATAACCCTAACTATAATCCTGACCTTAATCGTATTTTTTAATCTTAGCTTAACTTAACCTAACCCTAAACTTTAATCCTGACCTTAATCGTATATTTTAATCTTACCTTAACCTAACCTAACCTGATCTAACCATATTTGAATTTAATCTATAACCTTATCCCAACTGAAGCTAATTGAACCTAACTTTACCAAACCTTAACCTAACCTAACCAAAGAGAGAGAGAGAGAGAGAGAGAGAGAGAGAGAGAGAGAGAGAGAGAGAGAGAGAGAGAGAGAGAGAGAGAGAGAGAGAGAGTAGGCTATTATAACGTTACACTGTAGATGAAAATAACAAAGACCGTTCATATACGACACAACCTTTATCTCTCCCTAGTTGACGTAAGAAGTAGAGATACTGATGATGAAATGAATATATAACTGTCTTACATAATGGAAAATATAATATAAATATCAATAATTCTATACATCTTATGAAGGGGGGGGGGTCGTTAAGGCACAGAATAAAACGACTCCCCGTCGACTCGTAGATCAGAAAACACCAAACAAACGATAACTGCTGATATTTGTACGAGTGAGGAGCTCGTCACTGGTTGTAAAACATATAAATATCAGTTATTATCACTCAGTGTCTTAACAAGGGACAAACGACCCTCATCATCTCGCGTGGATTAGATAATGTAAACAATTATCACATTTTCCTCGCTGAGTCTCGTCCCTTTATCGAGCTATACACCGCCTCCCTCCTCCTACAGCTGCTGGAGGAACAAGAGGGAAGTGAGCTGGACAAAGAGTAACATATCGTTAAGGTTCCTCCCCTCTTTGTTGCCCGGGTCTGATGGGTGACTCGCCATGAGGGAGGAGCAGGGAAAGGGCAGGGTCTGGGGTGAGGAGGGAAGGGTCTAGGTTAGTCAGGGGAGAGGCGAGGCTTAGGGCAGGGGGTGGAAAGGGGAGGGATGAGGGGAGGGTCTCTGGGGTGGTGAGGAGATAGGCAAGGGGACCGCTTAGTTAGAGCCAAGGGATGGTATCCTTTTTCCCTTTGTGTGTGTGTGTGAGCCTAACTTCCTTTTCTGTAAATAGTAAAAGGGGGAAAGGGTGGTGGAGGAGGGGGGGAGAAGTGGTGGAAGAGGGGGAAAGGGGTGGTGGAGGAGGGGAGGAGAGTTGGTGGAGGAGGGGGAAAGGGGTGGTGGAGAAGGGGGGAAAGTTGGTGGTAGAGGAGGGGGGAAAGTTGCGGTAGAGGGGGGCATAAGAGGGACACTTAGCCAGCCGCTGTTTGTCTGGCCCGAGGATTAGGTCGACATGTTTCTGGGAATCCTGTTGGTAGGGAAGTCCTTCTTGGTCCTGTCGCCAGATCCTTTACTGTACCGAAGAACTTGATCAATGGGCTTTTGTTTACCCCTTAGCTGGTCGTCGTGCGCCTGAGAGGGAGAAAAAAAAAACCCGAACCATAACAAAAACATAAATACCTTTCCATTTTATCTTGAAGTATTGAATGGATTTTTATTGTGGTTGTTGCTGTGGGATTTTTTGTGGTAGATATAATGGTGTGGTTGATTTATGAAGAGATTTTATATTATATATCACGAGACTATGTGGTAAGTGTGTGTGTGTGTGTGTGTGTGTGTGTGTGTGTGTGTGTGTGTGTGTGTGTGTGTGTGTAGATGTGTTATGGTTGTGTTAGTTGTTTGTTTCTTGGTGGTTAGGTTAGGGCTAGGTTAGGTTAGGGTTAGGGGTTAGGTTAGGTTAGGTTAGGTTAGGTAGGTTATGTATTGCGATGTTTGCACCTTTTTCCTTTGTTTCTATTCTTTTCTGCTTTATATTCTATTCATGTTGCTCTGTTTTATTCGTTTATTTTTTCTGTTTCTTTTCTATCTACTACCCTTTCTTCCTCGCACAGTACCATATCTCTAGTCAACAGTACCACACATCTCTAGTCAACAGTACCACACATCTCTAGTCAACAGTACCACACATCTCTAGTCAACACTACCACACATCTCTAGTCAACAGTACCACACATCTCTAGTCAACAGTACCACACATTTCTGGTCCATAGTACCACACATCTCTAGTCAACAGTACCACACATCTCTAGTCAACAGTACCACACATCTCTAGTCAACAGTACCACACATCTCTAGTCAACAGTACCACACATCTCTAGTCAACAGTACCACACATTTCTGGTCCATAGTACCACACATCTCTAGTCAACAGTACCACACATTTCTGGTCCATAGCAACACACATCTCTAGTCAACAGTACCACACATTTCTGGTCCATAGTACCACACATCTCTAGTCAACAGTACCACACATTTCTGGTCCATAGCAACACACATCTCTAGTCAACAGTACCACACATCTCTAGTTAACAGTACCACACATCTCTAGTCCACAGTACCACAGCCCTGGACCACCACCACCACCACCATTAGTCTCGCCCGACATGCCCCGTGCCGCCGGTCCTTCAGACTCGTCAAGGCTCCCAGCAAGTTGCCATGAACAAAAGACTCCCCCCAGGCCTCCCCCAGCCTTTGTTGTGTGCTCTGTGTAGCGTGAAGCCCCGGATCCTGTGCTAGCGAGAGGAGCGAACACCTCAATCTTGTGCTAGGTTTTTTTTTTTGTCAGTTTACAGCAACGAATTCTCTCCCTCGTGTTTTATTCGATACAGACAGTTTACCCTCGGTCTGACACACAGCTGTACTGGACACCATCTGACGGCTGGTTAACTTCATAAGCTGGGTGGGAAGTTTATTCCTGGTCTTATATATATTCACCTTATTTCTTATTTTTCTTGGTCGTATTATATTCAGTATCTCTCTTCCCGTGTATCTCTCTTCCCGTGTATCTCTCATCCCGTGTATCTCTCATCCCGTGTATCTCTCATCCCGTGTATCTCTCATCCCGTGTATCTCTCATCCCGTGTATCTCTCATCCCGTGTATCTCTCATCCCGTGTATCTCTCATCCGTGTATCTCTCACCCCGTGTATCTCTCATCTGTGTATCTCTCATCCGTGTATCTCTCATCCCGTGTATCTCTCATCCCGTGTATTCCCTCATCCTGTATCTCTCATCCCGTGTATCTCTCATCCTGTATCTTTCATCCGTGTATCTCTCATCCCGTGTATCTCTCATCCCTATCTCTCATCCCGTGTATCTCATCCCGTGTATCTCCCGTGTATCTCTTCCCGTGTATCTCTCATCCTGTATCTCTCATCCCGTATATCTCCCCTGTAGTATCTCTTCCCTGTATCTCTCCTGTATCTATCATCCTGTATCTCCCCCTGTATCTCTCATCCCGTGTATCTCTCATCCTGTATCTCTCATCCCTATCTCCATCCCGTGTATCTCCCATCCCGTATCTCTCATCCGTGTATCTCTCATCCTGTATCCCCGTGTATCTCCTCATCCTGTATCTCTCATCCCGTGTATCCTCGTCCCATCTCTCATCCTGTATCTCATCCCGTGTATCTCTATCCGTGTATCTCTCATCCCGTATCTCATCCTATCTTCATCCCGTGTATCTCTCATCCCGTGTATCTCTCATCCCGTGTATCTCTCATCCCGTGTATCTCTCATCCCGTGTATCCTCTCATCCCGTGTATCTCTCATCCCGTGTATCTCTATCCCGTATCTCCTCATCCCGTGTATCTTCATCATCCGTGTATCTCTCATCCCGTATCTCTTATCCCGTGTATCTCTCATCCCGTGTATCTCTCATCCCGTGTATCTCTAATCTAACCCGATTTTTTTGTCCGTGAACTCTTCTGAGATCAACAAATCGTTTAAATATACATATTTTTCTTAAGAACACTTCAGGTTCGTAGAGCCTTACTTCCATTGCTTTTACCCCCACTCCTCGCCCCCACCCTCCTTCCTCACCCTCCTTTCTCCTCGCCCCTACCTCTTCCTCCCTCCCTCCTCCTCCTCCTCCTCCCATATCCCTCCCCAGGCCAGGTCGTCTTACACTGGTGGTAGTAAACTGCAAGCGCCGCTGGACCGTAGAGTTTTATCGTAGCCATAATATTACGTTGCTCCGGGTCTTAATGGGGCCCAACCTAACCTAACTTAACCTGACCTAACCTAACCATTAGAAATTGGAGTCCATTATAATTGGGCAACAATCTTTATTGTTAGGTTAGGACTGGACCTTAACTAACTAAATTCAGGACAGTTGTATTCTGGGGGAGTCATGTGTAGTCTAGGGAGGTCAGCTGTATTCAAGAAGGTCAGTTGTGGTCTGACGAGGTCAACGTAGTCTAGGGAGGTCAGCTGTAGTCTAGGGAGGTCAGCTGTGGTCTAATGGTCAGTGTCTGACGAGGTCAATGTGTAGTCTAGGAGGTCAGCTGTTGTCTAAGGAGGTCAGCTGTAGCCAGGGAGAAGCTTGGGATTATTATTATTTGTTTGAAAGTATTGATTCTCTTGTGGCCATCCCAACCTCCTCCCATCCTCCCTCCCTCCCTATCCTCCCTCCCTATCCCTCCCTCCCACATCTCGCCCACCCACCGACCCCACACACCCACACCCACCACCGACCCACACACCCACACACCCACCGACCCACTCAAAACAAAAAATTTTCTTCATATTTTCTGTCTACTTTCACATCTCAGTGTCTTGTTTACAGTGAGCTGAGAGATTATGACCTAAGAGCCGCCCTGCGACTCTCAGAGAATAGGAGAGACATAATGGAGAGAAAGAGATAATGGTGAGAGATAATTACACATATAATCCTTATTTTTTATGAATTTGCTTAGAGTGTAATTTTCATCTCTCTCTCTCTCTCTCTAAACACATTTTAACATAAATTTCATTGAAGTGTAAATGATAAAATAAAAAGATCATTTAAAATTATAAAGACATATAATGACGAAGGCCGCTGTTGTCATCGATCGAAACATTATGAGACTGAGCGAAGAAGATCCGACCAGGAATTCCCAGACTTCTTAAGAAAATAGCGGAATTGATGGAGTTTTTAAAGAAGTAATTAAAAGACCGAGAGTATACCGGTAGGTGAGGTCGGGATATTTTTTTTTTTTTTTTACATTTTAACGACGATTATATTTCACGGTGATATGTGCTAAGTATATCGTGGCTATTACATTATCCAAGTCTATTTAATGAAATATATAATTTAAGATACGTTTCGTCTAAATTTACAATCTACCTTGAGTGTGTGCGTGTAGAGGAAGACTGTTGTGAATTATTAAGAAACAAAGGTGTGGGGCAGCTTGGTCTGAAATATTCATGAAGTAGCCGATTATTTTTACAACAGGTGACGGAAACTATGCGGTGCTGTAAACGAACGTAATATACAACGTTTCAAGACAACTAAAGTAATACAGAAACGTTTCACTTCAGTTGACATGATATATATAACATGTACTAATCCTTTTAGCTTCAAATACGATAACAGGAAGGGGAACTTGAGATAACAGATGCAGGTTAGCTTACAATGATAACAGATGGTAGAGGTCGGGTGGACTCGCGTGCCTACTAGACGGAGAATATGTATGGCCAAGTATACCAGGGAAGGAGAATATAGCTTATTAAAAATTGGTTGACTTTTGAGCCTTTACATACACTGGCAATATCCAATATGGTGTGTTAGAATAAATACATTACTTTAACCAGATAAGTTAACTTGGTATCAGTTTGGGAAGAAAAAATAACATTGGCTTGTTTGTACCAGGCATAAAAAATGGTTTGTTATTGTAAAAAAAAAATCGATAAATCAAGACCTATTAAACGTTGATTAATAACACTGGCAGGTGGAGCAATCAAAACAACAACAACCGCCATATTGTCATTTAACAGATATTGTCACCCCTTCCGTCTAGTACCATCCCACAGTCTCCCCTTCCGTCTAGTACCATCCCACAGTCTCCCCTTCCGTCTTGTACCATCCCACCGTCTCTCCGTCTAGTACCATCCCACAGTCTCCCTTCCGTCTAGTACCATCCCACAGTCTCCCTTCCCGTCTAGTACCATCCCACAGTCTCCCTTCCGTCTAGTACCATCCCACAGTCTCCCTTCCGTCCTAGTACCATCCCACAGTCTCCCTTCCGTCTAGTACCATCCCACAGTCTCCCTTCCGTCTAGTACCATCCCACCGTCTCCCTTCCGTCTAGTACCATTCCACAGTCTCCTCCGTCTTGTACCATCCCACCGTCTCTTCCGTCTAGTACCATTCAACAGTCTCCTTCCGTCTAGTACCATTCCACAGTCTCCTCCAGTGTATTCCCTTTCCCAGTATGACCTTTTCGACTGCTTTTATCCTTTCTTGTATAGTGTTATCTTCTTCTCCACCTTCCTCCTTTCTTCCTCTCTCTATGCTTCCTCCACCTCTCCTGGGTGAGGTGGTGAGTGAGGACGTGTCTCTCTCCACGGGATTATTGTGGGGTGGTGGTGTGTGGTAGGAACGGGGTGTGGCAGGAGACGGGTGTGTAGGAGACGGGGTGTGGTAGAGGACAGGGTGGTAGGAGACGGGGTGTGGTGTAGGAGACGGGGTGGTAGGAGACAGGTGTGGTAGGAGACGGGGTGTGTAGGGAGACAGGTGTGGTAGGAGAAGGGTGTGTAGGTAACGGGGTATGGTAAGGACGGTGTGGTAGGAGACGGGATGTAGGAGGAGAAGGGGTGTAGTAGGTAACGGGCATGGTGGGGACGGGGTGTGGTAGGGTACAGGGCTAGGTAGGGCATTTATGTAGAGCCTGCTCAATAAGATGCGTCTTGCAGTGGCCTGGGAGGGCAGGGGAGGAGCGTTTTGGAATATCAAGTGGTTTACGCGGTTATGCACAAGCCGCGCCCGCTCGTAAACTGTTTTGAGGGGCGACATTCCAGCGTGGCTTGATCCATCCTCATGTCCTTGTCCAGTTTTGTCCTCCACCCTAATCCAACCGAGCCCAGTTTATTGCCCCCAGTCATCCCCGTCTAACCCAGTCTGTTCTTCCAGCCCAGTTCAATCCATCCCAGTTTATTGCCTCAGTCCAGCTCCGTCTATCTCCCCAGTCTATCCCAGCACAGTCCGCCACGCTCAATCTAGCCCAGTCCCATTCAACGGGAAAGTAAAAATTACCAGCGTCCTCCTCTGTTTCTGAGGTTTCTCTATCCGTCCAGGTCCTGTCTTGTGCCCTGTCCCAAGCTGATCCACACCTATTAACGCCTGGGTCCACCAACCTGATCAAACCCGGTCTAGCACTTTCAACCCGCGCGATTACGGTGTCTTACCAGTCTAGTCTTGTGGGTGTGTCCTAAGTTCAGGTTCCCCGCCGGCCCCGTCCAGTACCGGAACCTGAATTTGTTTATTATCTGAAGCTGCCCACGTCACGATCCTGGGTGTTGCCCTGTCCACTTCACACTCGTCCTATCCCCGCCTATCGTTCTTGCCCTGGTTGTCCTATCCACTTATCCTATTCTTTCCCAAATTTCAGTCCTCACCTCGTCTGTCTCTCCTCCCTCCCCCTCCCGTGTCCTACCTCGTCTGCCCCCCTCCTCCTCCCCCTCCCTGCTGCCTCTGTGAACACACACCTGCTCTTGATGTGTATCTTCATCTGAGAGAGTGACTCACCGTGATGAAAGGTCTCCTCACCTAGAGAGTGACTCACCGTGATGAAAGGTCTCCTCACCTAGAGAGTGACTCACCGTGATGAAAGGTCTCCTCACCTAGAGAGTGACTCCATCTGATGAAAGGTCTCCTCACCTCAACCCTTCAGAAAAACAAACGCTTCTTTATCTCTTGGTAAAAGAAACATCTTTGCTTTGTTTCTTAAGAAATCGCATTTTTAACGCTTGAGAACGCATCCTCTCTTAAATCGCTTCCTCAATTTCGGAAGTAAAATAGAAAGCCTTTTTTTATCTTCTGGGAAGGTGTTGTTTCCCCTTAATGGCTTCCTCGCCTGGGGACGGTCACCAGTAGAAGCTTGAGGCTAAATTCACCCCACACTCTTGTAGCTCTCTCTCGGGAGACTCTGGGGCCCCCTCTACAATTGTGAGGGCCCCTCCACACACTGGAGGGAGGGAGAGGGTGACAGTGGTTCCTCTCTCTGTAGTCGCTAGAGAGGAGGAAGAGAGTGGTCGTAATTTTCAGAGAGAGAGAGAGAGAGAGAGAGAGAGAGAGAGAGAGAGAGAGAGAGAGAGAGAGAGAGAGAGAGAGAGAGAGAGAGAGAGAGAGAGGTCGTGGCTCTATTAACTCATTGAGAGAGGAAGATCGTGGCTTCTCTAGTGAGTGAGACAGCAGTGGTAGTAGTTGTTGTAGTAGTGACTTTCCACTGTACATTTGCCGATATACCAATAAAACGCGTTTATAGTGTACGTAAGAGAGAGAGTATCGCCTTTAATACTCCACTCCTACATATACATAAAACTTAGAACCCAGAAGTAAAGCCATATTCTTGGAGCAACATTGACACTTAACATGAAAGAGATCTTATCAGAGTCGGGGATACAAAATGACCTTTATTGATAGCTCTTGTTTTGTATGTTTGTAATAACCGAAAAGTGACTGTTTAGTGTTTACCCTCTTTAAATATTACGTCCATCTAGAGTTAAATTACTCTATACGGAATATATACAACCTGGGATACTAAAATACTTTTATTAATAGCTATATTTTGTATGTTTTGAGGATATGTGGGCGGCAAGGACTGTTTATCCCTCTAAGGTTGAATCTTTTATAGCGAATGTAAACAAATTTCCCACAACGTGTCGTGTGGTTGTGACGTCTTGGTGAGTCTTGAGGGAGACTATCGCGATATACGAGACTCTCTGTACCCATGTTTACTCGTCCTATCTCACGTCCGCTTTCCGAACTTGGCCCAAGAGAGAAACTATAGCAAGATACGACAATCACAAACCATCTTAGTTTCGTCTTATCTCAGTCTTGGCTGGAGGAGGACAACCAACACAAGATACAAGAATTACCGGCCATGTCACTCGTTGTCTTGACCACACGAGTAAGCAGCGGGGAACACGACACATTGGGTGGGTGGGTGGGTGGGTGGTGGTGGGTGGAGTTGGATGATGGTGGATGGAGGTGGATAGTGGTGGGTGGAGGTGTGTGTTGGTAGTGGGTAGGAGGAAGATGTTGGTGTGTAGAGACGTGTGTTGGTGGTGGAAGGAAGGTGTTGGTGGGTGGTGGTGATGATAGGTGGAGGCGTTTTGAGTTGGGAGGAGGAGGAGGTGGGTGCAGACTATACCTCGCTAGTAACACACAAGGAAGAAGAATATCAACAACAAGAACGACAAATATCATGACGCCATAATCTATTTCCCCGTTCCTAACCTTTCCCCATTATTTATGTAACATCTCGCGAATTTCCTTTCACGTAAGTTCATTCTCAATTTGGTCTTAAAAGCCGAGGATATAATATCTTTCAGAGTTTTATTTCAACTAATCTAAAACACCGTCTTCTTGTTTGTTAATCCCAGAGCCATAGTGAATGTTGTCGTTAATTGTTGGTGATAATTATGTAACCTTACTTAAACGAGTTTCAGGAGAGGACTTGCCCCAGTTAAGAGAGGCCTCAGTGAACACTTGTGTTAGGGGCCGGAACAAGATATTCTGAGTGGCTGCCATTTACGTTTTATTATGCAGTATTTTGTGTGATGACATGAAATAAAGCGGCAGCCTTGGCACATAACACAACCATAAAGTGTGTGTGTGTGTGTGTGTGTGTGTGTAGTGTGTGTGTGCCCACCAGCTGCATCATAATGCTTTGTCAGACACTTAATCACGGTTTTAATCTAACTCTTTGTTAATACTAGAATGAGTGTAATCAGTTGTGCACCAGAAGACACATGTGTTGGGATTCCGTGTTGACTTAAAAGGAATTATCTGTGATGGGAAGTCGTATAGACAGATACAACCATTAAGACAACAAACACCAGCACTCAGCCCCCTGGACCTCACCCAAACAACCACCAACATGTACACACGTTTCCTCTCCCACAAACAACCTAACATTAAACCTATCAAGATGGGCGGCGATTCTCAAAAGCTCTGTACATTAATCGTTGTTTTCCGCCATAACTGGAGACCCGCAGAACGTATCTTGAAGTCAGGGGACAACTCACTGGAAATGTAACATCGTGGGAAACCTTGTGAGAATTCAGGCCACCCATGGGATATGACTCCACACTAAACAAATAAAAGAAGTGGAGGATGCGGGAGGATATCTGGACCCATTGACATTCGTGGGGGGCGAGGTTGAAGGAGAGAGGGTGGGTGCTGTCCTTGGTGTGTCTGTTCTACAAGACAACACCACCGACTACACCACCACCAAAACTCATTCCCCAGAGTACCCTCCAGAGCCTCGTGTTCCTTAGTGATAACTCCAGCTCTCCCGCGCCAGTCAGTCGGGCTCCTGTCCTCTTAACGTATTGCCATAACTCTCTGATTCACAACCGTCTCCTAATGTATTGTGACGTCTTCCGTGATACACTAGCGTCTCTTAATGTATTGTTAAGTCTCCCCCAAAAAGTCTGTGTTTTCACAACTAGCGCGGCGTCTTCCCAAATAGCGCGGCGTCTTCCCAAATAGCGCGGCGTCTTCCCCAAATAGCGGCGTCTTCCCAAATAGCGCGGCGTCTTCCCAAGTAGTGCGGCGTCTTCCAAATAGTGCGCGCTTCCCAAATAGCGCGGCGTCTTCCCAAATAGCGCGGCGTCTTCCCCAAATAGCGCGGCGTCTTCCCAAATAGCCGGCGTCTTCCAAATAGCGCGGCGTCTTCCAAATAGTGCGGCGTTCCCCAAGTAGCGCGGCGTCTTCCCAAATAGCGCGGCGTCTTCCCCAAATAGCGCGGCGTCTTCCCCAAATAGAGCGGCATCTTCCCAAATAGCGGCGTCTCTCCAAATAGCGCGGCGTCTCCCCAATAGCGCGGCGTCTCTCATTAGCTCGGCGTCTTCCTAAATAGCGCGGCGTCTCCTCAATTAGCGAGCCATCTCCCAAATAGCACAGCATCTTCCCAAATAGCTCAGCGGTGGAACAGATAACGCAGCGTCTTCCCGTAAAAAAGTGCAGCCATCTCCCAAGAGTACCACCCAGTATGTCATTCCACAGCGGGGCACGGGGGTGTGGGCGGGGTAGAGGGGGGACGAAGAGTAGGCCAGCCGAATTGTCAGATATGCTTTGGAGAATCTATCGTGGAGATTTTATGGAGATTCTAAACAGAAGGAGAGATTTAAGGAGGCCAGTGTGTATCTCAGAGATGGTATCAAGTTATTTCGTGTTGTTGAGGGCCAGCACGAGATGTGAAGGTCCTGGAGCAACTGAGAAAATGTTTTGAGATAATGGAAGAATTTGGAGATCGTAAAGGAGTTAAGAGACTGAAGATAAGACACTGTAGAGGAGAGAAATTGAGACACAAGAGGAAATGAGACACTATACAGGAATTGAGAGACTGTGGAGTAGCTGGGAGACTGAACAAGAGAGATATTGAGACAAAAGGAAGTAAGACACTGTTAAGGAGTTAAGAGACTGTAGAGGGGAGAGATATTGAACCACGAGAAAATGAGACGCTGTAAAAGAATTGAGAGACTGTAAAGATTGTACGGGAGATCTTAGAGGACTGGGAGCACTACAGAGGAAGATCTTAGGTAAGTCTTCAGTAAACAGAGGCAAGCGGGCCTCGTGTTACCTCCCCAACACCAGTGATCGTATCGGATCTTTCCCAGGGATTCCTCTCCTCTTTCTCTGCTGTCCACCGTAAGCCTGGTCGAGGGTGAGATGTTCTCTCTCTCTCTCTCTCTCCCTTTCTTTTTATGGCCGAATCACTTAAATTTTATCATTAATTGGGGCTGATATTCAATCTGATGCCTCGTTTTAACGCTCGTCTCATTATATGGCTCACCTTGTTATAGCGCCTCCATCAATGTAATTTGTTAAATGATAAATAAATATATAAAAAGCGAAATTTATCACACTGTTATATAATATATGACGTTCATTAATTACATTATGGGATAAAAATCTGTAGAAATATTCTCGGTCATATTTTAATTTTATAGATTATGAGAGAGAGAGAGAGAGAGAGAGAGAGAGAGGAAAGAGAGAGAGAGAGAGAGAGAGAGAGAGAGAATTAGCTTTGCTTGAGAAGTTAGCTGGGTGAAGGAAGATTAGTGAGGAGACATTGGCATAT
This sequence comes from Homarus americanus, assembly GCF_018991925.1. Classification (NCBI taxonomy): domain Eukaryota; kingdom Metazoa; phylum Arthropoda; class Malacostraca; order Decapoda; family Nephropidae; genus Homarus; species Homarus americanus. Next base: position 1,465,050 of record NW_024748747.1, read on the forward strand.
TGGTGTTGGGCGAGGAAGGGGGCGGGAAGTTTGGAGGAGTGTGAGGTGGATACTGGAAAGGTTGAGAGATGGTGGAGAAGAATGGGGGATGCAGGGGAGGAAAGAAGAAATGAGGAGGGGTTACGGGGTTGTGGGGACAGAAGAGGGGTAGGAGGGAATGAGCAGACAGACCGCCCCTGCCCTCGCCAATATGCCATTCCGTATTCATGGGGCGGCGACCTAAAACTTGGTGAGCTGATGCTGTCGCTCATCTCTCGTCCTGAACCAACACCACTTACGTCCTGCCGAGTGTAAGACACCCTAGATATGCCCATGAAGGAATCTTGCACCCCAGACACACCCAGGAAGGAGCATTACACCCCAGACACACCCAGGAAGGAGACACACCCCAGACACACCCAGGAAGGAGCATTACACCCCAGACACACCCAGGGAGAAGCATTACACCCAGACACACCCAGGGAGGAGCATACACCCCAGACACACCCAGGAAAGGACCATTACACCCCAGACACACCCATACTGTATATTTCATTCTTAATAGGTTTATATCTTCAGGGTTCTGTGTCTTTTGGGTGTAGTGGGTCTCAGGTAGTATGTGAAGGGTGTGTGTGTGAGGGTGTAGGGTAGGGAGGGGTAGTGTGTGTGTGTGGGAGGTGTGTGTGGGTGTAGTGTGTGTGAGGGTGTAGGTGTAGTGTGTGTGTGTGAGGGTGTGTGTGGAGGGTGTGTGTGTGTGTGAGGGTGTAGTGTGTAGGGTGTAGTGTGTGTGGAGGGTGTAGTGTGTAGGGTGTAGTGTGTTTATGGTGTACTGAGAGGTTTATGGTCCCTGATTTACATATGTGGACGAGAGACACAACTTGATTGATGGACACAAGCGGTGCACTTGTGTGTGTGTGTGTTCCCTTGTTTTAGTCCCCTCATACAAAGAAATTTATAATGTACAAAACCAAACACATTGGGTCGTGTCAGTCGGTCATTCATGATCAATTTGACTCCAACAGGAGCAAGACATTTAGCCAGGGGCAGGAGTGGGGGCAAGGGTGTGGTATGGTGGTGTGTGGGCGGCGTGAATTTGTGTGTGGGCGGCGCTGACACTTCTCTCTTCTCACACACACACACACACACACACACACACACACACACACACACACATACACACACACACACACACACACACACACACACATACACATACACACACACACACACACACACACACACACACACACACACACAACACAACACACACACACACACACACACACACACACACACATACACCCCTAAATATTTCATGACAACCCCACCCCACCCCACTCCCTCCCCCACCCCACCACCCCTCCCACCCCACCCCCCCCACCCCACCCCACCCCACCCCACCACCCCACCCCCATCCCGACATACCAAGGCAGGCCACTCAGTCTATTTTATATGACTACTTCATGTCACACCCTGGACCCTTCTGTCACCCTCACCCCTTCCCTTCACCCCTCTCTCACCTCCCTCTGTCACCCCTCACCCCTTCCTTCACCCCCCACCCTCCTCTGACACCCCCACCCCCCTTCCTTACCCCCCCACCCTCCTCTGTCACCCCTCACCCCCTTCCTTACCCCCTCACCCTCCCCCTGCACCCTCACCCCTCCCATCTGTCACCCCTCAACCCTTCCTTCACCCCCTCACCCTCCCATCTGTCACCCCTCAACCCCTTTCCCTCACGTCTCTCACCCCACCTCTCTCTGACCCTCCTGCCTTCCCTTTAACTCTCATCACACCTCTTTCCTCATCCCCACACCTTCTCACCCCCTCACCTTCTCACCCCTCACTCTTGCCCCTCACTCTTCTCGCCCCTCACCCTCCCTGCCTTCACCCTCTCGCCCCTCACCCCTCCTCGCCCCCCACTCTTGCCCCTCACCTTCTCGTCTTCACTCTTCTCGCCCTTCACCCTCCTGCCCCTCACTTCTCGCCCCTCACTCCCTCCGCCCTCACTCTCGCCCTCACCTCTTCTCGGCCCCTCACCTCGGCCCTCACCTCCTGCCCCTCACTCTCTCGCCCCCACCCTCCTTCGCCCCCACCCTCTTTGCCCCTCATCTCCTGCCCCTCATCCTCCTGCCTTCACTCCTCCCGCCCCTCACACCCCCCCTGCCCTCACCTGTCTCCCCCACTCTGCCCCTCACCTCTCTGCCCCCACCTCCTGCCCTCACCATTCTCGCCCCTCACCTCCCTGCCCCCACCTCCTGCCCCCACCTCGCCCCTCACTCTGCCCCTCACTCTTCCCGCCCCTCACCTCGCCCTCACCTCTCTCGCCCCCAACCATTCTCCCTCCCTCACTCCCCTCCGCCCCTCACCCTCTCCCCTCACCTCTCTCCCTCTCCTCCTCTCCCCTCTCACTCTTCTCTCGCCCTCACTCCTCTCCCTCACTCCTCCCCCCCTCACCTCTCCTCTCACCTCTCCCCTCTCACTCCTCCTGCCCCTCACCTCTCGCCCCTCATTCCTCTCGCCTCTCACTCCTCCTGCTCTACACTTACCTTCTCACATTACTAAGGAATTTACTAGCAAAAACCCCTGTACATTATCACTCAATATATACAGTATATTGTGTGCATTTCAATGTATATCTTTATGCGAATGTATGTATGTATAGTTATGTATATGTGTACCAATACATGAGTAGGGGCTGATCATCTCCCTCCCAGTACGTATGTTACCTTAAGGAGCGTTCAGGTGTGGATGTTTACCAGAATATACAGGTAAAAATAACATCTTGTTAATTAAGCGTGTCTATAGTTTAATGGCCGTCTCCCAATTACGATTCTGCGTCTCTGCGGGCTTGGGGAGAGACCGTGACGTCAAATTGTTTACACCAATCGTAGCTGTTTATTCAAGTTGGAGTCGTCACGTCACATTATCAACACTAATCGCAGCTATTCATTTCAGTTGGGGAGGGGGGAGGTTCGTGACGCCACAGTATCTGCACCAATTGTAGTTGTTTATCTTCAGGTGAGGGTTCGTGACGTCATATTTTCTGCACCAATTGTAGTTGTTTATCTTCAGGTGAGGGTTCGTGACGTCATATTTCTTGCACCAATTGTAGTTGTTTATCTTCAGGTGAGGGTTCGTGACGTCATATTTTCTGCACCAATTGTAGTTGTTTATCTTCAGGTGAGGGTTCGTGACGTCATATTTTCTGCACCAACCGCAGGCTTTTAACTCAGCTGGTGGTTCAAGACGTCATATTCTCTGCACCAATTGCCACTGTTTATCTCAGCTGGAGGGGGAGAGGGAGGAGGGGGAGTAATCATGCTGGTGTTTAATTAACAATATGAATCTAATTTATTAGTTAATTATAGCGTAAGTGAGTAATTTTTGGAGTTAATTTATTAATTTTGTTATCAGTTCGTATCTTCTATGTAAATTGTATACCGGAACGAGGATTTTTCTTTTTTTTTTGACTGTAGGTGAAATGTGTCGCATTTTATCCATGTAAAAAATAGGTCAAGGGTTAAAATTCTCAGATCTATCATATCTATTTATCTATCTATCTATCTATCGACTGCAGCAGCTTTAACACGTATCAAAAGGCCGACAATTTAAGCCGCTCGTACTGTATGTGAGTAGGTTGAGAGAAATGTTCCGTGTCTGCAATTTTAGTTAAACCAAGTGAAGAAAATTTGTGGCTGCTAGCTGTTGGTGGTGGTGGTAGTTGTTGTTGTTGTCAGTGGTGGTGAGGTGGGGGGTTAGCAGGTGGGGTGCTGTTGGTGGGTGGGGGGTTGTTGGTGGGGTGGGGGGTTGTTGGTGGGGATGGTAGGGTGATTATGGTACATGTAGTGAGTATGGTAGTCGTTGTAGTAGTGGCTGTGGTAGTAGTAAATCGTAGTAGTTGTGGTGGTAGTGGTGGTAGTCAGCCTTGCCAGCAGTTGTAACTATCTAGTCATAAGTCTGTGAATATGAATCGTCCCCCCCCCAAAAAAAAGGAAAAAAAATAAAAAGTAAAATTGTTTTGGTAACTATGACTACCATCACTGTAGGGAGTTTCCTGTCCACCATTAATACACCATTGTTGTTTGTGAGTGATTGAATGAAAAACAAACACAAAAAAAGGTGAAATAAAAAGAATCCATTAGCTTGGATTTGAAAGATTAAAATTGAAACGGGTTACACGAAAAAATATTTTAACAGGGGGATACATTTTTTTTCACGTTTAAAAATTTATATAAATTCTTTTTGGATTAATGAAAGGAGAAAAAATATCTTGTGTTGAGAAATATTTTACATTTATGGTTTGTGAATAAAGACGACCATTTTGACCATGAAGAAAACCTCACTGATTGTTATCAACAAATAAAATTAAAAGAAAAATTGAAATTTGAAACATAATGAAATAAATTACGGGTTTGTTCACTAAAATAAAATACAGTACTGTATTCCGACAAACACTGATAGAATTATTTTGTTTATTGTATTAATGGAGAAGGGAGAGAGGGAGAAAGAAAAAGAAGGAAGAGAGGAAGGGAAGGGAGGGAGAGAGAAAGAAAAAAAGGAAAAGGTAGAGGGAGGGAGGAAGGGAGGGAGGGAGGGAGAGAGAGAGAGGGAGGGAGGGAGGGAGAGGGGTGTATCATTGCGTGTGTTTGGTAGTAACGAGGATAAATATTGACCGCTACAGTGGAGTGACTACCTGGTGGCTCTCTCTCTCTCTCTCTCTCTCTCTCTCTCTCTCTCTCTCTCTCCCTCAACACAGTTCTCGAGGTGCGTGACTAGCAGGCAGCTCAGAATAGACATCATACATACATACATACATACATACATACATACATACATATAAATATAATGACTCACTTGTATACCACCACCGTGACATACCTGCCTGGGACATACCTGTAATTATCGTTCAACTACAAGAGTGCAGCCGCCTGCGTATTGTTCACTCTGTTCACTTCTTCTCGTGTCTTCTATAATTTTTTTTATTGATTATGATTATTAGATGTTATTAGGATTTTTATATTATTATTATTGTTATTATTGTTTCTCTTTATTATTGCCTTTGTATACATTTATTATCAAACTTATTATTATTTATTATCATTATCCCAGCCAACATGTTAACATTCTTCCCCTAACTAGAAAGACAGTGTTGAATTATAGCCGGTAATGACTGTGGAAATTATAGTTTGAATTTATTGACTGTGTGTGTGTGTGTGTGTGTGTGTGTGTGTGTGTGTGTGTGTGTGTGTGAGAGAGAGAGAGTGAGATTGTATAGGCAAGTATCGTGTTAATACGAGCCTGGATGATAAAAACTCTTAGTGATGGGAGAATAACAGAGTTTGGGGTAATATTTATGGAGTTTCTTTATGGCCAATGATGAGTCCCGGGTTTTTTGTTGTTATTGATCGTGTGACCTTCAATGTAATGTTTATTTTTATTCCTTTGTAATTTATGTTACTACAGGCAAACGGATTTAATTCAGTCTAACCTCTCTTCAGCTAACTTTAACCCTGGTACTACTTCAGCTAACTTTACCCTGGTACTACCTCAGCTAACTTTAACCTGGTACTACTTCAGCTAACTTTAACCTGGTACTACTTCAGCTAACTTTAACCTGGTACTACTTCAGCTAACTTTAACCCTGGTACTACTTCAGCTAACTTTACCCTGGCACTACTTCAGCTAACTTTATCCCTGGTACTACCTCAGCTAACTTTATCCCTGGTACTACTTCAGCTAACTTTAACCTGGTATTTATTTACATCTGTTGTGCGCCTGAACCAGCAACATAAGGGTATATCACCATAGAAGGTCAATGCTTTCTTACCTCATGAAAACGCCAAAACGTACAGGAGGAAAATTTTTCTTGTGGTAAAATTTCTGTGAGTTTTATCCCTCCAGCACTACTCTCTGGCGGCTACATCTAAGCTTTTCGCCCGACACCATTTTAGTTTGCTCCACAGTGATCGATATAGAATTTTTTTTAAATAGGAGATTAAAACAGGATATTTTCTATAGAATGTAATCGAAAATTATTTTATATTAGGTTAGGGTGTTACTATTTTCTTTCCTTGACTTATTTAGATGATGAGTAAAGAGTATCAGTGTTCATAAAACAATCCAACCTAACCTAACCTAGATTAAGTCACTTATCTTCTATCAGCGTCTTTAAAAAAAAATCCTACCTACGAAAGAAATCACCGAACCATCACGGAGGTAAAGAAAAGAGCCAAGACGGCGTCTGAGTCGTATATCCCGGCGGCCGTAGATTTGTGTTCAGGAAGTTAAAAAAAAAAATTATATTATGAGAAACGTTTTCCTCGTCCATTTTCTGGCCTTTTCATGAGGTTTTTATCCCATGAAAAGGTAAAAAAAAAATTGTACGAGAAAAATAAATGTTTCCCCTAAACATTTATTTTCTATGGTAAAATGTTTTCAGGTTGTTGGTTCAGGTGTACAACAGGTGTAAACAGATACCTTTATACCCCTAACCTAAACCTAGTTCACTTTTGTTTAATTATTTGATGTTTGGGCCAATAGGTGTTGAGACGGCTAAACAAGGGTGGGGCAGAGGCCGTAATAACCTGACCTAAATATGAAATTAATTCCACTCCAAATTATAATAATAATAATAACAGCAACAGTAGCAACAAAAATAACTACAATAATAATAACAATAATAGTACATAACAACAACAGCGGTGAGGTAATTGCGTGGAGTCACTTAGCTCGTAACGATCATCTGCCCTGTGACCTGCTTGTTACCTTGTCAATTACAGTGATTATGTATCGTACTTGTCACCAACGGTAGCATCTCCTCTTCCTCCATCCTCCTCCACTCTTACACTGCCCCAATCGTCGAGGTTATTACAGTGGTGTAGGTTAATGTTACAGTGGTAGGTTAATGTTACAGTGGAAGTTTAATTTTACAGTGGTAGGTTAATGTTACAGTGCTACGTTATATGTAACTAAATCTACTCGAATGTATAGAGTATATGACCTTAACTTAACCTACCTAAACCTTACCTAGCCAAAACGAATCAAATATAAACCTAACCTAACTTAACGTAACCTAACCTAACCTAACTTAACCTAACCTAGCTGCAAAATCAAAGAAAACTACTTATCATCTTCGTCTACAGCGTTAAATAACTATATAATATACCTCGCCCTTGGTGTTGTACGGATCACGTGAAGATTTGCCCCCCCCCCTACCACAGCTTATCTCACCTGATCATTATACACCCTTATGTTACCTGGTTGGGGGCGTTAGGTTAGATAATAGTGAAGGTGTTTAATCATCAAGTGAAATAAGCCTAAATTCATACGGTGGGCTAAGATTGCCCAGGAAATACGCGAGACCCGACCAACCAACCATCCGACCAACCATCCGACTATCTAGCTTCTAAATTCCCCCCAAAACCTTCCCACGGAAAATCATTGCCATAAATACCGAAAACATCACAAAGTGGCCATTAAATCGATAGTAGGAGGGAGTGTTTAGGTTATATGTTGCCTAGATGATCTCCGGGTTGCGCAGATGGTGGTGTGGGGTGTAGTATATATATAGGGGTGAGGAATAACGTTGTGTTAAGACGTACAAAGAGACATATGGTAGAGAGGAAGAGATTATGTGGTAGTGAGGGTGAGGAAAGATATATGGGGAGATTAAAGAGTGGTTGTGGGTAGTGGTTTGAATAGTGGCTCTGTGTTATATATGTTTGTGATGTGATATTGGAGAGGAATATACGGTAGGGGGGGGGGGGTAAATAGTGGCTGTGGGTCATATCTGGCGGGAGAGAGCGATAGCGGGTAATTGCATTGGCGGGAACATGGGTAATGGCGCTTGGCAGGGGTGTTGGGCAAAGTGGTTGGCTGGCTGGGTGTAATGTGGTGCGCGGCTGAACGGGATATCTGATCGTAGTCTATAACACACTGGAGTAAAAGTCAGCCATTGTAGTGAAGAAAATGTATTATGCTTTATATTATATTTTCATAGGAAGACAAATGTTGGTATGTATATGCTGATTAAAACGGGTTATATATGGACTGCGCAATAATATTGTTTTAAAGATAATTGTTATTTTTTTTATTATCGTTATTGTATAAACTTAAAGTGTTGGTTGAACAAAAGAAAGAATTATTATATGAATCAAGAAATTAGAAAGATACAGCGAGATGAGGAGAGAGAGAAAGAGGGAGAGAGGGTGGAAGAGGAGGAGAGTCTGCCTGGCTAGACGCACAACAATAAACAATCCTCAGGAAATTAACCCAGAATTGGATCGCCTCTCACTATGGCATCTGATCCCCCACAGTCACTTTCTAGCAAAACATATTCTTGGTGTAGATTCTGATCACTTTCCGAATATGTAATAACAACCTTTATTCCTCCCTCGAAGAGTGTGTACACATGGTTGACAGCACTTAACTATCTCAAGTCCCTGTGTCTCGTTCTTGTAACTAGGAAACGACGAAGAGAGGAAGTTTGTTAACGATTCTAGCTCGTTCTTTCTACGTTATTGTAGTTTCTGTTGGGTCCTCTTGTCTGCTAGGTGCTGTTGGCTGAGATCCATTCAGCGCTGTGTAGGTCCTGTTTCTTGCTGTTAACTAGCCTAGGGGTATAATTGTAACTTTGCACATTGGCCATTGTGTACATGGGAGTCTCTTTATGGCTCTGTACTAGGGGAATATTACTAATTATATGTACTGTTGAGTTCATCTTGACGTCTCCGTGTTACTGAGGAGGAACTTATTGAAAACTTACCTCCTGGTGGGGTGGCTGAAGGAGTTACTGTTACCGACTGTGTTCTGAGTCCCCGCAAGTCTTATCCTTCTCATTTATGTTGTCTACAGATTCACTTCACAAACGTCTATCTCTCACCCAATCACCAGACGCCATCAGTCCAGAGTGTGAATCCACCATCCTAATCCCAAGTTCTGAATCGTCCAATCGTTTTATCTGCCTTTTAATAAATCTTCCTAGAAATTAAAGACTCGGGGCTCAGGTCAGACTAACGAAGAGGTATTTAATTCTTTTAATTAAGGGTTTAAGAGATTAGATTAGTGGCCACTTCGGTTTTTTTTTCTCTTTCTCTACCGCCATCCATTCATTCCTTCATCCTTTCCTCCTTCCCTCTCCTTCCTTCTCCCTCCCACTTCCTTAAACACCTCCATTACCCTCCCACACCCCCACTCCCACCCCCTCTCTCCTACCACACTCCTCTCCCTCCCACTTCCTTAAACACCTCCATTACCCTCCCACACCCCCACTCCCACCCCCTCTCTCCTACCACACTCCTCTCCCTCCCACTTCCTTCCACTCCCTCCTACACCCTCCCATTTCCTCCAACGCTCTCCCATTCCCTCCCACTTCATTCTACTACACCCTCCCACTCCCTCTCACTCCCTCGTCCCAAGGAAATAAATTCCCAAGGATTAACGATATGGGATTTTACGAGACTGGATTACTGGAATAGGTCGTATATCCGGCAAAAGTTGAGTCGTTTCGTCTGACGTCTTGACCCTGAATTCTCCTGGCTAGTCGACTATTTCTTCCCTCTCCTACCTTCAGACTGAGTGAGGAACCTTCAGACTGGGGGAGGAACCTTCAGAATGAGTGAGGAACCTTCAGACTGGGGGAGGAACCTTTAGAATGAGTGAGGAACCTTCAGACTGGGGAAGGAACCTTCAGACTGTGTGAGGAACCTTCAGATTGTGTGCGGAACCTTCAGACTGAAGGAGGAACCTTCAGACTGAAGGAGGAACCTTCAGACTGAGTGAGGAACCTTCAAACTGAGTGAGGAACCTTCAGAATGAACCTTCCAGAGTGAGAGCCTTCAGACTGTCCTTCAGAATGACTGAGGAACCTTCAGGAGTGAGGAACCTTCAGACTGTGAGTTCAGAGGTGAGAAACCTCAGAATGAGTGAGGAACCTTCCAGAATGAGTGGGAACCTTCAGACAGGGAACCTTCAGACTGGGAGGAACCTTCCAGGAAACCTTCCAGAGTGAGGAACCTTCAGACTGAGTGAGGAACCTTAGACTGAGAGACCCTTCAGACTGAGTGAGGAACCTTCAGACTGAGTGAGGAGACCTTCCAGGGGTAGAGCCTTCCAGACTGAGTGAGGAACCTTCAGACTGGTGAGGAACCTCAGACTGAGTGAACCTCAGACTGAGTAAGGAACCTTCCAGAATGCCTTCAGACTGAGTGAGAACCTTCAGACCAGACTGAGTGTGGAACCAGACTGAGTGTGGAACCTTCAGATTGAGTATGGAACCTTCAGACTGTTAGGAACCTTCAGACTGAGTGAGGAACCTTCAGGTTGAGTGAGGAACCTTCAGACTGAGTGAGGAACCTTCAGACTGAGGGCTGAGTGTGGAACCTCCAGACTGAAACCTGCTCTTCAGACTGGGGAGGAATCTTCAGACTGGGGAGAAACCTTCAGACTGTGTGAGGAACCCTTCAGACTGGTGAGGAACCTTTCAGACTGAGTGAGAACCTTCCAGAAACCTTCAGACTGGTAAGGAACCTTCCAGACCTTCAGACTGAGTGAGGAACCTTCAGACTGAGGAACCTTCAGACTGAGGAGTGAGTGAGGAACCTTCAGACTGAGTGTGGAACCTTCAGACTGAGTGTGGAACCTTCAGACTGAGTGTGGAACCTTCAGACTGAGTGAGGAACCTTCAGACTGAGTGTGGAACCTTCAGACTGAGTGTGGAACCTTCAGACTGAGTGTGGAACCTTCAGACTGAGTGAGGAACCTTCAGACTGAGTGTGGAACCTTCAGACTAAGGGACTATTTCTACCACCACATACTACTGTTATTATCTATTACTACTACTACCAACATCTACTTTTATTACCACCAGTATCTATTACCACCACCATCTACTATTTCTACCACCACTACTATTACCATCATATACTATCACCGGCTACCACTACCATCTGCCAGTACCACCATCTACTACTACCACCGTTGGGTCTCCTTGAGGTGGCGGTGGTGGTGGGGGGGAGGGGAGGCTGGTAAGTAGAGCGTCACGCGATAACCCAACTTTCCTGAACCAGCGAGTCGTGAAATACACCTTTTATGGTTCGCCATTGGTCCGCCCCTCTGATGACGCGGTCAAAAAACACTTTCTCTGGCGTCATAGCTTGCAAGGTGTGACGTCACTAGGTTTTCGTGGGAAAGGTATGACGTCATGGATCATTCGTGAGGGAAGTTATGACATCATTGACTGATCGTGGGGAAGTTATGACGTCATAGATCGGTCGTTGGAGGGGGGTGAATCTATGACAATACACATCATCCTCGGAGTTATGACGTCACACATCAGCTGCTGGGGAGTTATGTTGTCACACATCAGCTGCGGGGGAGTTATGACGTCACACATCAGCTGCGGGGGAGTTATGACGTCACACATCAGCTTCGGGGGTTTTGACGTCAATTGGAGAATTTAATTTAGCAGAGGGACATTCACTTTTATTATTGAGTTTTTTACTTGCTACGGGAGGAGACTTTTGTTATAGGAGGAAGACTGTGTGTGTGTGTGTGTGTGTGTGTGTCACATGAGGTGACGGGAGGACAGCGAGGCTCACCTGTCTGTCTCACCTGTAATTAGAACCAAGTTTACGTAACTTATGCTGCGGATTCAAGTAATTTGGTACACTTTAGTTCAGGGGTCATATGTGTGAGAGAGAGAGAGAGAGAGAGAGAGAGAGAGAGAGAGAGAGAGAGAGGGCTAACAGGTGAGGCAGGTGAAGGCCAGCAGGTGTGGGTCGGTTCACACAGTCACTGCGGCTCACAAAACACACAACTAATGGTCTGCGTACCGTAATTATATGACTGCATCGTGATTATCATAATTAATCACCATCCTTACCTGGGTTATAACGAGTTAATTACTGTGCCCGGAACGAGATAATATCGAGGCCTCACTGATGAATATACGGACTCGTTGTGGATTAATGAATGAAACGTAGACAACCTTTACCGTGTACATGACTGGCTGGATAAACGAGAGATGGAAAGCAATTGGTTAACGAGAGGACCAATGGACTGTAAGAACGGATATGATTGGCTGGTGAAGTGAGACCCCATGACCAACCAGGAGCCAGGTCGTTCCTCCCCCCTAGTGTGTTAATGGTGAGGTAAAGGCCAAAGGAGGGAGGGAGGGAGGTAGCCAGTGCCACAATGTCCCCCTCCACCCCTCCACACCCCCCCCTCCACCCCCTCCCCCCCAGCAGCATTTTTAAGTTTGTGGGCATTGTGGTGTTGTGTGCTGACGTCAACACTGGCCAGGATCAATGACAATAAAGGGGTGTTGGTGTATAATAATAAAGGTTGGAACAAGACAAACACCGAAATATTTCAAGTAGTAAAGAAACATTATTTTTTTTCACTAACGAGATACAGTAGTTAGTGGGTGGTGAGTTAACTGTCTTAGAGTTGTCAAGTGCCTTAGTGCCAAGTGTCTTAGTACCAAGTGCCTTAGTGTCAAGTGCCTTAGTGCCTAGTGCCTTAGTGTCAAGTGCCTTAGTGCCAAGTGCCTTAGTGCCAAGTGCCTTAGTGTCAAGTGCCTTAGTGCCAAGTGCCTTAGTGCCAAGTGCCTTAGTGCTTAAAGAGTGTCAAGTGCTTATGCAGTGTAGTGCCAAGTGCCTTAGTGTCAAGTAGTGCCAAGTGCCTTAGTGTCAATGCCAAGTGCTGTAGTGTCAAGGTGCCTTGGTGCGGGAGTGTAAAGTGTCTTAGTGCCAGTGCCCGTGACTTAGTGCCAAGTGCCTTAGTGCCAAGTGCCAGCAAGTGCCAAGTGCCTTAGTGTCAAGTGCCAAAGTGGTAGTGCCTTAGTGCTTAAGTGAGTGTCAAAGTGCCTTGAGTGTCAAGTGCCTTGGTGTCCAAGTGCCTTTCCAAGTGCCTTAGTGCCAAGTGCCTTAGTAAGTGCCTTAGTGTCAAGTGCCTTAGTGCCAAGTGCCTTAGTGTCCAAGTGCCTTAGTGCTTAGTGTCAAAGTGCCTTAGTGCCAGGAGTGCTTGTAGTGCCAATTGCCTTGTAGTGCCCCTGTAGTGCTTAAGTGCCTTGGTGTCAAGTGCCTTGTGTGCCAAAGTGCCTTATTTCCAAAGTGCCTTGGTGCCAAGTGCCTTGAGTGTCAAGTTGGTGCCTTAGTGAGTGCTGTGAGTGCCAAGTGCCAGTGCAGGAGTGCCTTAGTGCCAGAAGTGCCTTAGTGCCTTGTGCCAAGTGCCTTGGTGCCCAAGTGCCTTGGTGTCCAAGTGCTGTAGTGCCAAAGTAGTGCCTTAGTGTGTCAAAGTGCCTTGGTGCCCAAGTGCCTTTGTGCCAAGTGCCTTAGTGCCAAGTGACTTAGTGCCATGCCAAGTGCCTTATTTCCAAGTGCCTTAGTGTCAAGTGCCTTAGTGCCAAGTGCCTTAGTGCCAAGTGCCTTAGTGCTCAGGGGCGGCAACAACGCAATAGTCTTCATCAACCCATCTCCGATATACATTATTAAGAGGTAACAAATTATACGTATATATCAATGAATAAAACCACAAGATATATATTATACATGTATGCCAATGAATAAGAAATAATATACATACCAATACATTATGACTTAATGTATAAATAATACTTTTTTATTCGTCTTTTACTATTCGTGACCTTGCTGATAACATAATTACCGCGTGAAGGAGGTTTTTATTTATTATTTATTTCAAGTGGATCTTAACTACATGCTAGGTGGCTCTGTGATTGGACGGTGTGTGAGTAGTGGTATGTGTCATGCTGGTTTCTGATTGGTGGCTTGCGAATCAGAGTAGATCTGCCTGGCTCGGCTGGTGACTCTAAACAATGGAGGTAACGTGTGTGTGTGTGTGTGTGTGTGTGTGTGGTGTAGTGTATACCTGGGTACACCTTCCTAATTATGTGTCGTAACGAAAACACATGGAACAAAAACACACTCATGTACAGTCTCTCTCTCTCTCTCTCTCTCTCTCTCTCTCTCTCTCACAGTATTCAAGAAATATTTGAAGGCGGGGGGGGAGGGGTACAATAGATGACCTGCCCGCGTCCGCAAGTGTCGCCTCCCTCAGTGAACCATCACGAACGACCGAAGTCATTTCCTCACGCATCCGCATAATGACTCGCAATTAACAGGGGGAAGCTCAATGTCCCGATCCTTGCATGATGGCTTCAACTCTTCTATTTTTGTCCCTTTTTTTCCCAACTTAACACTACCTCTGACCCTGGCTTGGTCGGATGAAACGATCAGCGTGTATGGGTTTGTCTCTCTGTTTGTATTTATTAGTAAAATCAAGACTTAAAACAGAAAATGGCTTGAAAAAAATAAATAAAACCCTAGTGCCTATTAAATAACCTTCAGGTGCCAGGGTTTTCAAGTCGCTCTGATTTGATGTTCCGTGTGATTATTTTTTTTTCTGTGTTATTTGGTAAGAAAGTTGGACTGAGAGGTAATGGAACAATTATTTACGGTTCCCTAGTAATTATGGTAATTCATTGTGTGTTTATTATTTTATTGTTCCCTGTCTCTGTTCACCTGCTTCTGTAAATAGAGGGGGAGGGAGAAGGAAGGGTGAGATGATATAGAAAGGGAGAGAGAAAGAATAAAATAATTGCAGGGAAGGAAGGAAGAGATGATATAGAGAGATAGAAAATTTTAAATAAATGGTGGTAGGTAAGGAAGGGGAAGAGGGGGGGGAGAGAGGAACAGTGAAGGGAGGAAAGGAAAGGGAGGAAAGGAAAGGGAGGATAAAGAGAGGGAGAGTTGGAGTGAGGAAGAGGATACATTCTTGTGACGTGTGACAGTAATGACCACACCTGTCACAGTACCACACCTGTCATACTACCACATCTGTCACACTATCACACTTGCCACATTAACCACACCTGGTACACTACCACACTTGACACACCACCAGAACAACGGGTAGATGCTATTGACGTTTGTGTGGATGTGTCGGAACATGACACCAACTCCACCAAACATGCTGTTTCCCTCCCTCCCTCTCCCCCCCACAGTGGGTTGGCCTTGAACTAACACCTGCCCCTCCCCCTGTATCCCCCCCCTCCCGTATTTTCCCTCCCAACCCACAGCAAAAACAATTTGTTTTCGTCCCTGCCAGATTTAACCAGACAACCTCCGGCTCTAGTCCCGGCTGGTGGTTCCCTGCTTGTATATCAGGCAGCAATCTCGGTAGTAACCCCATCAGTAGCCCTAACAATATCCCAGTAGTAGTCTCGATAGTTGCATCAGTAGTAGTCCCTGTAATAGCCCGACAGTAGCTCCATCAGTAGTTATCAGTACTCCCGATAGTAGCCCTAACAGTAGCACCAGCAGTAGCACCGTCAGTACTCTATAATCAATCGAGTATTTGGGCGGGTCCTCCACTTCCCCTCTACCAAGGCGTCAGGAGACCCACCATAACCCCGACGGTGTAATGTGTGTGTGGGGCGTGACGGTGTGTATAAACTGCCTTTTTATGGGGAGTTGAGACGCGTTAAGAAAGCATTCCGGTCTCTTGTGTAGCGCTTTGTACGCCGCTCGGCTGATGTGCCCAGAGGATTGTCTGTTTT
The DNA here is from genome assembly GCF_018991925.1 of Homarus americanus. NCBI lineage: Eukaryota > Metazoa > Arthropoda > Malacostraca > Decapoda > Nephropidae > Homarus > Homarus americanus. The sequence goes on from NW_024748747.1 coordinate 1,480,606, forward strand.
ATTTATTTCGTCTATACGCTTCGAATCTTTTAAACTTTTATTTTGGCATTGAAAGAATTTTATTTTGATTTATATGTTTATATCGTCATACAGCAGGAAAGGCTGGTTGTTAAGACATATTGTTTAAAAGATACGTAAATACTATAAGGGAATGGAAACGAATGGATAATAAATGAAGGAGAGTTATGGACACCGGAACCAAACACCATAGATTAGGACCGTGAGTGAAGATTGATGACGCCGGTAGCTTCTGTGTATTTATGCGGCTTTGGATGTGAGTGGCAACCGTTTAACTTCTTCCTTCCTCGCCGTATAGATGGATAGAGTAGTGTCTCTCTCTCTCTCTCTCTCTCTCTCTCTCTCTCTCTCTCTCTCTCTCTCTCTCTCTCGTGTGGACGTACATAAAATTACTGATATTAAATTGTTATTCCTGCAGACATGAAGATATTTGATAAAGTCTTCTAAAATATTGAACTTATATTTATTTAGATCTAATAATCACACTCTAATATCAAGGTATTTTTTTTTAATGTTCTAACTGTAATAACTACAGGAATAAGACTTATCATTCACGAAAAGTAAAAAAAAATGCACCGGAAGTCATATTTAACTTCCTCGACTTTCCCTCAAGTTCCGCGTCTAACGATATGATTAGCCTAAGAAATTTTCATTATATAAAACGCAACTGAGCAGTATTATGACTCAAGAGAAACTGCTGCTGTATTCATTACTCCACATCCAGAATTTTCATCGGCATAAAGCATTTTAGGGAACAATAAAAATGATGAATACTTGTTTATTTACGTTAGAAGCAAGAGACGGGAGTTTTGCCGAGCGGTAGAGAAAAAGAAACTAATGACCTATTGTTTGTCACTGCGTTCGGACAAACGTTTACACTTATTGAGGAAGACCTACTTAACCTTTACAAAGTTCGACTCTTCTTTCTCTAAGGGTCGCTGGTTGTCCTGACTTTAGTTGGAGAAGTAACGGCGTGTGAGTGCAGTGCCGTCCATACTGTCTCCTGTACCCAGGCTTAGTATTCAGCTGCATCCACATTGCCCGTGACTGTCTCCCAAGCGTATGACACCCAGTTATCCTCATGTTCACTTATCTTTCAATGTTCTATGCATAGATAATTAATATTTTCTGTGTATGATCTTATTGTAATTACCATCTGACCGATGTTGTAGTCTAGTGACGAGAAATGCAAGGGTGGTTACCGAGTGTTAGTGTGACTTAATGAACATGTTCCTTGGTACAGTACTTCTAGACTTGACAACTTCCAGGTAGTGCCAGCTGCCTGCACACTGCCTCCCGTTAAAATGCTTACCTATATTACATAACACCCAGTTAAATATATCTAATGAGATTTTTTCCAGCTATTTATAGTATTTGCTTTTTATATATATAAACTCTGGATAAAGTATTATTGCGCTATTTTTATATTTATAATACAAAGATAATATAAATGTTTTGATATATATATATATATATATATATATATATATATATATATATATATATATATATATATATACATAATTTTTAATGGTGAAAAGCTGGTTTTTAATATTTTGAATATTTTTTTTTTTTATAAAATGTTCACATAGTTTACCTAAAAACTAATATCAAGCTGTTCTATTTTGCTAAGAACAGTTTTTTATTAACATTCAACATTGAAATTAACAACTTTAAAGTTTATATTTCACACATATAGTAATAATACTCATAATAATATTAATATTAATTATGCACCTAACATGATTTCTAAAAGTTCTTCCATTTCAGCCGCTAATTATGTGTAGACTAACACAGTAACATAATGCACAGTCGTTTTTAGCGTAGATAGATATAGTAATATTATCTTAGCTCCACAGTTTAGCTCAGCAGTAAGAGAAGATAATTCTTATTATCATATCGGTATATCCAGACTAGTTTTAGCGTTTAGGCTAAGTATTTGTTTTTCACCCACCTACCGACTTCATTATATTTTTTAAGAGTCCAAAGATACTGTATTATGGCACTTTTATAATGAGATAGTGTGTGGCTACGGCTTGTTAGTAGAGTAGATCTTAGTGCTGAAATGAGTCACTGCAAAGAAATGGTTGGTTCTTGTCACACAACTTTTGTATTGGACTGACAATGCACGCTTCTGTGGCGCGTCGCTTCCCTCAGCCGGAGATGTTAGTGTGACCGTCTGTGAGTTGTTATTGGTGATATTTACTGATATACACACCACACAACATACAAACATATATACACCACACTCACATACACACACAATACATATACGCACTCAGACACACACATATATACATATACATATCCATACCTGCAAAAATCATAAACTCGTTGGATATATAAAGAGATAATTTTGACTAACCTTAATAATGGTGTTAAATCCTAAAACTTAAGATAAATAATAAAGACGAGTACTGTTCTAACATCTCCAGGTGAGTGAAAGTTGTCTTAGAGTAGTCGCTTCGTGAACTCATTAACCTGTACTCTTTAGGATCAATGTTTGTGGAAATAACCATTTATGAATTGTCTATGTATTTTTTAACATCAATGGGAGATATTCATAAAAAAAAAAAACATTCTGGATCTGTACTTCCCTTCCTGCTGTCGCTTTACTAATGACTTATGTATAACGCTAAGTGGAAGAAAACTTTGGGGCGCACTTTATTCTGTTTATTAACGTGACGTCATGCTTCTGGGCACACACACACACCACTCTCTTTTGTTGTTGTTGTTTACTAACGTGACGTCATCAGCTCTCATCACTTGGACTCGTATAAAATGTTTTCTTCTACTTTGACGTCTCTCTTTTTTTTTCAATGTGTTTTCTCCATGTAGTGTTGTCAAGCAGAGATAACATGGCTCCTAAATTACTGTGTGTTCTTAATAAACTTCGTGCAAAAATCAGAGAAATTGTTGTTCCTCATTTTTTTTTTTAAATAATATTTGTCTAAGTCCCATTTGGAATAATATTTAATTTTTGTATTATTTATAATGATGAAAGACAATGATATGGATAAAATCATCATAATTAATGTAATGGTTCGTCTCTATATAAACTCACATCATGGTAATACCGGCCTCATTACCTGTCTCAGAGCACATGTTATCTCTACATAGAAAACTAATATACTAATAACTCCGTGTTGTTAAATTGTAGTTGTCTCCATTGTGTGTGTATATATATATATATATATATATATATATATATATATATATATATATATATATATATATATACTGTATATATATAAAGGCCTATGTTATGATACTTTCCATATATACCAAATTAATAAAACAAACCCCCGAGAATACCTAAATAAGTTGATCCTCCCAGTATTGACCATCCCCTAACATACCCCCCCTTACCATACCCTCCCCTAACCTACCCCCCCTTACCATACCCTCCCCTAACCTACCCTTCCCCTGCACAACCGTATATTAGCCGTGCCGAAAACCCTATTCTCTCTATCTCTTTTTTTTCCTTTCTTTTTACTGAAATCAAGGAATGAGATCCTATAGAATGTTCCGCCCATCACTGGAATGAATCGATTGGTACGGAACGCTACGTGTATGTGTGTGTGTGTGTGTACGTGTATCCGAGACGCTATGGTAGCATTAGCTCTCTCTCTCGATGTAATTACATTGAGAAAATCCCTTAAATGACACGCTGATAAAACACTGATCACATTTCAAAATAATACAATAAAGTTGTCGAAGCGTAGTGACCTGGGGAGAGGAGTGACCTGGGGGTGGTAGTGGGAGTGACCTGGGGTGGTAGTGAGTGACCTAGGGGTAGTAGTGCGTGAATGACCTGGTGGGTGGTAGGAGGAGGACCTGGGGGTGGTAGTGAGTGACCAGGGTAGTAGTGCGTGAATGACTGGGGATGGTAGTGAGTGAGTAACCTGGGTGGTAGTGAGTGACCTGGGTGGTAGGAGTGACCTAGGGTAGAAAAGTGAATGGCCTGGGGATGGTAGTGTGAGGAGAAACCCAGGTATTGAATGACCTGGGTGGAAGTGGAGTGACCTGGGGTGGTGGGAGGAGGACTGGGGTGGTAGTGAGACCTGGGGGTAGTATTGAGTGAGTAACCTAGGTGGAAGTAAATGAGTAACCTGGGGTGGTAGTGGAGTGAGCGAGTAACCTGGGTGGTATTGAATGACTTGGGTTGGAAGTGAGTGACCTGGGAGGTAGTGAGCAACCTGGGGGTGGCTTGGGCGAGTGAGTGACTTGGGAGCGAGAAGGAGGAGATAACGAGTGAATACTGGATCTGGGGGCGGGAGGTGATATTTTAATGAAAAGAAAGAAATTTCGCTATAAATAACTTTTAGAAGATACTGAAAACTGAACAATATATTTCAACAATTAGTTTTGAAAGAGAGAGAGAGAGAGAGAGAGAGAGAGAAAGAAGAATACATATCCCACTGAATACATTTACAACATATTAGGAGAATTGAACTATATTTTGAGATAGATGCAACAAAAGACTGATAATTATTAGTGAACTAGATTGGACCATATATACAATAGACTGGGACAAACTGAACTATATTTAACAGATACCGGGTATATTTCACTCCTGGGAGGTCACCGAGAGTAGGATAATTAACTCTGGGAAGTGACTACAATAATGAGGACCTGTTTATAGTTAAGGTATCCTGCCAGAGGTGCTGAGTGAAGTCCTTGTACCGCCGCACTGCAGGATTTAGGAGCACCGGGCAATCGATCAGAGACGACCAGGTTTTTTTTTTTTTATCGCCTTCTGTTGGTGGTGGTGGTGCCTGCCCATCCATCCATCCACACTACCCACTCATTGTGTCAACCTACCCACCACCCACTTATCCATCCATATATTCTTTCACCTACTCATTCGTTCGTCCAGTCATCAGTTACCATTTCCCCTCCTGCTTCGCTTAGTGTCTCGTGTTCCCCTTGAAGCTTATTATCGTCCTTATTCTCGCCTCCTTTCTCTCCTCTTCCTTTATCCCTACCTTTCTGGCTCTCTCCTCACGACCTTTTCTCCTCCTCCTCCTTCTTCTTGTTCTTTCTCCCTTATTCTTTACTCTCTTCCTCTTCGTTCCACCCTTCCTTGTCCCCTCTGCCTCCATTCCATTATTCGTAGTCATCTCTCTCTCTCGTCTTTCATCCCTTCCCTTCCGTTACCTCCTCCTCCTCCTCCCATTTCTCTTCTTCCATTACATCACCCTCTCAATCTTCTCTTTCATCCTTTTCGCTTTTACTTTCACCTTCTTTCTCCCTCTACCATCCTTCCCTTTCTTTCCATTCCCTCTCCTTCCTAAATGACGAACAAAATCCTACTCAAACATGACCCTCCCTGCAATTCTCCCAAAACCCCCCAAACAAAACTATAACCCCCCCTGCAATTAATTCCTTCAAACCCATCAAAACCACCAGACCAACCGGCGTTATGAGACCCTCGGCAGTACTGTGTTATTGCAATCACGAGGACACCTGACACTCCCTCCCTCCCTCACTCGCTCCCTAAGCCCGGGTTGGTTAGGTGGGTGGTAGTGACTTGTGCGAGCCGCCCTAGTGCAGGCTAGTGTAATGCCGTGCTGGGTGAGGGGAAGAGAGAGGAGGAGGAAGGGCGGGAGAGAGATAGTGAGAAAGGTGTAGGAGATGAAGAAAGTTAGAGAGAGAGAAGGAGGGAAGTGTGAAAGAGGAAGGGATGGAGAGAAAGAAAGTGGGAGGAGAGAAATAAAGTGAGAAGTGAAAGGGAAAAAGGTGAAAGTAAAGGACAGAGAAAGAAAAAGGGAGGGAGAGAAACTTTAAAGGGTGGAAATGAGGTAACAGAATATGAAGGAAGGGGAAGGAGGGTGGGAGATAGGAATGGGAGAGGGAAAGGCGGAGTACAGTGAGGGAGGAAGAAAAGGAAGGAAGGAAGAAAGGAAGGAAGGAAGGAAGGAGTTTATCAACACTTATAAATAGGACGAGATTAGAGCTACCATCTAACAGATCCATCAGAAATTATAGTAAACTTAGTTATTACCAGAAATAATAACTATTGAGATAACTATTATTGGCGCGGTGGTAATAGTAATAGTCATGCTTTCCAGCTACCTTGAATAGTTCAGTTAGTGCCTGGAGGTAGCCCACCCTGGTGGCACTTTACTGTGGGTAGTGGCTCTCTGGAGGTACAGAAGGCTATAGGCGTCCCAAACACTTGTCAGTAATGAGTGAGGTTATCAGTGACACCCAGCCGCCTCCTGTGGGCCTGCCTGGGTCCCCTGGCTGGCTGGCTGGAGATGTTGATAACTAACACAACATACCAAGAGACAATTATTACTTCAAGGTAACTGAGAATAAGCGACTGGATTTGAACTGGTATATGGAGTTGTAGTTGTTTATACACTGTTCTTTGGGGTTATGAGAACACTGAACACATAACAACACACAACACTTCACCATGTCCCCACCAGTCGATGTATGTGTGATGGGCGGAGGTGTGAGTGTAGTGTATAGGTCCTCCTGTGTGCATCCTCCACCAGCTGATCCCTTGCTGTGTACTATCTGTGCGTCTACTGAGTAAAGGCTTCATGTTAATGTTTGGAGACAACTGCATTTCTTACAGACTGTGTCGCCGTGAGTGTCTGCCTGCTCGTTCTGCCTCACGCCCTGAAAGTCATGGCACCTTTCTCAGGGTCATGGCTCTCCTCCCGGGGGTTATGGCACCTTTCCCAGAACCATAACTTCTTACCATTCAGGCATCAACTCCCGGGTTAAGGCACTTACCCAGACCCTGTGTTTGTCCTAATATTGGTGTACAGTACAGTGCTCCATCCTGTCCCGACTACAACAACCACCTCCCTCACCACCTTCTTAGTCCCTCCTCCTCCGTGTTGTCCGTCCTTGTGTCACACTAACTCAGCACTCCAGCACCTCCTGCCCTGCGCCCTGATCGTAGTTTACCCCGTACTGCAGTCACAGTAGCACGCCCGCCCACAGCCTCTCCAGCTCCTTCATCACGGAACATCAGAGTCCACAACACGAAGCCAGGCAGACGCTCCCGGCACACTGTATTATTGGATGTTCACACTTATGTGAAGTAGAGGCCGGCCCACACTTCGTCTCGCCACGCCTGATATTGTAGGCGTGGCATCGCGAGATAGTGGGCATGTTGGCCGTGCGCCGTGTAGGTGTAGCACCGCTTGTGTGTGGTGGATATGTGCCCCCGGGGCGACCTTGCCCGCCACCACCAGCATGACCAGCGTGATGCACGCCACGCCCGCACAGTAGTTGCTGTTGTCATGCGGGTGTCGCGTTGCTGCCCAGCCGCCCACCACCTGCCCGACCCTGGATGGTCCGGGTGGGAGGTAAGTGGTGGTCAGCGGCCCGGGCGACTCGCAGGTGGCCAGCTAGGCCGCCCCTGGGGCAGGGGCCGGGAGGGTTCAGCGCAATGACCGCAAGAATCACAGTGCCGCATGAGATCTGCACGCTCAAGGCATTCACAGCATCGTCTTGTGACGCCACAAATTGTGAGAGCGAGACGTTGTTTAGTCTTCCGCGATCGGCATTCTTCTAGCGTCACCTCGCCTTCCCTTATAATGTGTGGCAGGTGTCGCTTACCTTCTCTGCTTGTGTCTGTTACCGGCGCCCGACTGCCCGCGGCGCTCTTCTCGACCTTCACACTCAGGGACGACGGCTGCACTGACAATGAAAAACATAATGGGACCTTCCCGTATGGGTTTTCATTGATAAACCTTGTCGACGTCCCGATGATTTAGTGAGTCAATAACGAGGAGCTCCTTGGAGGACTGTCATGCCACGTTGTCACGGGTCGGTAAGGGATGATCCTAAGCAAAAGATTCCTTAACTCAACTCTGACACCGGACATGACAGCCCTGAGAGCGGGGTCACAATTATGGTATGGCAGTAATAGAAATATTACGGTCAGACTATGAAGCTGGGCCCGGCCTGGGGGACCTTACCTCGACTCTTATCCCTGCCTTTCTTTCTCGACTTAAACCTCACGATCTAAAATACTAATATTATTAATTAATAACAATAATGATTATGATAATAATCCTTATTTAACTAGGGCCTACTTCTGTTCACTTCTTAGGAAAATGCATATACAGTACCTAGGCCAGAGAAGATTCAGTTAGCAACTGTTAGAGAATCAAATTTGCGGATATAGGAGGACGACTGTGTGCTTAGAAAACTAATAAATAGGTTAAGGCCCCGCGCCGGGCTGCCGGACCTGAGTGCTCCCTGGTATAGACACACCCCCTTCCCCACACTCCTCTACATCGCCTCTGTCACGCACCTTCTTTGGTTTACATTTTAATTAATTTATGTCTGTTGCCTGAAACTTACCAAACTACAATATTTATCACCTCACTTATAACATTTTGCACCTTTCATTTATATTATCACATTTCAGTATCGCCTTTCATGTTACAGTTTCAAGAGTCCCTGAAGTTAGCACGTTATCAGTGGACGACTAACTCACCTTCTTGTATAACTTATAACTTAACTTAAAATGTTTTATATCTGAGTTTTGTCTGACTCCTTCAAGAGCCAAACATCACCCAGACCTAAATACCCACAATGTTGGAATACCGCTTAATGTCAAATAGGAAAGTAAAACTTGTACTCACAGTTCACAAGAGGCTGCCTTGTTGAGCGCCTCGGTATTCCTGTTGTGAAGGAAGCACCCTCAGATGTCAGCTATTTTCAGTGCCTGACTTCCTCCATTGCTTTCATTTATCTATTTATTCAAATATTTTGTATATGTATGTCTAATTGCCCATTTTTTTACCAGTTTACTTAATATTGTTGGGCTCAATTACCTGATCTCACTTGCCAGGAGTGCCCCCCCCCCTTGTCAACATTCATGATCTTAACTACATCAGTCCAAAAGGCGATTATTTCTTTTCTTTTATTTCGGTAATTAATTCCCAATTTGATTTTATCCTAATTATATATATATATATATATATATATATATATATATATATATATATATATATATATATATATATATATTATATATATATATATATATATATATATAATATATATATATATATATATATATATATATATATATATATATATAATTTTTTAACTCAATCCCAACACGTCTCCTTGGTTACAGTCGCACTCCAACCACTAACATGAACAGTGTGTTTGTGTGTCATTATTTACCTTGTGTTTGTGGTATTATACATAATCACATATTCTTTTTACATATTATGTGTTCTTTCAGTAATATGCACCATAATTATGTTTTACTGTCACAAAAAATACCGAACAAACGTGTACACACTGTTGACCAGGCCACGACAACACCCCGGCCGCCTCTACACATTAAGAATATAATTTCATAGTGAAGAAATTAGTTTTACTTTGTTTCATTCATTTAAGATTATTTTTTTCCTACTCGCTTCGACGTCAACAACAGCAAACACGAACTCTCCCGCCATGGCGTTCATTGCTGCCGTAATATGTATTGAATTGGTAAGTTTATTAGTAAATGTCTTTAACAATGGAGTCACGTAATATATATAAGGATAGTGTGTATAGACACTTTAATAATTCATGAGTGACGTGGTGTTAAGAAGCTCTGCACCGATTTATGTATTAAGTTGAACTAAAGACACGAGTAAAGTAATGTTAATGACGACAACACGATTGATGATGGTTACAATATGATGATAATACCTCTCGAAAGGCTTACGAGCTAAACAATCATCTAACTACATAATCACCCTAATAATAAATATTAACTCACTGTGACCTTGTGAGCCTTGACCTACATACACCAAAATGACGTCATTAGGGCCTCGTTTGACCTTTGGCTATAGTTAGTTAGCTTTAATTGCTGTTCTCAAGAGGTTAAAACATTGTACTCAAAGGGTTAAACCATCGCCATTAAACAAGCACCATCACCCTAAGGAGTTAAAACCATCATCTTGTTGAACCATCGTCTTCAGAAGGTTAAACTTTCCTGCATTATGTTACCAACCGAATCCCGGACAAAATTTAACCCGCCCCCCCACTCTTTTTGCCGGCTTTAACCTGCCTGGGATAACAACAGCCGAGTGATAGTAATATTAATTGCTACGTCAGTGGCCAATCTTTGTACGGTGCTTTAAAAAATAACAATAATGATAATAATATACATGATTATTATGTTATTGGTAGTAATAATGATCATAATACCGATAATAACTAATAATGATAATAATACAAATAATGATGGTAACTAATAATGATAATGATAATAATATCAATAACGATAATGATAATAATTAATAATGATAATGATAATAATATCAATAATGATAATGATAATAATGATAATGATAATAACTTATAATGATAATAATATCAATAATGATAATGATGATAATGTCAATAATGATAATAACTAATACTGATAATGATAATAATAGTTATAATAGTATCGCTAATAGTGATGATGATGACGGCAATTAACGCTAATAGTAGTAATTATAATGATAACAATGATAGTAATGATGATGATTTATAACTATGCTATATTGTCCAGAAACACTGCTCATAATATTTTTTTAATTCGTGATAACTCAGCGATTATAGAATTCTAAGAAATCAATTATAATTATCATGATGGAGTGTCTTAAATTATTTCACAGTAATAGTATTGTTCGTCATTTAAATTTACCGCCAATAAACAAATACCGGTAAACAATTTTCTAATGGCATTGTTAAGTGACCACGTTAAAGGATTTGTATTAGTTTTTATGTAATTGGATGAGGGAAAGATAAGACCCGGTTGTTGCCAGAAACTAGTGACCGTGGCGTTCACCTGAGACCGACGGTAGTGTTGCTCCTGACGCGCCTGGTTTATGATATGTTAGAGGTCATGACAGGGCAAACAAACATTGAGAGTTATATTGAGGAAAGAACAATGTAAATTATATCAGATGTACGTTAGAAGGTAACAGTAGCAGTGGTACAATTACGGTATTAATTATCCAGCCTGAGGTACAGTAGTTATAAGTAGTCACTTGGAGACGTAACGCGAGATGGAAATCAAAACACTATTGGATTAAGTGACTGTTTTTTCCTCGGCCGTGTAGTTGTATTCGGCGGCGACTGTGAAGTTTGTTGCTCTGCCTAACTCCTGCCGGTGTAAAAAGCTGCATGAGGGAGGGCAGAAGCAGCAGGAGACAATCCCCAGAGGGAGAGGCTCCGGCCAGAGCCAGGGAGCACTCGGGTGACGGTGTGGGTTCTTGGTTTCCGCAGGTGCTGGCTGTGATCTCCGTGATCTTCATCGTCATGTCGACGCTTGCGCTCGTGCTCAACACAGTGCCGAGCTTTCAGGGTCCCGAGCAAGGAGACAATGAGAAACTGGCCATGGTGGAAGCAGTGTGCATCACCTGGTTCACGCTCGAGTACGTCCTGCGGTTCGCCGCAAGCCCCAACAAGTGGAAATTCTTTAAAGGCGCAATGAACGTTATAGACTTACTCGCCATTCTACCCTACTTTGTTTCCTTGTTCCTTATAGAGTCAAACAAACACACAGACCAATTCCAGGACGTGAGAAGGATCGTTCAGATCTTCAGAATTATGAGAATTCTCAGAATTCTAAAGCTTGCCCGACACTCGACGGGTCTTCAAAGTTTGGGTTTTACTCTGAAAAATTCATATAAAGAGTTAGGTTTGTTGATGTTGTTTTTAGCCATGGGCGTGTTAATCTTTTCGAGCCTCTGCTATTTTGCGGAAAAAGACGAAAATCCTGTGTACAAAAGTATACCCGAGACTTTCTGGTGGGCGGGCATCACCATGACAACGGTGGGCACGGAGACATGTACCCCATCACTCCTCTGGGCAAGGTGATTGGATCCGTGTGTTGTATCTGTGGTGTGCTGGTCATTGCGCTGCCCATCCCCATCATCGTCAACAACTTCGCCGAGTTCTACAAGAACCAGATGCGACGCGAGAAGGCCCTCAAGCGCCGTGAGGCCCTCGAGAGAGCCAAGAGAGAAGGCTCTATAGTCTCCTTCCACCACGTCAACCTTCGCGACGCCTTCGCCAAGTCCATGGACCTGATAGACGTCATCGTGGACACAGGTAGCGTTGCCCGCTCGCTGCTGGGGTCGCGGGGGCAGCACCCTCCGTGGGCCCTCCCTGGGCGTCCCAGTCCCCCACGGGGGGCTCACATCGTTACTCCAAGGTAGCGCAGGTGGTCCCCGCTGACGTGGCGTCGGTGCCCTCTCACGACGCCTCCCCTAACAACTCCCCCTGATCACTCGCCCCCACAAGTGGTGGTCTGCGACACACACCTTACCCCCCATCCTCACCATACACTCAACCATACCCTTCCTCACCATTCACTCAACCATACCCCTTCCTCACCATACACTCAACCATACCCCCTTCCTCACCATACACTCAACCATACCCCTTCCTCACTCACACTCAACCATACCCCTCTTCCTATCATACACTCAACCATATACCCCTCTTCCTCACCATACACCAACCATACCCCTTCTCACCATACACTCCAACCATACCTCTTCCTCATCATACACTCAACCATACCCCTCTTCCTCACATTCACTCAACCATACCCCTCTTCCTCACCATACACTCAACCATACCCCTCTTCCTCACCATACACCAACCATACCCCTCTTCCTCATCATACACTCAACCATACCCCTTCCTCACCATACACTCAACCATACCCCTCTCCTCATCATACACTCAACCATACCCCTCTCACCATTCACTCACCATTCCCTCACTTTCCATACCAAACAGACAAACATTCCTAAACTTACACTTGTATCAGCAACTGTCTTCCTGTTAGTCACTCTTATACACAGTCACACAATTCACTCTCCCACACACATACACATATACACCTTTCTCACTCACTCACCCACCCACCCCTTCACTCACTCACCCACCCACCCCTTCACTCACTCACCCACCCACCCTTCACTCACTCACCCACCCACCCCTTCACTCACTCACTCCTTGTCTCACTCTCACTCCACAACAACAGTGCCTATTACTCCCCCCTCAAACTCCGTATAACTGTAGTACACTGTTCCTCCTATAGTATCCCTCTCATATAGTGACTAACCATACGTCACTTTGTCTGTTCTTCACCGTATTATGAACCTACAGCGCCACTGATCTTAAGGTTAAATTTGATCTTGGTTTCACTTTTCTTTTACTTTTATACTTTCCTATTTAGAAAAGTTCCCCTCAACCTCTCCAAACTTTTCCATTACTACCTTTCATTATCGTGTTATATATATAGTACAATGACGTGGGTGCGTTTGATCATTATAAGTTCCTCAAGTACAATGTCTTTACTATTTCTCTCCTCTTCTCTTTGTTTACAATGACTCACTCCCTTAAATATGCAATGAATTAGTCCATTGGTTAATGAAGGTGTTTTAACCCTTTTGATTATGGTCATATATTATTCCCTTGAGTAGTATGGTATTGTACTCAAGGGTTTAAGTGATCGTACAAGAGGGTTTAACTGATCGTACTCAAGGGTTTAAGTCATTGTACTCAAGGGTTTAAGTCATCGTACTGAAGGGTTTAAGTTATCGTACCCAAGGGTTTAAATCATTGTACTCAGAGGGTTTAATATTTCACTATCGTCCTACTTATTGTAAATTTCACTCACATGTACTCTTTCTCTGAGTACCTACATCACCTTCACTTTTGTAATGCTATTCATAGTACTAATGACGAGAGTAGTAACAGTAGTTTTTTGTTAACAAAATATTGTATGTAGTTAAGGGGTCACGCCAGGAGGGTCAAAGTTCACATGATGCTATTATGGGAACGTTTGTATGTGTACGTGTGTGTATTTTTTGGCCATAAGGTCAGTGTCACGTTCATGATTTGGAGTGAGGTGGTCGAGTGGATATAGTGCTTACCTCCTGTTCCATGGGTTGGTGGTTCGATCCCGAGCACTCCCAGTTCACCCAGCTGTAAATAGGTACCTAAGTTTGCAACTTAGGGGAAGTGAATGCGGTCTAGTGCAGTACCGGCCATGCTGCCTCCATGTGTGCCGAAGGCTTAGTATACAATGTGCTGTATCCACACTGTCCCTAACGCTATAAACGTCTTCGTTCTACACACACACACACATTCGTACATAAAGACGCAGCATCGTGCCAAATTTGAACTTCTGACATGATCTCCTAAAACTCATCACAAAACATGACAATACTGTACAGGTCCGTAAGGTGTTTATATAAGGGACCACTGAAGTTTATAAATATAAACAGTTGATGATAAAACATGTGAGTAAAACAGTACATTATGAGATAGTCTTTTTAGTGTGAGATAGTTTTAGTTTTGAGATAGTTTTAGTTTTGAGATAGTTTTAGTTTTTCTAAGAGTATATTTTTACACCCTAAGTCTTTCAAACTTATTTACCTTCTGTCTGTTACACTCTCTCTCTCTCTCTCTCTCTCTCTCTCTCTCTCTCTCTCTCTCTCTCTCTCTCTCTCTCTCTCTCTCTCTCTCTCTCTCTCTCTCTCTCTCTCTCCTCATATCACCATCACCCTCCCTCACTCTGCCACCATCACCACCACCCTCCCTCACTCTGTCATCATCACCTACCACCCTCCCTCGTTCTGCCACCATCACCTACCACCCTCCCTCACTCTGCCACCACCTGCCACCATACATCACACTGTCAGACACACACATTCCCACAATACACTGCACTTTTGCCTTACTTAAACAGCAGTGTTTGTGCTGTATACAACCTTGTTTAATTTCGCCTTCAAGAGAAATGCTACTGTCTTTTCTTCTTTTTAAACCTTCTATTTTATACTAAACTATAGAAATATCTCTTCTTTAAAACTATATTGTAGACTATATTATATTTGGTTTCATTTATAGTTTCTTCAGCTCATCAAAATTGCTAATGTTTACAACTTTTTAGAAGACTTTGCCGCACTTACGTAAGGTCAATAATGTATCGAGAACTCTTTATTAATCGAGCTTCATTATTTTTTATCAGTCTTCTATATACTTCTTTAACAGCATAATAACTAAACCCTCTTTATAATCCTCTGAAGAACATTGGCATTATGTTCAGTAGCCTGCGACATAATGCTCACTGATGTATCACACAAGAACAGGGTCTGTGTTCTTGTGGGTATATATCACACACACACACACACACTGTACACGGCAGAAACCTTATCCTGTACTTCCATTACTACCATTTATCATTATGTACTCATTATGCCTCCATGTGTACTCATTATACTCCATGTACTCCCAGGTAACTTTTTGCATTATGATACCTCTGCCCTCCCCCTACCACCTCTCACGCAGGGGCCATAACATGTACTCAAATCTGTGTATAATTAATGTAGGGTACATAACAATACCCAGTAAACATATAGTAATACTGTACATTATTTTTCTCTAAATCTTTAAAGATCTACAATGCATATCATGTTATAATAAATGTCGTCTGAACACTTGATTGATGACGTGGTTATTTTTCTTACTCAGTCGAAATAAAAAAAAAATAATAAGTATTTTATCCATTAACGTAACATTATCCAGGAGAGAAGAGGCATTTGTTTTGGTTACAGTCGCCACCACCCACGACCAGAGCTGTTGCCATACTCTTAACCACACACGATAATCTCTGATAACTCATACAGTCATTTACACACTTACCCCGTAATGAGGGCCTCTGTTTAATCATAAGTACAATAGTAAGTGGTGAAGCTCTCACGGTTAAAATCAATCCCATGACCCAAAGCGTGTGAGTGTGTTTCCATACCTCATGAATTATTGATGTTCAGTCCTTGGTGTGAAGTCGATTACCCTCCTCCTCCTCCTCCTCTTCATACACTCATCTAATTTGTATCTCTCCCACGAAAAGGACTTGATTCATGAGGTAGAGGAACACGTAGGCTGGCAGCACCATAACAAGCTCTGGGGGTGCGGGGTGGCACGTGTATTGATTACGGTGTGGGTAAGCTCGACGCCGCCACACCCTCACCTGCCCACGCTACCCCCTTATGAAATACCACACCTGTCCCACCACACACACACACACACACACACACACACCTACCACTCATAAAAATTTTCTTATTAATATTCATACCAACAATTATCACCACACAGTATCATCTCACACACACACACACACACACACACACACACACACACACACACACACACACACACACACACACACACCTCTTATAATAATAATACAAATAATATCTTGTAAACATAATAATTTGACCATAATAATAAAGAATTGGGCAGCCAGTGTGGGAGTGAGGTGGCACAGGCGTCGTGAGAGAGCAGGTTAGATTTACTATGTACGGCTGGAGTCAAGATGCCGCTACGTGTTACTGTATGTGTGTCTTGGCTTCAGCAGCACTAGAGCATGTGTCTCACTAACTTGATATTAACACAATTTTTTATGGGTTGTTTTTCACTTAATTTTGATTTTATGCAGCACTGTTTGTGTTTTTCTTCAACTAATGTCAGCTCAAGGGTATATGATTAAATGTTTTGTTTTTTATTATTATTATTATTATTACAATTATTCTTTTTTTTGCATTGTTCCATAATAAGATACTCACAAAGGCCCCTTGATGATTAATGATCAATTGTTAACATTGTACATAATACTTGGTACATTCTTCATGCGATGCTCCCGTGAGTCAGTCAGTCAGTCCTCACACACACATACGACGGGTGAGGGTCACGTTGGCTATACTCTATACTCAAAATTATTCTAAACAAGATATCACTCCAGGGGAAAAACGACTTTATTAACCATTGATATTGAGATTATTACTGTGTTCTGTTGTGATAGTTGAGTCACTTGGGGTCATGGCTCGAGTTAAGAGTTATATTGAGATTCAATAAACATAGTAAAAAGAAATAATTATAACAGTGTAGTAATACTATAGCTACTCGCTTGACTCCTCCACAATGCATCGCAGAGGAACGTACATGACGGCGCCTATAAATGTCTTCAACTTTCTAAAAAGATTAAGAAACATCTCAGTAAGAACGCTATTAACATTGTGACGTGGCTCAGTAGGCTAAGGAACTTCATCTCTATATTGTTGTGTATATATAAATATATATATATATATATTTATTTATTTATTCATTTGACTTGAGGCACGTATTTATTGGCTCTGGTGTTCATTTCTTTTGTGTCGTTTATCTTAGGAGAGATAATAGTTATTTTTTATGTCTTGTGTATCATATTTAACTAGTTTTTAACATGACGTTGTGATCAGTAAACAGCAGTACCAGCCAACAAGGTGACACTCAACTAGTCACTCACTGATTTCCAACCCGTTTGTTTTTCTCTTATTAAAATCTTTTAAACATTCGCTTTTGACATCAAGTGATAAGAGGATCAGTATATTAATGTGTGCGGTATGTCGTGTCAGAAGAAACTACTCCTTACCTTATATTAAAGATAATGTTTTTCCCATATAAAAAAAAGCTGAACATACCAGTTTAATATCCTCAGATAATTACTCTGATGACATTTACATAAATATATATTTCTCTTAGACTAAGATTTTGCACTGTCATTGATTCACTGTATACTTCTGGTCACTCGTTGGAGGCTTCAATAAAGTATGACTTTTATATGATACTTTCTCTCATTTGTCCATCATAGGTGTTCAGTACACACACGTCACTACCTCATGGACGAGGCCACCAGGCAACACCCTCCCACCTCTATTGGTTTATTTAGAGACAATGTCGTGTCACTTAAAACACAACCTCACTTTGGTTTATTAAAGAAGACCATGTCGAGCCACTTATAAAACACTTTACATGTTTCTTTGCACAGTAACACTTACTTAAGAAGCTGCCTGCTGCTACTGAGTAACATTCATGAATCTCAAAGACAACATTTCGATTTTGCAGAGTCGACAGTATTGCAGACAAAATGGGTGAATAATTCTGTCACTTCTAGTTGCCAGCACCTTGTACACTCGGCTAGAGCTAGAGCTCCCCTAGAGTGGTTGACGGTACTTGCCTCAAGGAATGGACTTTTTAAGGCGGTTTTGCCTGTAACTCTCATAGATTGGTGCACCAAGTTTACTGTACAGGAAGGCTTGTCTTAATTAAGCTTAGTGATGGCTGGTGACATGTTAGTAATTTAGAATTTCTCTGCATATTGTTCAAGTACTTTGTAAAGGTAATTTTGATGATCAATAGAATGCAGTTGCAATATTTATACGTATTTTTGGCGCCTAATATGAAGCAGTACGGTTGTCACTCCTCAAGGATATGGTTTGAAGGAATTAAACTAGTGGACCCGTAGCGCCAGTAGACAATGTATTTGCAACAGTATATTGGCCTAGATAAAACTTAATGACGGAAAGCAGATTTCTAAATACATTGGTCTAATGATTTTTTCTCCTAGATGGATTAGTTGCTCATGATGTCCCAAAAATAGTTGCATCCGGTACGCCTCTATCCTCCTCGTACGAACCTAACATAAGATATTTGATGAGAAGGTTTCTCCTTTTTGTAGACTGTCAGTGATTCACTTCTTTGGTTTCTGATGGTTTTTCTTCATTAATTTTGTGTGAAATTTTTATTTTTTGTTTGTGAAACCAAAAGTTTTCATGTTTATTTTAATGTAGTTGTTGAACAAGGCACCAATACCCTGTGTTGACAAAACCCTTGAGCATTTATTCTGAAAGGAAAAAAAATACTTTGGTTAAATCATACTACGTATTTGTAGTATTAATCACAAATTAAACAAATGTGTACAGATTTACAAGTGCCAAGGAATTTTTTTCTTTTTTTAGAATAAATGCTCAAGTGTTTTGCAAAAAGCAAAGACACAAGAAACAGCGACTTAAAGCATGCTTGTGTAGGGTAGTGTTGGTACCTGTGCTTCACTCTGAGGTAGGCCTTTCTCCTCTTGTACCTCAATCAGTGTCATGTTTCAGGTATTTTAAGTGTTCACTTTTTCCATCAGTCATCTCCTCCTTCTGTTGTACTGTAGGCTAAAAACCGGTTCCTCTCTTCATTCAAGTTTTTATATTACAAATAAAGATGTGTAAATAAAGATGTATTTGTTGTTTTAAATTTATTAATAACAAATATATTAAAGTATTTGTGTTCAGGAGGTGGAGATGTTACCATGTTGAGCCGAAGACACTAAGGAAGGAAATGACTTGGCCATATGTCGAGCTGAGCCTGTGTGTACTCCGCTCCTCTGGTGGACCAAAACAAGCATGTTGTGTTTACCTTTATGCTCCTTCATTAAACAGTAAAGTTAGTCTCGCTCTCAGTTCGTCATATGTCTTTTTTTCTTGTAAATGGGGCCACTTGTTGTAAAGATTTACTAAGGTAGATAAATTCACAACTTTATATTATTACTCCGTGCATATCATTCTGCCACTGTTGTTTTCAAAGTAGTTTCCATTTATTTTATTTGATAACAAATTATACTTTAGACTTTGAATGATACTTTCATGTAACTTTTTATTTTTTGGTCCTGACCTTGTTTTTGCTCTAGTGGTCTTGTAGAGAGATTAGCGCGGCATGAACGCTCGGGGATGGTCGAGGTTTGGGAGTGCCACACCTCCTTCACTCGTGCATGCTGTCACACTTGACCACAGTAACAGTCCAGAGGCGAGCAAGGAGCCAAAGCGAAGCTCATGTAGCAGTAGAGAGCGAGACCCACCTAGCTTGAGTAGCATCCCCGGCCAGTCGTTGTTTAGATGGTGATGTGTCTCTGTTTGTCTCTCGGTGGTGTAGGTCACAACATGTCCCAGGCAGATGCCAACTCGGTGGCTGGGGAGTCGATGCGTGCCGGACAAACAGGCACGGGTTGCTACAAGAACCACGAACATCACATGGGTCGCCTGCAGAAGGAGGCGCAGCAGGGCGAGGGTGGTGAGCCGGGGGTGATCACTAACGCCCCCGCGCCCAACATACTCGACCTCCCGGCCACCGAGGAACAGCGACCACCAGCCTCACCAGACTACCAGACTCCGGTAAGTCCTCCCCTCCCACCCTCCTAACCTCCCCCTATCCTTCTCCCTCCCATCCTCCAATGTGTGACCCTGCCGCCTCCGTTCTATCTCTGCTTCTCTTTTCTTTCCCTCCTGTCTATTAATCTCTAGCTATTCTCTTCTCCCCTTCTCTTTACATTTTCTCTGTTATGTCTTTTAACCTTGTTGTTGTACTTTCTCTCGTTCCTTCCCGTCTCCTGCATTGTTATCACCACCACCTCTATCTTGCTACTCCGCTGTGTGTTTCTCAACTTTGTTCTCCCAAAAGCCTAAAGCAGATCTTAGGTCAGCAGAAGACGTCTTTTGTTAACTCTCTCGCCTTAATTATATATATATATATATATATATATATATATATATATATATATATATATATATATATATATATATATATATAATGCCTTCCAAAAGTTGTTTTTATTGACTGATTAATTCCTTTGTCCCTTTATTTTTATTCTTTAATTACTACTGCATGAACGAATGATAAAAAAACATTAATTATTATTGTCTTGTCTTTCCTCGCGGTCACAAACGACGCAGAAGGTCGCGAGGATTCAGCCAGTCTGATACATTCATAATAAATATGTACATTATATATATTTATTATATATATATATATATATATATATATATATATATATATATATATATATATATATATATATATATATATATATTGAATGTTTATTTTTTATTTGTTGATTTTGTTATATTTTTCTAGAGGATATCCTGCTATGTGAAGGACTTCCCACCCTGGAGCCCTTTTATTGAACCATCTTTCCATCTTATATATACTGCATATATAAATGCCTGTTTAGAACCAATACCCCATTTTTCCTCGATTCCTGTACCTCCCTGATCCACATAAGTTTTACTCTATTATCATTATTATTATTATTCTATCACCATTATTATTATTATGACAGTATTATAATTTACCTGTACATTTTTATACCCTGTTTAATAGATGTTTATTTCTCCTTGATGTGACACCTGTACATAGAAACGCATTATTTTTCACCAAACTATTTACCAGATGATAAGTTAATCTTGTGCCAGACAGAATACAGAACACACTTGATGGTGAGGGACTTACCACTTGGATTTAGGAGGAATAAGAATTTAAAAGTCTGATTTAGGCTCTTGAGTACGATGCCTTTAAACCCTTTGAGTACAGTAACTTTAACCAACTTGAGTACAGCGAATTATCCCATGAGTACAGAAGTTTAACCCTTTGAGTACAGAAGTTTAACCCTTTGAGTACAGAAGTTTAACCCTTCGAGTACGATGGCATTGTACTCAAGAAGGACTGTTCACCTGACTAAATATATCTTTATTTGTTCTTCAAATTGAACAGTCCAATAGTAAGACCTTCACACCATGACATAATATAAACAATGGTCTACCAGAGCACCTTTCATTACCACCTGTCAGGAATAGACGTTCGTTTGTGTCTGTACACAGGCATTAACGCTTAATATGGTCATCTCAGAGTAATTTGCCATTTTTAACAATAGTGTGACAGATTGTATATGCTCATTCATACATACTGTACATACATACATACATACATGCATACATACATACATACATACATACATACATACATACATACATACATACATACATACATACATACCTACGAGTTTATAGTATGTATGCGTGTTATGCTCGTACATATATTCATACATGCATACGAATATAGAACGTGTGTACTTGATCTGCTCATACATACATACATACATACATACTCGTACATATATGTATTTTAATACTGTATATACTGTTGTTGATTCCCATTTCCCTGACACCCAGGTTATACCTTATACTGCCTTTCCCTGATACTGTAGTATCTAGCCTCATTCCGGGAATTAGTTAACTATCCCTTATATTTAATTTCCTACTTTAGCCTGATTGTTAAGTACCGTTCCTTATACTACTACTACTACTACTACTACTACTACTACTACTACTACTACTACTACTACTACTACTATTACTACTGCTGCTGCTGCTGCTGCCGTCCTGACTCTATTACTGATATTAACCTGACACTGTGGTACTTCCCTCATGCTACTACTACTGCTGCTGCTACTACTACTAATACTAGTACTACTATGATTACAAACCTGACACTATACTACTGATACTAGCTTGATACAATATTACTGCTATTATTATTAGCACTACTATTACTGTACTACTACTACTACTACTACTACTACTACTACTACTACTACTATTACTACAACTACTACTAAAAACATGACACACCACTACCACCACTACCACCACCTCTCCTTCCTGGTACAGTATAATGTATTAGTAATTGTACAGATGAGAAGTGTGTGTGGGTGTTCCCCCTCCCCTTCCCCCCCCCCCCCCTCCCCCATCCCCCCCCACCACTTACCACCACACCATTATAATGATCATGTCACCTGATACTAAGAGTGAGTGAGTCTATAGGCTGGCAGCACTGCATGAGTATCTCTTCTTCATTAGTGTTGTCCAGATGGTGCCTTAGCAAGCAACAAACAAGTGTGTCTTAGTGTGTTGTGGTCTCTCTTGCCGTAGACGTAGTGTTGTAGACAGAGAGAGAGAGAGAGAAATAAGTGTTTGTAGTTAAGAGTTGCTTTATGTGTTGATTAATCATTGTTCTAAGCTCAAGGGACCTTTATTGTTGTTTGTGTGTTGTACTGTAGTAATGGGTGTCGTTAGATTTTTGTGAAAGCTTTTTTTGTAATTAATATATATATATATGTTTTTTTTATTTTGGGAACGTCGATGTCTCCTTTCATTTTAGCCTCTCTTCCTCCTCCTCTTCTTTATCTTCCTCCTTCCTCCTTCTCCTTCTCCTCCTCCTCCATCGTTGAAGTGCTACCCGTTCTGCCTGTATTAGTTAGTCGCTGTGTGTGATACGTTAATGTCGACTGCACGATTAACTATATATATATCAAAAGGTTTCAGTCTTCGTATAAATGCAATATAAATAAATATACTGTACATTATTATTATTATATATTATAGGGTATATACTTATAATACATACAGTATATAATAATGTTTTCATTTATTAGAAGACATCCTTATCTTCCGTTTCATTATTATTCTTCAATCTTTGAGTATTTCTTATCATAGACCAATAATTTACGATAATAAAATGAGCTCTCAATAATATTTCTCTGTCTATATATTTATAAAAGCTTGTAATCATTCCTTCTTACAGTCAGATAAATCGGTTTAAATGTTACATCTGAAGTGATAGTTATAATCTTCTCAGAACTAATAATTGGGTAGTTTAAGAGACTTTGGGTAGTTAGTATTTAATTACCAAACTAGGTCTTCTTCTTTATCAATGTCGTTAATCACTTCTATTTATAAATGCTATTGTGTTCACCTCTGTAAATCATTGTCAACACCTTTCTTTACGTCTCTCTTGTTCTTTATGCCCCAAGTTATAAGATTATTTCACCCCTTGCCATTTTTTTTCTTTCTTCATAGCCCTTCAGTTTACAGAGTTGTCCAATTTTCCAGATCAATCTGTTCATTTTTTTTTGCTATCCCTGTCAATTTACAATACCTCTCTCTCTCTCTCTCTCTCTCTCTCTCTCTCTCTCTCTCTCTCTCTCTCTCTCTCTCTCTCTCTCTCTCTCTCTCTCTCTCTCTCTCTCTCTCTCTCTCTCTCTCTCTCTCCAAAATTTTCCAAGACCATTCTGTACAACTACATTCAGCTGTCTACCTGTCGAATACCTTGAGAAACGAGGATATTTTTTGGTCCATATTATTAGTGTAATTCCTCAATACTCTCATTCATCGTGTTTCCATCATAATCTATTAACTGTCACCATGATATATATATATATATATATATATATATATATATATATATATATATATATATATATATATATATATATATATATATATATATATAAATTAATGGTGTGTCCTCATCTATCATGGTAAAAATTTGTGTCAGTCGTGAATCCTCATTTTTTTTTTTTTTTTTTGGAGGGAGTTAAAAAAAACAAAGCAGGCCATTTTTCATGTTTAAGTCCCACACACAATAATAATAGTTAACCCTCTTTGTTCCTCCATTTAGATTAATTTACATAGATGTAAAAGTAGTTGTAATCTCCCCCTTGTGTTTGCCACGCTAAGTAATCCCTCCTTGCCTCTTAGCCTCCTCCTCACAGCTATAACCTCTTACTAAACTCAAGATGATAAATTGTCCTTAAATCACAGCCCTTGGACCACCTGCTGCTTCCCATCTCAATAAAATTCCTTAACTGCACCGATATCTCCCTTATTCTTCCCTCCCTTATTTATCCTTTCGTATTTGCTTATCCCAGTAAATTAATATTGTTATCATTATTATTTTCACCTCCCCCTCGACCTTCTCTCTCTCTCTCTCTCTCTCTCTCTCTCTCTCTCTCTCTCTCTCTCTCTCTCTCTCTCTCTCTCTCTCTCTCTCTTCAGTTTCTATAATAGCAAAGTATCCATTTTTTCTACCTTCTAGGAGTTGAAGAGAAAGGAACGACAGCTTCTAACTCTTGGGGACACAGTCAATGAGCTTGATTGTTGTTTTTGCTCCACTAAGGTACCTACCTATGTTGATCTCGTAATGATTAGCTCTTAGATGTCACTGATGAAAGATTAATTTTTTCTTTTCGTAAGATATGCTGTATATGAAGAATTTTTTATAGAGAGAGATTCCTGGTTAAATAGACCATCTTGCACGGAACATGAAGCAAATCGAGCGTTTGTTTATGACTCGTGAGAACCGTCTTAAAGATAACCTTTTTGTTTTTCTTCATTTATTTTAAGTTTTGTGTGTGTGTGTGTGTGTGTGTGTGTGTGTGTGTGTGTGTGTGTGTGTGTGTGTGTGTGTGTGTGTGTGTTTCAAGTCATTAAGATAGGTCAGTGACTCACAAGCATCCAGTAAGCACCAGAGAGGCAGCTACAAACGTAATTAAACTTCGTACGTCTTCTAAAATTTTCTAACAAAAATTAAAGCCGGGTACCTTAACACGGGCGTCTAGAATTTCAATTTTATCATCCTCGGTTAATAACATACGTTCTTTTAAGACTCAATCCGGATGGTAGACACGTTCCTAAGACTCACTGGATGACAACACAGTGAGACACACTCCAGCAACACCTGAGACACAACGCTCCAAATGGATTGTTTCTCATTAGTTAATTATAAGGGGAAGGGTCTCAAGAGACCTTCAAACACCCTCCCCTTGTGTTAGTGAGGCAGAAAATTACTGGGTCCTGCAGCCTCTCGTATACCGTAAATCCTGTAAGGTCTGCCCTGCTGTGTCTAGCAAGGTGTAATATTTCCGCCTTGTACAGTCCTCTTTATGGCTTCAGTATTCATTATAAATTCTCCATGTGTCATATAAACTGAATATTAGCCCCCAGCTTATTTCACCCAATGGTAAACCATCCTAACGCTAATATAACCTAATTTAACGCTGGCCTAACCCAACCTAACCACACCTAACCTAACCACCAGGTACCGTTAGAATGGTTAAACTTCAGGTGAAATAAGGTGGGTTGTCTATTCTTAAGATGATCTCGTGTGTCTTGATATATTCAAATTTAAGTTACTTTACTGTCCAAACCGCAGTGTGTGTTGTTGACTTTGCGTTTAACGATGACTGACAATATCTTAATCGTGTAAACAATTTGATGCGCTCCGGTATAGTTGTAAATAAGGTATACGGTATATCTTTTATATGATCATATATATATATATATATATATATATATATATATATATATATATATATATATATATATATATATATATATATATATATATATATATATATACACAGTATGTATGTGTGTGTAATAAATAAAAATAATAATAATAATTAACGGTTTATTGAAAAAGTCGGCAGCCCGAAGGCTGAAAATATACACTGGACAAAAATTACTTATTACATACAAAGACATGAGGTAGGTGGGTCGTTTAACAAAATCTTTCATTACTGAAAGGAAAAGGAACGTGACTTGAACATACAAATTATTATAGTTTACAGTTGATGGCCTGGGCCTGGACTGGTCATGTGTGTGTGTGTGTGTGTGTGTGTGTGTGTGTGTGTAATTGATTAACGGGAAAAAGAATCATATAGTTTAGAAAAGTAACGACAAAAAAAGACAAAGTATCATTCACACCTGTAGCCACAAGCGTCGTCCAGGTAGGAGACTGGCCCAGCGTGTTGCCAGGAGAACGTTTGCTCTATGTTCCGTGCATCACCAACACTAACTCTATTAAGTGTACAGTTCTGAGCAGCCGATCATTGTTTCCTACACAACTGGTCACTATGGCCCTCATCTTCCCTCCCCATAACTAACTAACTGAAACACTTCTTATATCCTCTTTAATTAGTTAGTTAGTTAATAGTTATCATCGTTATTCTTGTTGTCAGGTTTAGTATATTCTTCCGAGCTCTGAGGTCGATACTAATTTGTGAAGTGTCTATTTAGTCGAGTTCAGTGTGAGGTATGTCAAGTAAGGTATTGTCTGTTACCTGTTCTTAATCACTCTTACCTTACCTTCTTCCTCTTTCATCTTATTCTCTAAGGTACTCTTTTTCTTATGGGTACAAGAATAACTCTTCCATCTCTCCCTCATGGTCAACATAATTATTAAGGTACACGATGACTCATATAGAAAACCATTGATGACTAAAACACAGTTAAACATTATCTCAGAAGAACCAAACAAAGTAGTGCGCTAAGACCTGTACTGTGTGTTCTTGCAGGTAACATCTCTTCTGCAGTCTGTCACTTGTTACCTTTTATCACTTCACTTGTTTTGCTTCTTCTTTTTTTTTTACTTATTAGAAAATATTACTTGAGAAATTGTGATTGAAAGTAGTTGGTTCTGTTAAGTAATGATAGTCAATATACCAGTTGAAGGAAATTCCACTGCAGACGTCAGATGTTCCCTACCCCCCCTCCTGTACCCCCCCCCCTTATGGTGTGTACCCCCTCCCTCCTCTACTCCTTGTTGTACTCCTTTCTTGTAAATACTCCTTCTTACCATCATTGTTTATATGGGTTTATTTTTCAGTAAACACAATTGTATTTATTATTATTATACTAATTTTCTGTACATCGTCGCAATGCATAACTGTCTCCATGGATTACTCTTTTCCACCGCTGTATCCATGGCACTGTACCAGGTCCTGTGGCACTGTACCAGGTCCTGTGGCACTGTACCAGGTCCTATGGCACTGTACCAGGTCCTGTGGCACTGTACCAGGTCCTATGGCACACACTGGCTGTATCCCGGTCTTGCATCAGTGTCACGCTCAACACTCTCGATGTTCACTTGTCAACTTTTGTTGGCGTCGAATGGCACAATAGCGGCTGTGCGTGTATCATGTATCTCTGTCCCGCGGCACATCCTTCAGCTCTCTCCACATCATGTCCAGCGGCACACACTACTCCCTACATCATATACTAAATGTCCAGAGGCACACTTGGCAGCAGTACTCACATCACCCATCAATGTTCCAAGGCACACTCTAGCCTCCTCACTGCTACTTAAGTTCATATATATATATATATATATATATATATATATATATATATATATATATATATATATATATATATATATATATATATATATATATATATATATATATATTTATATATATCGTCTACCGTTTCTGACTAATCTCTTCTTGGCTTACTGCCAGAGTAACATTTATATACCGTGACGGCCTGTGTACCCCTCCCCCAGTGAGACAGCGCAACCGAGTCTCTGATGTAACCAACCGCCCAAATATATAGTTGATGTTGGTTATGTTTTTGTTTTGTTTTGTTTCCAAAGTGACCCTCTACCTCCAAAAGTCCCAGTTAATGACCTAGGGCTGGACATCAACATACCACCCCCCAACCCTCAATATTGCCTTCCGTAAACTACTACTTTGCCACCTACCGACCGGAACCTCAGAGGAATATATAAAAATTTGATGCTTGTCCTGAGCTCATCTTGTAATCCCCCTGTTCCCTCCTTCCCTTCCCCCTCTTTGGTATACGGGCCCTGAGTTTGCTCCATCGCCTTAGCTGCGCTCCATGCTTGCCCTGGTTTCCCGCCCCCCGACCTCCAATATCCACTGGCTCCACCTACTCCCTCCTCCACTAGGACGCAGCAGCTCCCCCGGCCACCAGACACGTCGGCAACAACAATGAGGCGGAGGGTCCCAGTAGCCGCTACCTTGCCTCCGAGTCACAGCCCAGTATATTTAACCAGGTAGGCTGGCCAGTGCTGTACCAGGGACCATGGATCTCTCTCTCTCTCCACCCTCGCACTAAAGGAGCACTACACCTCGCTGTCACACACACACACACACACACACACACACACGCACACCCAGGCTCCCTTCACCTACACTCTTCTACACCCCATCCTACACCCCCCACCCCCCCACACCATCAAAGTTCAAATGTCAACAAAGCCAAGGGGTGTGGTAGTTGTCAAGTGGTGTAGCCTACCCTGAACCACACACACACACACACACACACATACTGAACACACATACATACAAACAAACACATATACATACACGCACGCACACGCACTTACACATACATACATTATTATTATTATTACATACATACATACATACAAACGCTGTACATAAATACATACAAATACACACACGCACATACATGCACACATACAAACAAACACACATACATACACTCATCCACACACACACACACACACACACACACACACACACACACCTGCACACACACACACCTGCACTATAAATTAAAGGTGTGTTCTACAGTACACGTTTGTTGGTGTGATGTACCCAGTTCCTCCCGGTCCTGACTCCCTGCACTGTAGTACTTGGAGAGTCTGTACACTTGACAACACTGTCTAGGAGAGTCTGTACACTTGGCACCACTGTAGTACTAGGAGTCTGTATACTTGGCAACACTGTGGCACTAAGAGAGTCTGTACACTTAGTAACACTGTAGTACTAGGAGAGTCCACTTGGAACCACTGTAGTACTAGGAGAGTCCACTTGGAACCACTGTAGTACTAGGGAAAGCAATAGTATCACAATACCCACATTAGTACCACAATACCCACACTAGTACCACAATACCCACACTAGTACCACAATAACCACACAAGTATCACAATACCCACATTAGTACCACAATACCCACACTAGTACCACAATACCCACACTAGTACCACAATACCCACACTAGTACCACAATACCCACACTAGTACCACGATACCCACACTAGTACCACAATATCCACACTAGTACCACAATACCCACACTAGTACCACAATACCCACACTAGTACCACAATATCCACAACAGTAGTACCAAGTAAAGTTTTTGAAGGCATAAGTTATACCTTGGCAACAGAGGCAGATGTCCATTATATAGTTCATACAAGTACAGCTTTGGTTGTTTTCGCCCCGCCCCGCCTCGCCCCGCCCCGCCCCGCCCCGCCCTCACTGTGTGTGTATCTTTACCGTAACTTAGTACTACTTGTCTTAGGGTTCACTTATTGAAGCACTTAACTGGAGTACTGTGTTTTGCTCTTTCATTATTGTTATTCTTAAACGATTTATATGTGGTATTGATGTTCTTGTTTGTTTGTTTTTTCTTATTTGTGTGATTTTTGTTTTAGTGTAAATGTTATTATCTTCGTTATCTAGAGGTTTGATGATCCAAGATGGCGGTACTGTCAATGTTTTTGGCGGTTTAGGAGACTGGATATATATGCCTATTTAGTGTCTCTGTCATCAGCTGTACGTCTATTTAAAGATGCTGTGCTGGGTGTAACTCAGTAACAGCGTATAATCCTCTTAACCTTACCAACAAAGCCAAGCACTATGCTGTCTGTTTATTCAGAGAGAGAGAGGCAGAGACCTTCCCGCACTGAAACCCCTCAACTCTCAAACATTTGAAGAAGTGAGCATGGGAGAACTATAGCCAGGTAAAAAAAACACAACCTGATATTTATTTATTTTTCACCATCACTGCATTGTGGACAAATCACTTACACTTGACCGAGATCAGGAACACAGTGAGAGGTTCATAGTGAATGCATTAGTTGTTGGGGGGTTTTTTCTGAAAGAACCAAATAAAAAAAAAAGTACCTTGTTAAAAATTTGAGCTTGAGAAGGGCGGGTAAGACTTGAGATGAATCCCGCTCCATACAGCAACTTTAGTTTTTAATTTGTCTTCACTATGAACTTGTTTCAATGTCGGAGGTTGACTTTATTGTTAGCCAGGGTGGACAGGTGAATCACTCCGTCACCTTCACAACAATGGCTGGCGATATCTTCTTCACCCAATGTTCACAAAGCTGAAAAATAAATAGTGATTTCATTCCCTAAGTGTTGTTGCACTGGGGCCTGAAACTTGCTGTGTGAGTGCCAAAAAAATCTTCTGATGCCACCTCACGCTAACATTTCTTTTTTTTACATTTGTTGAGAACACATTGTTTGTGAGTGAGTGGTGAACACACTGGTGACCCTCACGAGCCGGAGGCCGCCTCATACCTGCACCTGAACAGACCTCCGAGAACAGAACCAAGGACCAACATCAGAGGATCTGTCATCCACATCTCTTCTTTCTTTTTCATGCTTAATATTTTTGTGCTTTTCCTGTTTGTTGAAATTGTGACCTCACTGCTCACGACCTCGACGGTGTTGTGTTGTCACTCACTACAGCCCATGTCTGAACGTTGGCTGGTGGGATACACTGTATATTGAATGTTGCCTCGACAAATATGGCGTTACTGTCGCTACGTACATGAAATTGTTAACATATCAGCTTAATGTTTTCACATTTCCATTCGGTCTATTGGCATGTTTCAGTAAATTATACATACTGTAGAGATGGAGAGAGAGAGAGAGAGAGTACAACAGAGGATGATCCCATATACCTACCAGTAGTCCAGCCAATGTTGACAGTGGTTCATGCCTTCTCTGCCTGACTCACCCCATGGCTCCGTTTCTCAGATCACAGAAGAGGTCGTAATTCTGCTTCCCTCTCGCCAAGTGGTAGCACCTCTGCTTCCCTCTCACCAAGTGGTGGCACCTCTGCTTCCCTCTCACCAAGTGGTGGCACCTCTGCTTCCCTCTCACCAAGTGGTGGCACCTCTGCTTCCCTCTCACCAAGTGGTGGCACCTCTGCTTTCAGCTCACCATGTGGTGGCACTTCTTTCCACTCTACTGGCAACTTTGCTTCCCTACCATACTCTGGTGTAAAATTAACTCTCCATTCACCCTGTTGGTGGCAACTATATTTACCACTAATGCCATGGTAGCAATTCGGAATCGCATCCACCTGAGGGTGTGACCTCTGCCTTTCACTTTATAGTAATACAAGTACCTGTGTCAGTGGTGGCTCTACTTCTCCGTCAGGTGACAACAGCTTACTGTATCACCCACTAGATAGCTCTTAGCCCTTCCTTACTGACGTCGCTTTCCATAAACGCAATCTTCACAACTCTGCTTCCCTTTCGTGTGGAGGCAACACCTCTGCCTCTTCCCCACATGATGACGATATCTTGCTGCTCACTCCGTGTTGATATGTCTGCCTACTACCCGCTCCGTGTTGCAAGTCTTGCATCCCGATCACTCAGCAGTGGAGTCTTACTCGGCGCCGAGGACCACTTAGTTGCATGGTGGGTAGTGGAGGAGCAGCAGGGTGTGGCGCAACCTCCTCACTTCACACACTGGTGTATCACCTCCACCTCCCTCCCGTGTGGACTGCCTCGTGCCGTTGATCATGTGGCCCCACCATAACACAGCACCAAGGCCCTCACAGGCAGAGTAAATATTCCTCCGGCACAGCTTCCACCAGTGAGTCACCGCGGGGTGGAAGGAATCACCAGGCGCTGCTAATTGCTCGTGCTGGCGCTGCTCTTATGGTTGGGACTGCCTCAGTGTTGTGCTGGAGCCCGGCGTCCTCCTGCCTCTTTCTTCTGTCCAGTTTTATATTTTTTCTTGGTTCTCTCGCTCCTGCTTCTTATTTATTTATTCTTTAGTCTTCTAATTTTATTCAACGGTGTGTAAAACGTAACTAAATACTATAAACATAGTCATAAGGTGTCAGTAAAGCATATATGCATATATATATATATATATATATATATATATATATATATATATATATATATATATATATATATATATATATATATATATATACATTGCTAAATCTCCACAAAATTACGTGTTATTGGTTCTATATACTGTACATACTGAAAATTTGTATGTCATTATGATTAAAAACAAATATTTGACACATTATCATCGTAAATTAATTTAACGAGTCATCTTGTTTTGCACCTCTTAAGTTACCCAATACACACACACACACACACACACACACACACACACACACACACACAAAACACACCACACACGCACACACAAAGCACACACACACACACACACACACACACACACACACACACAAGTCAGACACACACACACACACACACACACACACACACACACACACACACACACACACACACACACACACACACACACACACACACACACACTAACACGTGTTGTCTGACAGTGAGCGGAGGTTCGGCTGGTTGGTCACGGTCCGGGAGGCCACTAGTGGACGGTAATATAAGCAGCTCCAAGTCCTTATATAATGTTCGCACCATCTACCACCACCTTCTTGTTAAAAGAAGTTTAATTTCTGTGTCATTAAAGACTAAACAACCTGCCACTAGATTTTAAACCTTGCAAAATACATATTTATTGTATGATGGGCTGGTGAGGATCATGGGCTGGTGAGGGTCATGGGCCGGTAAGGGTCAAGGGCTGTTGAGGGTCATGGGCTAGTGTGGATCATGGGCTGGTCAGGGTCATTGGCTGGTAAGGGTCATGGACTAGTGAGGATCATGGGCTGGTGAGGATCATGGGCTGGTGAGGGTCATGGGCTGGTGAGGATCAAGGACTAGTGAGGGTCATGGGCTGGTGAGGGTCAAGGGTTAGTGAGGGTCATGGGTTGGTGTGGGTCATGGGCTGGTGAGGATCAAGGACTAGTGAGGGTCATGGGCTGGTGAGGGTCATGGGCTGGTGAGGATCAAGGACTAGTGAGGGTCATGGGCTGGTGAGGGTCAAGGGTTAGTGAGGGTCATGGGTTGGTGTGGGTCATGGGCTGGTGAGGATCAAGGACTAGTGAATGGTCATGGGCTGGTGAGAGGGTCAAGGGCTGGTGGCAGTAGTAAGATATCACCCTCAGCTACATAAACGTGTAGTAACATAGGTTATATAAACTACAGGAAGCTAACTAATTTCCGAAATTCACAGGTAGTCGACTTCTCTAGAAAAATATATGCAGTGTTCAGACACTTCCAATAAATTTCTGGAAGCTCTTAAAAGAAGAGGAATTTTCTCTCTTAAGTACAGTCACTAGCAGAAGTCCTTGTTTACGCCTAGGAGTTCGGGCCGCTGAAGTGGGTGTCCGAACTACTGCTCTACCCATACATGGATAACCTACGCATTTGGTACAGTTCCGAATAAGAGCGTAAAGGGAGTCGTGGTTGTGACTGTACCATTATATTTCCTATGCAGTATAATAAAACATACAAATGCTTCATGTTTTATATATGTTTGTTACCAAGAGCAATTTGTAGTATATATATTTTTTTAATACTCCGTCCAATCTTCACTTAGGTAGTTTTATATTAGTCTATCAAAAGATCCTAGATTTATTCTGTGTTGTTGGTAATTGAGAAGATGAGTATTTTTATAACGATTCGCTATAATCAAAATAACAGAACCAGTGTGATACTAATACTTCATGCGTTACCTTCTTCATAATGACAAACTGTTATTAATTCAGAGGGTGGAAACACTAGGGAGATGTATTACCTTCCGTCTTGTCTAGTTGATAGCTGTCAATGGCTGGTTCACCGTGAATATTAGCAGCAGATCTCAACTTATAACATCACTCTCCATCATTCAGAAAAGTTACTTGTTTTTAAGCTGTTCAGAGGATCGTCAGCACAGACCACAACAGAAGGTGTCACAGAGCTTTGGGTTGTCAGGTCACTGTCAGTCTTCGTCAGGCACCAACTTAACCCTCCGTCGTACAACTGTCACGTGATCACAACACAACCACAACACATTAACAACCAGCATGTCTCCGGAATGATTTTTCTACTATACTTGATATTCATTATCAAATCCTGTTCTTTGCATCGCAATAATAAATTCTAATCATCAGTATCCACTTGATAACATGCATCCAAGCCATGGCTATGTTATTAATTATTATTTTCTTATTTTATATAATATTTTATATAAAATAAATAATCATTATCTAAATAACTTCAAGACTCAAAATGATCAACTTTCTATCGAAGTTTAATTTAAGAAGCTATGTAAGTCACAAAATATTTACCAATAATGATTTCAAATACTTCTAAATAAATTCTGCCTTACAATAATTGAAGCTAAGTATTGATTGCGTGTTTGATGCCCAGCGGGTGTACAGTACTGTAAGTTAGCGTCCTTCCTCGTGTGGTGTGATGGTCACATTGGCACCGCTTAGTTGGTTTCTTCCTCTGGCCGCCTGGTGGCTATCCTGACGTCACTTTGGGTCACCCTGGTACCACGGCTTAGCTTTGGGTCACTTCTCTCACTGCACCTCCTGCGTGTACACTGTCGAGTGACAGCGACCAGAACTTCGTGTTAGATACAACAGATTTGTTTTTCGAAAAGATCTTGTGTTGAAGTTCCCCCACAATCACCATTCCCGGCCATTTAGTAAGGCATCCCTCACCTACTCCCTGGTAAGGTCAGTCAGTCTCCCTCTCCCCTTGTCACGTGACTTACCAAGCCTCTTGATAATTCCACTGTCTTATGAATAAAAGAAAGTTTCCTTAACAGCCTCATCTGTACCAGTACCAGCCACCACCAGGTACTGAACACGTCTGCCAATCGTCCTCCTTTCTTAACTTAAATCCCGCGGGCTCCAAGACTGTGACATTTGTTGGTTGTCATGATCCCTTATTGTTGGCGCCAGGTAAGTTTTTGAGCCAATGATTCCCTGCCCACTGAACGTGCCAGGGAGTACCACCAGGTGAGGCCTTGGCCCTGGGTACCTCAACCCTCCCACTATATCCCTCATAGGTGAGTACCCTATACCCTAACCTACCCGAGGGGACCAGTCTACACCCTACCAACCAGGTGAGTTCTCCTCGTCCGTAGACCAAGTAGATGAGTCGCCAGTCCCCCTTACCTTAAGTAGTCAAGCTAAAAGACCCTCTTGCCTCGGTAATGAAGCTACCAGTTCCCTGATCTTCAGTAAATGTGGGTGCTTGTTTTACCTACCGTTATGAACCATCTACCTTGTTCCTGTCGGTATCCCTCACTAACGCTCCTTCGCCCTCCCTTTCATCACCAGTAACTGAGGCAGTTTTCCCCGAGCTCTCAGTCTCCAACACAAGACCGAAGGAAGTAAACAAACCTGGCGTTCAACAGGGAGACCTGGGTAGTGAGTTACCTGTACCGCTCCCCAGCCACCTTACCGGGCTCCTGCTGGCTGACACTCTTGTGCATGTGTGGTGTGGCACTGGCAGCATCGTCAGCCGTCATGTTAGTGGTCTTGCCGCCGTGTGCTTCATTTTCTGCGGCTTTACACCATTTGTGTGACGCTTTTCTTTCTCTGTGTGACATCCTAATGTTACGCTCTAATGGCCAAATGGTGACAGGAGGCCATCCTTGTTACTACTATGACTTCTGATACATGAAGGGAACAACCCACACTCGACGAACATCAAGTGTCATATCTCCTCTTCCTCTCCTCCTACTCTTCCCTTTGGCGTGAACAAGTTGTACACTTGACTACCTTCAATCAACCACTAATTTCAACTGGCTAGGGCCTGGATAATGGCATATCAGAGTTGATATCTCTCTTCTCCTTGATTGTAAGGAGTAGTTGCTCCCCTGATGGTGGGCCAGCCAATATAGCCATCTCCCGCCCCTCCCTCGTCCTCACCCGGTGGTATGCCTTACTTACCTTGCATACCTCTTCTCCGCCTAATGGCAGCCAATGGCATACTTGCCATTGGCTTCTGACCTCCCCCCACACTACCCTGTAACCCCCTCCCCCCGCCGCCATGTGCTAGCCAATAACGTGTGTTTGGTGTTGTTGACATTCTCCTGTTTCTTGTTGTTTACTGCCCATTCTTCTCCACCATCCACCACCAGGCTGTTTTGCTTCTTGACTGGCCTAACTAATTTATTGTTTTTTTTTTTCATTATCTTTAACCGCAGATATTCCTGGAATTATTTATTTTTCTATATTTGTATTTAATGTTTCTATGCCACCGTTCCTTGACCTTGACTGTTGTGTGTGACCCAGATGGTGGTTGGTTAACAGATATTCACCTCATGATTGTGTCTAGTGTAAAGCAATAACTGGGAGTAGTCATGTCACAGTCACCTGTATTGTTCAACACACTCTGGATGTCACCACCAGTGTAAAAGACGTTCTGTGATGTTACTGCCATATACATTACAAAGTTTAGAGGACTTTTACCCACAGGAGCTGGCACACAGATAAAGTGTGTGATGTGAGCAGCATTATGACACAGAGATACAGGGAGTGTGGCCACGAACACCTGTTGATGCTGCTGTCTTGTATTTCTTTGTTCATACATGGCTGCTCTCCTCACTTTAGATTAATATTGACAAATATATATATATATATATAATGTCTAGCTGCCAGTCTAATTGTATATTTATATTTCAAAAACAACTTTGCTCCTCACTGGAAGACCCTGAAAGAAGCCTTAAACTCCGATATTGTACTTATTGTAAAAATGATTTGATATATCTATAATAATAATATGGCCTTATGTAGTTCACTTTATATAACAAGCAAGTGAGTCGACCTCTCAGTGTCAGGGCTAAGCTGCCGGCTTCTTCATTGCCTCTAGTGACGTAATGATTTAGTTTGAGCCGTGGATCCTTTTTATAAATAATTATCTCGGTGTTATTAAAACACTCTCGAACACATTTTAAATTTATACATTATTTTCAAGGCAGTACTATGTGTAGGTCATTATAGGAAGTGAACATAAGGGGTGTAGCCTGCGTCTCCTTGTCTATACACAATGTGGCCCTCAAGACTCTGCCTTGCCCACGGGAGCAACACCGAGAGCTCTTGTAAGGCTAATTAAGTGTAGATGTACTTTACTTTTCACAAGAGGTACTCTACTGTAGCACAAAATGGAGCTGGTGAAGCGGGCATGGTAGCTGCCTCTCCCTTCATCATCATGACTATTTATCAAAAATTACAATATTGGAGTTTAATTTCGAGTCTCCGAATATTATTAATCTTAACCACATTTTCTTTCTGACATTATCATGGCAGTGAATCGGCATTTTACATCAGCTTAGTTCAGATACTGAGAACACGTCGTTCATTGGCAGAAGATGTATTCTACCCACTTGGCCTTAACATGTGTAAAGCTGTAGAGTGTTTTAAGTAAAGCCTGGGTGAGTAACGGGGGTGTGGTGTAGCGGGCGGGAGGCAGAGTGACGAAGAGTGAGCCAGGCGGGGCCAGAGTGACCAGCCGCTAGTGTGGAGGCTCACCCCGGGGTTACTAGAGTTAGTCTGTGGTGCAGTAGTGTACCCGGGTGGTGGTGGCCAGTGCTCGCTGGTGATAGTGTACCCGATCTCTTCTAGGAGGAGGGTGTAGATGCAGGCGTCGGAGAGGAAATCCCACTCCGTTCCAAACCTTCATCGTAACAAATTATTTTTGCTAAGTGACTTTAATCTGCTCCATTATTTTGCACGCAGGTGAGTTGGTGAGTTATTGGTTTTATTTTGATAGTTTTTTTTATGCTATTTTTTTTTCTTTGTCTTTTTTATTAATATCACCGCTTTTATTTTCGTTGCTGCTTACCTTTTGTTTGTTCGTTATGCCATATCAGTGTCAACTAACGCTGTCAACT
Organism: Homarus americanus; assembly: GCF_018991925.1. Classification (NCBI taxonomy): domain Eukaryota; kingdom Metazoa; phylum Arthropoda; class Malacostraca; order Decapoda; family Nephropidae; genus Homarus; species Homarus americanus. The sequence goes on from NW_024748747.1 coordinate 1,518,680, forward strand.
ACTACTTTTATGTTCACCCTGCCCAGCGCCAGTGTATAGGAGGCAGGGACCACTCATCTCCGCTTGCCCTCACAAACCAAAACCTATTGGTTGTCGTCCCACTAACCAATAACTGTGTCGAGACTCACATGGGCCCCGTTTTCTACACTAATCTATTTTTCACCGGGACTGCGCCACTAACGCCACAAACGAAAAAAAATATATACAGTATAACCCAGCATGCACGACTGTATGTGTCCAAATAAGACTATAATTTCCGAATCAATGTCCATCTAACCTCACCATCGTGACTAACAGCTCATCGATTCATTCTTTTGTTTTTCTTCCAATAACACCAAGTTAAACTAAAAAAAAAAGAGTGTGTTTTTCTGTCTTAATTATTAATTATTGTTTGTTTAATTTGCCAAAGCTTGTCTGAGCTTCCCAGGGCTTCAGCAAGTGTGTGTGTGTGTGTGTGTGTGTGGGTGGTGTATTGCTCCGGCTCACCACCTGTGGAGGCCAACTGTGCTCTTAGTGTGCCCACGCTGGACCACCTTTACTCTTCACTGACTTCCCCACCCCCCCATCTCTAAGTATAGGATGATGCATAAGTCGCTTTGCCGAGAACAGTGTACTGTATATATTGTACTGTTCTTAGTAAAGCGACTTGTGCGCCACCCTGTACTTCCGTGCCAGGGGACAGGCTACATGTTACAATGTACAGAAATCCGTTTAAACTCATCAGAATGGAAAAGTAAAGGTACGAGTAAGATATATCGGGGAACAATTTGGTGATAGACATTTAGAGGACAGATAGAGAGACTTTTATCTAACCTATAAAACTATTATGTATTAGGTTGGAACTGTCGCCAGGCGCAAAGTGGACCGATCACTTGGAGGCTTAAGATGTACACCAACATAAAATCCGACAGAGGAGCGTGAACGGAAATGTTGTTTACACTCTTAAATTATAATTTCTTTATACTTGATGTTAGTAACTTAGTGAAGCAAAGACCGTGTGAGTGTGAGGGGTTAAGGAAGGTGGCCGCCCTGGTGTGCACATAATAGCGAGGATGGCGGAGGGACTCGATACCTCATAAATTTTTCAGTCTAAGCCAAGACCTTAGCCCTCCGTCGTCTGCCGCTGTGGTCGTGGAGCGGCGGCGGCGGTGAATCTTTCTGAGAAACATAAGTCTTTATCAGGTAATAAGTTCAGTAAAGGCAGCTTACTGTATATATAAATGTCATAAAGGGTGAACGCTCCTTTATATCTACGAGACTTCTTCTGTGTAGTAAAAAAAATAGTTGATTGGGTGAATTCAAGCGACGTCACTAATCACATGAATATCAATCAAGATATAAATAAAACGATAATAAGGTGACGGCAGCTGCATAATACAGCTCTACAGACTGAAGGTAGATGGGTCCCCAAGCTTCGGTTCGTGAGCTGTGAAGTTTAAATTTCCCCGATTAAAATTTGTTTTACATTATATCTTACAACAAAACCTTAATTTCACCCAGGACAAAGACCTTTTTTTGAGCGTGTTCGTTGTTTATTAGCCCCCTCCTCGCTACCCCACAGTGCCACGTGCCCCCAAAGGAAGCACCACCCCAGCTATGTGTTACCGCCACTACCTTCAGAAGTACAGTACATTACCCCAGGTGCAACCTGGTAATGCTGCAGCTCACACGAAGGTAGTTATTAGGGTGGTGGCCGTACTCACCCCAACAACCTGATCAAAGAGTACCTTCTGGATAACAGGGAAGCCAAATGTAGTGTAGGATGAGTGAGGCTGTGACCGCCCCTCCCCGCCTTGAGGCTGGAAATGCTCCCTCAGGAGGTTAGTTTTACCCCGAGGAAGGTTTCAGCCGCACCTCACAGCACCAGGTCTGAGCTTATAGGCGGTAATTTACTTTCTAATATATATATATATATATATATATATATATATATATATATATATATATATATATATATATATATATATATATATATATATATATATATATATATATATATATATATATATATATATATATATATATATATATATATATATATAATTTTTTTTTTTTTTTTTTTTTTTTTTTGTCAAGCATTGCGCGGTTTTGGTACCTAAGTGTTCAAGCAGTAGCCTTTCGCCTGACCTTACGAGCAGTGTGTGGAACTAACCTGTGTGTGCCTCTTAAGCCACATTGTATGTAATCAACTGGAAGAGGGACTCCACCAGGCGCTTTAACGGAGACAATAATTAAAAGCCTACTTTAATAAAAGTAATTATGCAAATGTTACTTTTTATTTATCGTCAACTTTTATCCCCATACAATGTTTATACAGAGAAGTGTCCACTCTTTTGTGTAATGTTATTTTATTTCATGTAAACACGTCTTGTTTTGATTTTATATTCTTTTCAGTGTCACTTAGTTTGTTCCTCTTTGACCCTAGTCCTCCTAACCTTGAACTGACAGTCCCTAACCCTGCGTATCTATCTCCCTTCCCCCCTCCTCCCTGCTAATCACTCACGATCTCAGAGAATTGGTCATCTAAGGTGAACAAGCATTTACTAAACTATGAAGAACCTGAGCCCCAGCTGCGTGTATCTTAGTAAGATGGTTGTTGACCTTCACTGTTGCTGTGTTCACCCAGTGTTATATATGTTGACATATTTTAACTTACTTAACAGTATGTAGTCACAGTTAAGTGTTGGTCACCGACAGGCTGCTGTAGCTATTTGATAACCTTAAACCTGATACAATCAGAATTAAAGTAAGGAAAGAGAGAGGACCCAGATGTCGTGTGATCAACGCTAAAACCTCTTTAAATATCCTTAACTCGCTGCTAACATGACCTGAGTTCATCTACTGTTTTTCCTTTTCCTCTTTTCACACACAAACACACACACACACACACACACACACACACATATATATATATATATATATATATATATATATATATATATATATATATATATATATATATATATATATATATATATATATATATATATATATATATATATATATATATATATAATGTAAGCAATCCTCTTGGTCCTCTCCGCTACTATAACCATTCGCCAATACTCCTTGTCATCCGTGTTACAAGGCAGAGCTGAACTCATCATTACCCAAATACTAATTCATCTCTTACACCTTATACAGCCGACACCTTCATCCCTCTCACCTTGATCCTCCCTCTGTCTTGATACACTGATACTCAAGCCATCAATACTCCCAAGTATCACCCTCCTCCTCCACACACGTTATGCCACGCACCACAGTTCCCACTGCCTCCACACACTGTTTTATTATTAATCTGTTGTTTACATGACTATATTCAGTAACCTGGTCTTCCTCCTCCTTCCCCTGAAGTGTTTGGAATTTGGACTGACAATTTCCACACCCCAAAGATGTTTCACTACTTATTTCCTTCCCCAGAGATGTATGGGCTGATTTGTTTCCTCCCCAGATATGTTTAAGCTTACTAATTTCTCCCCCAGAGATGTTAGAATTTACTAATTTTACCCCATAGATGTTTGACCATACTAATTTTCCCACTGAAATGTCGAAGTTGATGAACCCTCAGAGCTGTTTAAAATTGTTTTCATATTTTTCTCTCTTGAAATATTTAACTTCGTGATCCCCCCCCTGAGATGTGTGGCTTGTACTCAGTATTTTTCTCCCTTCATCCCAGATATTTAATATTTTCCCAACAGTCCCAGGAGAGTATCGTTTACTTTTCCCCAACTATTTCCCCAAATAGTTACTTTGGGCAAATACTGTTCTTAATACAAATTGGATTGAAATTATTGACATTTACCTTTTCTTCTTCATTACAAAATATTAGAGATTTTCTCATGATATATTTGACTTGAATTTACTATTAACCCCCAGAGATAATGTCTTATTTTTTACCAGAATCTGTTGATTTTTCACCCCAGAGATTCTACCCCTAAAGATGTTTGAATTTTTATCTTGTCCATTCCTGCTCAGATGCCTGAATTTTTTCATATTTCCCCAGAGATTTTTTTCAACTAATCAATTTTCCCCAGAGATATGTGGCTTTTGATTTCTGATGTTCATACCCTCTGCTTCCCCCAGATATGTGGGACTTATAATCTTAACTTCCCCCTATATATGCCTGACAGCTGCCCCCAGTCTCACCCCAGAGGTGATAATCTACAGTTATCAATCACTCTTCCCCCAGGTGTCTAGCCCAGCCACAGCCACCCCCAGAGATTTCATGCGATTTTTGCTTCGCAATGTGCCCCTGATATTTCCTCAGATAGTATTTTTTCTAATATTTTCTACCAAATTTCCAAATACTGTTTTAGTAAAATTTCTCCTAATCCCCCAGAAATCTTATCCCCAGATATCTTAGGGTAAAATCATTTGATTAATTAAAAAATAATAATCTTGTATATATATATATATATATATATATATATATATATATATATATATATATATATCTTGCTCTTTCATGAATTTTAATATCATTGTCAATATTCCTAAATACAGTATATATTTTTACTAAATTTTTTCCTCGTCCCCAGAGAATCAAAATATTTGTTACCATCCACGGAGTTAAAATATCTATCAGTTAACTATCAAATATTCTTGGATCATTTCACCGCAGAGAATCCCACAAACCCCTATATATACTTACTGTTTTTTGTTTTTTGTATTTCCCCAGAAGTGTTTTGACAATCACCCCAACACCACATATCTACGGGGGTGTTTTGACTTCTCAGTCTTAACCCCTAGAGATTTTTTACAGTCGTCCACCAATTTCTGAATAACTTAAAAAAATTTCCCCCAGAAATTGTTAATTGTTCTTTGTCTCCCCAGTGATTTTAAATTGCTCTTTACACCCCCCAGAGACTTTCTTTTTCAACAATTATCTGTTCTACGGGTAGTAATCTACCCCAAATTATATTTAGTTTGACTTTCACTCACCGACCTTCACTCCAACCCTCCCACTCAATTATATTAATCAGCTTTCACTAAGATACATAAATTTCACTCATCACCTCATTAGATTTATCTACCTTTCACTCTAGCTGTAGTAAGTAACTTAACTTTCACTCTTCTTATAGATGTAAAATTATACATAGCTTTCACTCTGCCCATCACATAGTAATATATATTATGGCTTTCACTGTACTCAGTATAACATTCCCTATCTCGTTATATTCACTCTACCACTCAAATAATATTATATAACCTGACTTCCATTCTCGCCCCATATTTAATACTGCAGATGTCATTCAGTAGTACTGTACATTCTTCACTACAATTCTCATTTTATCTTTCATTCTGCCCTATAGATGTCATTCTATAGATCATTTTTTGTGTCATTCAATAATGTCATTATTCATTACATTCTTCACTACAAATGTCATTCTTCACCACAGATCTCATCCTATATTCCATTCTTCACTACAGTTGACGCACCATACCACTTCATTACCTATTCGCCGCAAATTAAACTATCAACACCTGTTTCAATATTCGGTCTTCCCTCGCCAAAATTAGACGAACTATAAGTATTGCCCATTTTATATTTTAAATCAAAGAAGACCAGTTAATATCAACAAAAGAAGATAACTTAATGATTGGTGATCCTTTGATATTTAAAACAAAAGTAGAGATATTTTAGATCAGTCCGTTATCCGATAAACAAAAGCTAAATTAATATCAACAAAAGAGGAAGAAATCATATCAATATTCCCCATATGACAAATAAATATGAAATCGGTCTTTTATTTGATAACAGAACGAACATAAAGGAAATAACCTTGTAAGTAATTTCTTCCCACAGATACTTTACATTACCTGGAAATATCACTGTTTTAAGATCATATCGATAACTTTAACTCACTTTTGCGAGCCATTTGTAACCCTCATAAGTATTTAGGCTTATAATATAACAGTGAATAAATAAATATATATATATATATATATATATATATATATATATATATATATATATATATATATATATATATATATATATATATATATATATATATATATATATATATATATATATATATATATATATATATATATATATATATATATATATATATATATATATATATATAGGGTGAGTCTGTACTCACCCCTGAAGATGTGAATTACACGAAAGCGCTTGGGAACTTCGTGTTTTCTTTTCCTTGATTTACTTGCATATATATATATATATATATATATATATATATATATATATATATATATATATATATATATATATATATATATATATATATATATATATATATATATATATATATATATATGTGTGTGTGTGTGTGTATATATATACAGTATGTATATACTGCACATCATGTTAAAAAATATATATATTTATTTTTCTTGTTATAAAAATGTACGTGATCAGGAGGACGGTGACAAGGACCACACTCACATGAGTTCCTCTTCCGCCCGAAAACTAGACACGTTGCTGTGATGTGAACACTCGTTCTCCCTTCCCGTGTGCGGGTAGCGAGTCAGCGGTGGCGTGACAATACAGGCATGTACACACACACACACACACACACACACACACACACACACAGCGCTTTTAAGTACGTGCACACCACATTACTTATCCCGGGAAACATTATTTTATCACCGACAAAACTATCCTCACCACCACCAGTCACCATCCCCATCCGTCACTTTCCACTCTCCTCAGTATCACCACTTGTAGTCATAATTGACCCAATCACCATCACTTCGACTAACCAACCATCAATACCAGTCACCAACACCAGTCACCTTCAACTCACCATAAACACCAGTTACCATTACTTCGACTCAACACAACACCAGTCACCATCTCTTCAACTCACCATCAACACTAGTCACCATCACTTCAATTCACCATCAACACTATTCACCATCACTTCTCACCATCAACACTAGTCACCGTCAATACGAGTCACCATCACTTCATCTCACCATCAGTGCCTGTGGTGATTCACCATAGAGTCGCACGTGCCATCTGTCACTCTCCTGTCGGGTCTCACTCTGCCTGCCACCTTCCTTTGCTTGCTTCCTGCTTCTCCCTCCCGTCTGTCCCTTCTCCTGCTGTGGCGGGGGAGGCAACCATGCTGACGGTGGTGTGGTTGCAGGACTACAAGGAGTTCATAGACGCGGAATGCCTGGTGCCGGCGCCGGTGACGGAGGCGCCCTTCCCCATAGAGCTGCGGCCGCTCAAGACCCAGGACGGGTCCAGGAATGGTGGGGGCGCGGGGCACGACCTCGCCTCCATGGACTCTACCGACACCTTCGCTTCTTGCCCCACCCACCCCTTCAACTCCCAGGCCGACCTCACCGACGACCAGCCTAACAACAAAGATTCCAACCTTTATGTGAATCCCCTCGACGCGGACGGCTACCAGTCCCCAACTACAGCAACCGCTAGCGCGGCTGCAACGCCCCGCACACCCACTCCACGGTCGTCGCCGCGCCACAGGCCAATACACCGCCCTCAGGGCTACACCACAGACTCCTTTGACGACACGCGGAGCACCGACAACCTCCTGGGCAGCAGCCGCTCTTCTCTGCAGGACTCCCCACTGCCCAAGCACCGCCGCGCGCGCTTCCAGGAGGTACGCCCCTTCCACCTACCATCTTGCCACGCCCATCTCACGCCCACGTCACGCCCACGACACCCAAAACACAGGCAGTCGGCGAGATACACCTTGCTGAAATGAATATAAATATAAGATTCATGAAATATACACCCAGTTATGCCTCGGTATTTTGTATTTTCTAACAGTTTGCCTTTGAAATATTTCTTCTTAGCTTCTGTAATCTAACAGTTTTTGGTCATCTGCCTCTTCACTGACATATTAAAGAAAAAACAAATGAAAACAATATTTGGTTATACTACTTGTGTGCGACTTTATATAACACTGCCTGTGATTATTCCTGGTTATGCTCTCTTCAGGATTTAGTTTTTTTTAGTAACAAGTGCGTTTGATGATATTGAAATAACCACCACTGCTGTATTTGTGCATGTGTGTTGTGCATGTGTGTCTACTTTATGTCAACACCACTTTATTTCTTCTACATGGTACTGTACTTTAGTTTAGACACATCACCGACATTTTTTCAGTACAGAGTTTTTATATATATATATATATATATATATATATATATATATATATATATATATATATATATATATATATATATATATATATATATATATATATATTTGTACCTAGTGGGAGGGGGAATGTCAACTCGCCATATGAGTTTACTTCACAAACTATGACAAACTCATTTAAGTTCTGAATCCGAATTGAATAAGCTTTAGTGTAGTGTTGATTGTTGCGGCTTCCTGCTATAAACGCCTCATCATCTCCTTGACATTGGGACAGCTCATGCTTCTGCAGCTTCTATCTTGCTTATATCATGGTCAGCGAACCCCTACCAATTCCTAAATCGACCCCCTCTTAGCATCACCTCATGAAATCCCTCCCCTCCTCAGATTGACCCTCTTAGCATCACCTCATGGCCTCTCCTTCCCCTCAGATTGACCCTCTTTGGATCAAATTTTACTTCTCGGCATCTCCACATGAAACCTTCCCTCAGATTTACTTCTTAGTATCTCCTCATGACCTCTTCCTTCCTCCGCACCATAAGCATCTCAGTATTTCCTCTCCCCTTAGATTTGCATTCGTATGGTAAGGTATCCCTCGGCTCTCCCACATATTTAACATCCCGTAGGCGTCCTCCACTCCTCGTCCATTCCCAGGTCTCTACCCCTCCCACCCATCCCACGCCCCATCCCGCCCGTCCCATGCTCCTTCCCTCCCGTCCTACGTCCCCTCGCGACCGTCCCAAGCCCCCTCCCACACCCCATCCCACCTGTCCCACGCCAACTCCCACCTGTCCAACGCCCCCCTCCCGCCCGTCCCACGGCCCTTCCCGCCCGTCCCACGCCCCTTCCCGCCCAAGACGAGCGTCGACGGCCGCAGTTGTGGGCGTGTGGTCGCCAGCGCTGTAGTGGTTCCTGATAACGAAGTTCTTGCATCGTTCCTTAGGAAAATATTTTTCCTTGTTTATCTGCTGTACAGTAAAGACTTGAGCTCAGTTTGTGTCGTCCCATCATTCTCCTCCCCTTTGGCAGAACTTTCTCTCTGACTGAATGTTGATCTTTTTATAACTTAACCTCCGCCTGTTACAACAACACAGTGTCTGAAGAGGCAACAGATCCAGCTGCACATGTACCTGGGATCAGCCTCAACCCCTTTCACTCCTCTAGTGTCTTTTGTTTCTTAATGTTGTATCTCATAAATACTCTTGATTATTTTTCTCCATTCATCTTTCAGTTTCTGTAAACATATATCGATAGAAGAAATAACAATTTACCACATTTTGTAAGATTATGAATCTTGTTTTTATATTCCCGCAAAGAAATTCACATGCAGCCCCCAAATATTGTTTGTTTTACCATCTTGTATTTGTCATTATTTTTGGTGTATTCCACATACTCGGTATTATGCAGCATTCACTGTCCACACTGAGGTTAGCCAAGCTCCCAAGTAGCCCAGTTATGCATTTTCAGATAAGTGATGTATAAGGCTAAGGATCAACCCCTTCCCCCTGGTAAGCTACCAACTATGGTTGTCAACAATGTAACCCGTAAGACCAATCAGATATTGTTCATGACCCAACCCCCTTGAGGTAGTGCATCAAGGTGGTACCCCAGGACAAGTGCTCCTCTTCCCCCATTAATGAATTAACAAGCAGTTTCCAGTACAAAGGTATAGAAGAAGGTGTTTCCCAGGCAGAATGTGCTCCATTTCCCAGTAACGAACTAATAAGACAGTGTCCAGTAAGGAGGTAGTAGGGGTAGGTGACGCTTGTGCTCAGCGCTTGTCCAGCTTGTAGCGCCTCTCTGCCACGTTCTCACCCACACTTGACCCTCTTTGACTGCCACTCTTGTCATTCTCAATTTCTCATCTGCCTTGTCAGTCGCATTATAAGTGGGAAGACTTAAGAGGGTTTCACGTTTATTTATAAGAATGATACGACAGAGTTAAGAGTTGGTAGCCCATGAGGGAGCAGCGGCAGGTGGGTGAGGGTGGCAGCTGGAGTGCGGTGTCACACTCTGACAGTAGACTCACTCAAGATGGCCCTCACTGGGAGCCGAGGAACAGTCATGCTTGCCTAGACACTCACCCTGGGATGACCAACACTCTAGAGGCACGCAGCGCATGGCAGTCGTGACATATACTGCAAGTCGTTGAGGACTGTCGGTGTGAGTAAACATCGGTGTCCAGGTAATATTACACTTTCATTAACTCAAGAGCCTTTATGGCCGAGACCACCTCAACCTCATCCACACCACAGGTGATTTTTTGGCAGAAGGAGAATGTGTTTTTGTTTTTGTAGTTGTGTGTATAACATGTGCTAACTATCGGAAGCATCGGGTGATAGTTCAGGCTGTTGATAACTGTTATGTACACGATAAAGATAAACTTTAAACTCAAATCTGTGAGATGTGTCTGGTGGAGTGGAGTTGGTCTCCTTCATAATCTTACGATGATTATTCTTGTATCAGGTAGATGATCAGCAACGGTATAGTGTGTGTGCTCGGAAAAGGATTTATCACATGAAAAGTTCGTCAAGCTGATCAACTTTTAGTTTTCCGAACACACTGGAGACTAACATTCTGGAAACTCGCCTTGCCTCCCCACTACTCCATAAAGCAACAAATTCGCCAAGATGCCGAAGATGATTGCGATATTATTGCATTCCGGCGCTGGTATTGCGTTTCTATGACGAAATCAATCACTGATAACTTTAACTTTCCCTATTTTCAACTTATCCCTTGGAGTTCCAGACTGCAGTATACTGTAGGCAACACGCGACCCACACCTCACGCACACACCACTACACCGACACCCCACTTGTGAAGATACAACCAAAATGTTTTCAGACTTGCTGGTAATATTTCTTATTGAAATTATTTAAAACAATATATAATAACTTGTTAACTTGTGTCAAAATACAGTTATATAAACAAAGTCTATTTGATACAGAGTCTCTTCACTTTGACAATACCGATGCAAGAACTAGAGGAGATTTTTACTAAGAACCTGAGAGAATTGGTAAACATTTTGGTTTATTCTGTATCTCCCGGAGTCTGAAGTCCTAGAGAGGAACTTTGTTTCTTAACACTGTTTTTATTAAGTAAAGCGTTGCAACATTATTGCAACATACTGAACCTAACACCATCGACTCGTTAGTTTTCTATCAACCTCTCTCAGGACTCCTTTTCAGATCCCGACAGCTACGGTGGAGGTGTTTGCAATCTAGTAAGATTTTCGGTCAGGTCGGTTAGTTCATCACCTGGCTAGCTAAACATGGGAGGTAATCGTTGATTTGCCTCTCACAGCTTGGCTCACCTGATGAACCATCCTTCTAGCCGAAAAAAATACAGAAAGAGAAAGAGAAAATCTCCAAAAACACCCCCCCTCCCAAGTCTTTAGGGAACACAAAAAAAAAGCACAGAGCACTGACTTAAGAGGTTTCCCTACTTATGTTCTCCCTAAAACTTAAAAAAAAAAACTTTCTTTTCTAACTAAACTTTCTCCTTTCATGAAATAGAATGTAGAGATGATGATTTCTATCACCCCAGCTTCCAATTGAAGGCGGTGGCGAAGAAATAACGAATGTGTTTATACGCTTGTGTGTGTGTGTGTGTACTTGACCCTCGTGTGCGTAAGCTTTGTGCGTTATGTCCATGTTTGCTGCGATTATGACTGTGTTTTGTGTGTGTGTGTGTGTGTGTGTCTAGTACATGGAGTGTATATCTGATGCATGGTGTGTGTGTGTGTATATGGTGCATGCTGTGTGTGTGTGTGTGTGTGTGTGTGTGTGTGTGTGTGTGTGTGTATTTGTTGCATGGTGTGTGAATCTTATAAACTTACACATGAGACTGGTGCGATCATACGAGGGTCTGGTGCATTGTGGGCGTGGTTCATTGAATGTATTATTTTGATATGTTAGAGCGTTGATTCGATGAGTTGCGTGCATGAATGGGTGGCTCTAGTGTATAGTGTATTTTTATACGTGGGGCTAAAGTGTGCATAAATTAGGTACAGTGCGTGGATGTAATTGTTTTAAGTGGAATTATTTTCTTGTGCGAGAAAATAATACACGGCAAGTAGGTCTAATGCGTTCTGCTTATAAACAGTTTTCTGTGAGAGGACCTGGGCGTGGTATAGATGGGTAGTGACATGTGCTGGGCGTGGTATAGATCGGTAGTGGCATGTGCTGGGCGTGGTATAGATGGGTAGTGACAGGTGCTGGGCGTGGTATAGATGGGTAGTGACATGTGCTGGGCGTGGTATAGATGGGTAGTGGCATGTGCTGGGCGTGGTATAGATGGGTAGTGACAGGTGCTGGGCGTGGTATAGATGGGTAGTGACATGTGCTGGGCGTGGTATAGATGGGTAGTGGCATGTGCTGGGCGTGGTATAGATGGGTAGTGACAGGTGCTGGGCGTGGTATAGATGGGTAGTGACAGGTGCTGGGCGTGGTATAGATGGGTAGTGACAGGTGCTGGGCGTGGTATAGATGGTAGTGACAGGTGCTAAGTGATATAGATGGGTGAAAGTGACAGGTGCTGGCGTGGTATAGATGGGTAGTGACAGTTGCTGGGCGTGGTATAGATGGGTAGTGACAGGTGCTGGGCGTGGTATATAGATGGGTAGAGACAGGTGCTGGGCGTGGTATAGATGGGTAGTGACAGGTGCTGGGCGTGGTATAGATGGGTAGACAGCCATGGGCGTGGTATAGATGGGTAGTGACAGTTGCTGGGCGGTATAGATGGGGTAGTGACAGTTGCTGGGCGGTGGTATAGATGGGTAGTGACAGGTGCTGGGCGTGGTGCTAGATGGGTAGTGACAGCTGGGCGTGGTATAGATGGGTAGTGACAGTTGCTGGGCGTGGTATAGATGGGTAGTGACAGTTGCTGGGCATGGTATACATGGGTAGTGACAGCTGCTGGGCGTGGTATAGATGGCAGTGACAGCCAAGGCGTGGTACATAGATGGGTAGTGACAGTTGCTGGGCGTGGTATAGATGGCAGGACATTGCCGGGCGTGGTATAGATGGCAGTGACAGTTGCTGGGCGTGGTATAGATGGCAGTGACAGGTGCTGGGCGCGTGGTGTAGATGGTAGTGACAAAGGTTGGGCGTGGTGTAGATGGTAGTGATAGGTGCTGGGCGGTATAGATGGGTAGTGACAGTTACTGGGCGTGGTATAGATGGGTAGTGACATGCTGCGGTATAGATGGGTAGACAGTTGCTGGGCGTGGTATACATGGGTAGTGACAGCTGCTGGGCGTGGTATAGATGGTAGTGACAGTTGCTGGGCGTGGTGTAGATGGTAGTGAATAGCTGCTGGGCGTGGTGTAGATGGGTAGTGACAGCTGCTGGGCGTGGTATAGATGGCAGTGACAGTTGCCGGGCGTGGTGGTAGATAGTAGTGACAGTTGCTGGGCGTGGTGTAGATGGTAGTGACAGTTGCTGGGCGGTGTAGATCGGTAGTGACAGTTGCTGGGCTTGGTGTAGATGGTAGTGACAGTTGCTGGGCGTGGTGTAGATAGCAGTGACAGTTGCTGGGCGTGGTGTAGATGGTAATGACAGTTGCTAGCGAGATGTAGATGGTAGTGACAGTTGCTGGGCGTGGTGTAGATGGTAAAAGACAGTTGCTGGGCATGGTGTAGATGTTAGTGACAGTTGCTGGGCGTGGTGTATTTGGTATTGACTGTTGCTGGCGTGGTGTAGATGGTATGACAGTTGCTGGGCGTGGTGTAGATGGTAGTGACAGAAGCTGCTGGGCGTGGCAGTATAGATGGTATTGACAGTTGCTGGGCGGTGTGTAGATGGTAGTGACAGTTGCTGGGCGTGGTGTAGATGGTAGTGACAGTTGCTGGGTGTGGTATAGATGGTAGTGACAGTTGCCGGGCGTGGTGTAGTAGATGGCAGTGACACTTGCTGGGCGTGGTGTGATATTGGTAACAGTTGCTGGGCGTGGTATAGATGGTAATGACAGTTGCTGGGCGTGTAGATGGTAATGACAGTTGCTGGGCGTGGTGTAGATGTTAGTGACAGTTGCTGGGCGGTAGATGTTAGTGACAGTTGCTGGGCGCGGTGTAGATGGTAGCAGTGACAGTTGCTGGGCGTGGTGTGTAGATGGTAGTGACAGTTGCTGGGTGTGGTGTAGATGGTAGTGACAGTTGCTGGCGTGGTGCAGATGGTAGTGACAGTTGCTGGGCGTGGTGTAGATGGTAGTGACAGTTGCTGGGCGTGGTGTAGATGGTAGTGGACAGTTGCTGGGCGGTGTAGATGGTAGTGACAGCTGCTTGGCGTAGTGTAGATGGTAGTGACAGCTGCTGGGCGCGTGGTGTGATGGCAGTGACCGTTGCTGCGTCGTGTAGGTGGCTTGTGACAGCTGCTGGGCGTGGTGTAGATGGTAGGAATGCTGCTGGGCGGTGTAGATGGTAGTGACAGTTGCCGGGCGTGGTGTAGATGGAAGTGACTGTTGCTGGACGTGGTGTAGATGGTAGTGACAGTTGCTGGGCGTGGCGTAGATGGTGGTGACAGTTCCTGGGCGCGTGGTGTAGATGGTAGTGACAGTTGCTGGGTGTGGTGTAGATGGTAGTGACAAAATGCTGGGCGTGGTGTAGATGGTAGACAGTTGTAGGGGCGTGGTGTAGATGGTAGTGACAGTTGCTGGGTGTGGTGTAGATGGTCGTGACAATTGCTGGGTGTGGTGTAGATGGTAGTGACAGTTGCTGGGCGTCGTGTAGATGGTAGTGACAGTTGCTGGGCGTGGTGTACATGGTAGTGACAGTTGTTGGGCGTGGTATACATGGTAGTGACAGTTGCTGGGTGTGATGTAGATGGTAGTGACAGTTGCTGGGCGTGTAGTGTAGATGGTAGTGACTGTTGCTGGGCGTGGTGTAGATGGTAGTAATAACTGCTGGGCGCGGTGGTAGATAGTAGTGACAGTTGTTGTGCGTGGTGTAGATGGTAGTGAAAAGTTGCTGGGCGGTGTAGATAGTAGTAACAGTTGCTGGGCATGGTGTGATGGTAGTAACAGTTGCTGGCCGGTGTAGATGGGTAGTGACAGTTGCTGAGCGTGGTGTAGATGGGTAGTGACAGTTGCTGGGCGTGGTGTAGATAGTAGTAACAGTTGCTGGGCATGGTGTAGAGATGGCAGTGACAGTTGCTGGACGTGGTGTAGATGGTAGTGACTGTTTCTGGACGTGGTGTAGATGGAAGCTGCAGTTGCTGGGCGTGGTGTAGATGGTAGTGGGACAGTTGCTGGGCGGTGTAGATGGTAGTGACAGTTGCTGGGCGTGGTGTAGATGGAAGTGACTGTTGCTGGACGTGGTGTAGATGGTAGTGACAGTTGCTGGGCGTGGCGTAGATGGTAGTGACAGTTCCTGGGCGTGGTGTAGATGGTAGTGACAGTTGCTGGGTGTGGTGTAGATGGTAGTGACAAAATGCTGGGCGTGGTGTAGATGGTAGTGACAGTTGTAGGGCGTGGTGTAGATGGTAGTGACAGTTGCTGGGTGTGGTGTAGATGGTCGTGACAATTGCTGGGTGTGGTGTAGATGGTAGTGACAGTTGCTGGGCGTCGTGTAGATGGTAGTGACAGTTGCTGGGCGTGGTGTACATGGTAGTGACAGTTGTTGGGCGTGGTATACATGGTAGTGACAGTTGCTGGGTGTGATGTAGATGGTAGTGACAGTTGCTGGGCGTGGTGTAGATGGTAGTGACTGTTGCTGGGCGTGGTGTAGATGGTAGTAATAACTGCTGGGCGCGGTGTAGATAGTAGTGACAGTTGTTGTGCGTGGTGTAGATGGTAGTGAAAGTTGCTGGGCGGTGTAGATAGTAGTAACAGTTGCTGGGCATGGTGTAGATGGTAGTAACAGTTGCTGGCCGGTGTAGATGGGTAGTGACAGTTGCTGAGCGTGGTGTAGTCAGGTAGTGACGGTTGCTTTGGGCGTGGTATTTTATGTTGACGGTTGTTGGGCGTGGTATACATGGTAGTGACGGTTGCTGGGTGTGATGTAGATGGTAGTGACGGTTGCTGGGCGTGGTGTAGATGTGTGGTGACTGTTTGCTGGGCGTGGTGTAGATGGTAGTAGCCTTTGCTGGGCGCGGTGTAGATAGTAGTGACGGTTGTTGTGCGTGTGGTGTAGATGGTAGTGAAAGTTGCTGGGCGTGGTGTAGATGGTAGTAACGGTTGCTGGGCATGGTGTAGATGGTAGTAGCGGTTGCTGGCCGTGGTGTAGATGGGTAGTGACAGTTGCTGGGCGTGGTGTAGATGGGTGGTGACGGTTGCTGGGCGTGAATTGTAGATAGTATTAACGGATTGCTGGGCATGGTGTAGATGGTAGTGACGGTTGCTGGACGTGGTGTAGATGGTAGTGACTGTTTCTGGACGTGGTGTAGATGGTAGTTTACGCAGTTGCTGGGCGTGTGGTGTAGATGGTAGTGGCGGTTGCTGCGCGTGGTGTGGTCAGGTAGTGACGGTTGCTGGACGTGGTAGCAGATGGTGATGGCAGTTGCTGGGCGTGGTGTAGATGGTGAGTGGCGGGTTGCTGGGCGTGATGTGGTGGTAGTGACGGTTGCTGGACGTGGTATAGATGGGTAGTGACAGGTGCTTGGCGTGGTGTAGATGGTAGTAACAGTTGCTGGGCATGGTGGCTACATGGTGGTAGCGGTTGCTGGGCGTGGTGTAGATGGTAGTGGTAGTTGCTGGGCGTGGTGTAGATGGTGGTGATGACGGTTGCTGGGCGTGGTGTAGATGGTGGTGACGGTTGCTGGACGTGGTGCTTGGGTGGTAGTGGCAGTTGCTGGGCGTGGTGTAGATGGTAATTGGCGGTTGCTGGGCGTGGTGTAGATGGTAGTGGCAGTTGCTGGGCGTGGTGTAGATGGTAGTGACGGTGGCTGGCCGTGGTATAGATGGTGGTGATTGTTGCTGGGCGTGGTACTGAATGGTAGTAGCCAGTTGCTGGGCATTAGTCAGCCAGATGGTGGTGACGGTTGCTGGGCATGGTGTGGATGGTAGTGACAGTTGCTGGAGCGCGTTGTGCATGGTAGTGACGGTGGCTGGGCGTGGTGTGAATGGTCGTGACGGTTGTGGGCGTGGTGTACATGGTAGTGACGGTTGCTGGGCGTGGTGTACATGGTGGTGACAGTTGCTGGGTGTGATGTAGATGGTAGTGACGGTTGCTGGGCGTGGTGTAGATGGTAGTAACAGTTGCTGGGCGTGGTGTAGATGGTATTGATGACGGTTGCTGGGCGTGGGTGTAGATGGTATTGACGGTTGCTGGACGTGGTGTAGATGGTAGTGGCAGTTGCTGGGCGTGGTGTAGATGGTAGTGACGGTTGCTGGAAGAAGTGGTGTAGACGGTGAGTGGCAGTTGCTGGGCGTGGTGTAGATATTATTGGCAGTTGTTGGGCGTGGTATAGATGGTGTGACGGTTGCTTGGCCTTGGTGTAGATGGAAGTGACATTTGCTGGGTAGGGGTGTAGATGGTAGTGACGGTTGCCGGGCATGGTGTATTTGGTGACAGTGGCTGGGCGTGGTTTATGAATGTGGTCGTGACAGTTGCTGGGCCTGGTGTACATAGTAGTGACGGTTGCTGGGCGTGGTGTGCATAATCCAGTGACAGTTGCTGGTGTGGTGTAGATGGTAGTGACAGTTCCCTGGGCGTGGTGTAGATGGTAGTAACAGTTGCTGGGCGTGGTGTAGATATTAGTAACGGTTGCTGGGCGTGGTGTAGATGGTAGTGACTGTTGCTGGGCGTGGTGTAGATGGTGGTAACTGTTGCTGGGCGTGGTAGATGAATGGCCAACAGTTGCTGGGCGTGGTATAGATGGTAGTGACTGTTGTTGTTGCTGGGCGTGGTGTAGATGGTAGTAACAGTTGCTGGGCGTGGTGTAGATGGTAGTGACGGTTGCTGGGCGTGGTGTAGATGGTAGTGACTGTTGCTGAGCGTGGTGGCAGTGGTGTAGATGGTAGTGACGGTTGCTGGACGTGAATTGTAGATGGTAGTGACGGTTACTTTGGGCATTGGCTGGCGTGGTATAGATGGTAGTGACGGTTGCTGGGCGTGGTGTAGATGGTATTAACGGTTGCTGAGCATTAATTGTAGATGGTATTAACAGTTGCTGGGCGTGGTGTGAATGGTAGTGACAGTTGCTGGACGTGGCGTGTAGATGGTAGTGACGGTTGCTTTAAGGCGTGGTGGCGTGGTGTAGATGGTAGTGACGGTTGCTGGACGTGGTGTACAGATGGTAGTGACGGTTGCTGAACGTGTTGGCGGCGGGTGTAGATGGTAGTGACGGTTGCTGCGGGCGTGGTGTAGATGGTAGTGACAGTTGCTGGACGTGGTGTAGATGGTAGTGACAGTTGCTGAGCGTGGTAGCGTGGTGTAGATGGTAGTGACAGTTGCTGGACGTGGTGTAGATGGTAGTGACAGTTGCTGAGCGTGGTAGCGTGGTGTAGATGGTAGTGACAGTTGCTGGGCGTGGGTTGCAGGAGAAGCCGAGACCGTTCAGCCGGCTACTGGAGTCCGTGGAGAGAGCGCGGGCAGCGAGGGAAGGCTCAGCCGCAGACAAGCCCAACAAGATCACCAATAGAGGTACGCCCACACAGAACTACGCCCACACGCCCACATAGCAGTTGCTCCGGGGATGGGGTTGGGGTATGAGGGGTCTTGGGGCAGCGGGGTATAGCATGACCCAGTAGATGGTTCGGGGATGGACTAAAAACTGTTTACAGTCGCACGGACCCACATCATGACAAGAGCCTCTACACCCATGACTCTCATGCATGCTTTTTTTTCTTTCTTACACCGTTTATGTGTGTTATTTTTCTTTAAATAATATCTTTAGTTAGTCTAGAACTAAATACACCACAATACTGTTTATATTAAGTATAATGTGAGAGTATAGAGGTGGTTGTGGTGGGCAGCGTGAGTGCGGGTTGGTATGTTACAGGTCGCAGCGGTAGCAAATCATCGCTAGGCGGAGACTCGCTGGACTCGAAGCGGTCACATGGCTCTCCGGAGCGGCGGAAGTCCATCCTGAAGCACCGAGACCCAGAGACCGAGCAGCTGCTGCCGGACCTCACCTACGACCCGCCGCCTGGCGACCACGAGAAGCTGGGCAGACCCACTCTTAAGGGCATCGGGCCGAGGGCGGGCGGGAAGCCTCACGCCCTCCCCGTCAAGTTCGTGGGCGTGGACGAAGAGGAGGACAGCAACCGCCCGCGCCGCATCCTGCCCCGTTCTCCCATGCCGAGGAGACATCCACAGAGAGCACCGCTTGCGGACCTATTCGCGGATTTTGCGGGGCAGGAGAAGGCGGCGCGGGATGAGGCGACCCCCGAAAATATCTTAAAAGATTCACTCGAGTTCAATCTGGTCTCGACGGCGGCGAGCCTTGATCAGCGTAACGCCAACACGGTGCTGCGCTGCTCTAAGGCGCCATGTTTGTATAACCAGCCTGCCTCCACCTCGCCCATGGCCATGTCCCCTGACGAGGTGGGCGAGCCGCTGCTCTGCCTGTGTGGTGCACCCATGACCCCGGTGGCAGCCACGCCCTCGCCCACCATCATCACGCCCACCAGCGCCCTCTCCAATGCCCGCCCAGTCACGGAGAACTGCCTCCTCACCGATGACCTCAACAATGGCCCCGCCACTCTGCGAGACATCGATGACTTGCTGTTCGCCGACCACACGCCCACTGAGGAGACCCACCTCCTCGACCGTTCTCTCTCCATCCCACACAACAACTCCGGCCTTAACAGCTAACCCGTGAGTAATTCTTCCTTGTATTCCACCTTTATAACTTTTGTCCATTTGCAGCGTACCCCTCTGGCCTCGACGGACTCCGGAACACTTGGCAAACTATCTCTCATAGTTGTCAACTTAGGTATGTCCTCTGCCAGCGACATCTGTCTACTAATTGGTGTTGCCGCCCTGCCTCCTCCACACCACATTCTCCTCCTGGTCATGGTGAGGCTTAACATTTCAGCGAGGTGATCCTTCCGCAGATAACGTTAATGCCACTTAACTTTTGTAAATATAATGAGTTGGTTAATTTACAGGTGCTTCGCTTCATGCTTCAATATATGGAAACAATAAGTACAGTATTAACTATCAAATGCATCGTCTTACACTAATTAATGTTTGAGAATCTTGGACAAAAATAATCTTTTGTTTCTCCAACTTCATTTTCTTCTTAATCAACTTATATGTAAGAAAGATGAATCAGGAGGTAAAGAGGTAAAGATATGGGAAAACAGAACGGAAGAAGGGAGTACGAATTACCAGCGGAACATTCCTGTCTCCTTCCTACCATCACATTAATGCAAGTTTAAGAGCTACTATGTTTGCATGTTGAGCAGAGAGCAGCTTACGGTGAGAGGCAGAGGTTTGAGACTTATTGATAAAAGGAAACAAATGTGTGTAAGAAAGTGGTGGTGTGTGAAATAGGGGTCATGGGCGATTTATTGACAACTAAGCGCTGGTGTACCTACAGGGTGTTTACAAAGTTCCTTGATATTTGTGTTCACAGATTCCTTTGAAGTTGCATAGGTCAAAATATATGTATATAACTATACTTTTCATTATGACATTGTCATATATATATGCCCGTGAGAGAAGGCTGGAGGAACCATGCCTATTATGTGGACCAAAAGTTGAAATTATGGCAATTTCTTGCGCTAATGACCCTTGATAAAAGATTATATACTTATTGGAATGATTCCATTTCGTAAATTTTAATGTTGATTTTTCCTGTTTTTCTACAACTGAAACTACTGAAATGGTTAAGATGTCAACTTTCAATTCTAAGAGGAAAATTTTTCGCCAAAAAATCCTTCAATATCTGCCAATAGTCCTCCTGAACAAGTAGTGGGGCAGCTAAATGCAATTTTTCAAGAGAATCATGCAAATTGTGATACAAGCACCAAATTTGGCATGGTAAAGCAGTTTGTGAATGTGTAGAAACTTGCCTTATATAAAGTTTGTACACATCGTGAAGATTTTTATTTACTGATATTGTTAAGTATAGGCTATATAAGATTTTTTTTTTTACAATTATTATTACACATTACTGAAGATAAATAACGACCAGGGAATTGTTGCTCTGACCACTTGCCTTTAGTTTTGATTGGCTACCAGTCATGTGTCAAAATCGGTGAAGCTAATTAACTATATAATAGACCTGGTGATTAACGATACACATTAAATGTTAAATATCATCATACATATGCTAAACTAAAATGATTTTTGAGTATGGAAAAGTAAACAATGTCAGTTGTTGCGTAAGGAGAGTAAACAAACACGCGGGGGTGACTGACAACAGCTGTAGAGTGTGGACGTGGTGAAGGTGTCCAACAAGTACTCACGTGTTGCTCTCTCCTTGCTCATTGTTGCTCTGATGGGTCACATCCGGTTCTCTTTTGTCCATCTGTTCCATTTTTTATAGACCATCTCTTGGAGAATATTCTGTAGTCGTATTCGTCATACGGAAGTAGTTGACTAAATTATCCTCCGTTTGCTTACGTAGAGAACGAAACTTATATTGTCACCGTTGCTTGCAGTGATGACATCACACATAGCCATTTCAGTGAGACAGCCCTAATTTTTACAAAAGATAAGGACCATGTTAGAAATATCTTTGGATGTTGGATATGCCCTTACTGAGAACAGAAGCCATTTGTCGTCATTTGTTTTGAAAGGCTCACTAACCAATAGGAGAGCTGCTCGAGGCCTATTGATCCACCCACGTCCGGACAGGTGAACACTGGCTGCGTATTGCTACGACAAACACAAGCTATTAAAGTATACATATCTACATTTATTACTTTGTATTTTATGTTTAATATTACAATGATTTTCTAACCATATATGTATGAACAAATTTAAATTTGATGATGTTTTTTTGTATGCCATGACAAACTCAGCCACCCCGAATTCACTCAAACGAATGCTGTACTGAGCCTGCGCCATCGATTCAAGATGTGGTTCATGAAACGGTGTTGTTTTTGCATTTTATCCACGTCGCCACCTACATTGAATATTTTACCATGTTACTGGCTTTAGAATTTACCTGAAAATTTAGCGTAAATAAAACCGGAAAATAAAAATAAACACAGGGCAACTGCGTATGGTCAAGTTTTACCCTGCGGGTTAATTAGTTGCTCTTGATTTTGTGCCAAGAAAAGTTTCGTAAAGTAAAATTAAGTTAATGATGAACTGTTCTTTATATAACATCACCAGTCTTAGCTCCCCATCTCCTCTTTTCCTGTCCTCTCCTATAAACAGTTTTTCCATTCTGTTATTCCTTTGTCTCGGTTCCCTCACTGTGTATGTACTGTACTGTACTGTCTACCGCTCCTTCTCTTCTTCCTTCCTCGTTTTCTTTGTTCTCCTTCCCACACGTTTTATTTTTGTATTTACATGCTTCTGTCCTCGGTTGGCTAGTCGCATAATTAGTGATATAGTGAGGACTGGAACCCCGCCTCTTAACTGTTAGTCTTTCTGCGGAGTCTGTTGAGTTGATATATATATATATGGCATCGTTTATCTTATAGCTGTTACAGGAAATTAATAATAATATTATTATCAATACAGTACACAATTTCAAAGGGTTTACGGCTTTGATACGTCAGGTATACTGGTTTGAATCCAGGGTTTCGTTGATTCACTCGAGGGTATAATGCTTCTTTTTTTCTTTTTTTTAATCTAAGGTCTATAACACAATATTCCTGGGTTTTTTAAGTCTAGGTTAAATGAGTTTCAATCTACGTTGTATCTTCCAATATGGGACTAATTGCCCCCAAAGCCATTAAACGACACAGATATAACAAGATCCATGTCGGTCTTTTGCCAGGACCTGTCTGAACAAAGAAATACACTCTACAGCCATATGAATCTAAGTCAAACTGAAAACTCGTCAATTACCGCTGTTCCTTTTCCTTTTTGACCTTTCCACAATGACCTTTGACCTTGTTCACATCTGTACTTGTGGACTGAAAATGTCTGGCCACAAACTTGTTCTTGGACGTAGTGGAAGAGAAACAGTTTTGTATACCTCTGCTTAATTAATGAAAATGACCTTGTAGTTAATATCTGACTAACCTATGTGTGCCTCCGTGTGTGTGTTTGTGTTTGTCTGTGTAAATACATACATTTCTTCAAACTATATAACAGCCACACACGAGATGTGAAGATTCTTATGTCAAAATACTTGAAATTGACAGTCATGATTTTCTATTGTGTATGGATTAGTGTATTAACTAAACTTGTTACGCCCTTAAAGACCATAGTTGCTGAAGCGCAGTGATAATATAATAACGTCAGCAATAACGTTATATCTCCATTTGACATAATAACCAATATATATATATATATATATATATATATATATATATATATATATATATATATATATATATATATATATATATATATATATATATATATATATATATATATATTTTTTTCCATCAGTAACCATTATATTTCCTTTTTATCATATTATTCTTTCTTCGTACTATAAATATTTACTTGTTCTTCGTGGTATATCAGAGAATGAAAAGGTTATGAAATATTTATTTTAACATACAACGTGTTATAGGGTTATCTTAGATGTAATAGTGTGTTTTAAAACGTATTAAAAGTTTATGAAAATATGGTAATAATTTAGATGATTATGTAGAGTAAAAGATTACCGTACTCAGAAGATACTTAATGTGTTTAACTTTACTTTAAATAATTAACTAAAAAAATTAAACTAAGCTAAAGTATTTAACTCTACTTAAAATATTAACTTAGTTTAATTAGCTCCAGTGAAAAGATTACCTTAACTAAGAAAAGATTAACTTGTACAAATTAACTTAGCTCCACGAAAGAAAAATATTAGCAAACTCCAAATACTAACATTGTTATTACTTCCACAGGTTGTGGTACGCTCGTCCAAATACAGTCTTCATACACGCCTCTGGCAGGAGACCTTAGGCGCCAGCTAAACACCTCCGCCTCTTCCTTCTCTTCTTCCTCTTTCTCTTCCTTCCTCCCCTGGTCCTCCTCTACCCTCACTCGTAGTGTCGTCTTAGACTTCGAGAATTTGTTATATATGATCATGGAAAGGGAGAGAGAGTGGCTAGCTAGTATGGAAAGACAGAGATGGTGCTAAGATAATCTGGTGATCTGGAGAGATGCAGAGAGAGAGAGAGAGTGGGAAGTTGTTATGGCAGACCAGAGAGAGTGGCAAGTTAATAAGGTAAGGGACACAGAGATTGTATGGTAAACTTGGAGAGTGGCAAGTTAGTTTGGGAACTAAAGAGAGTACAAGTCAGTATCGCAAGTTTGCATGGCAACCTAAAAAGTATAGGAATATATTGAACCGGTGGAGTAGCAAGTTATTTGGCAACGAAAGAAGTATGTGAGACGAAAGCTTTTGGCAACCTTGACAGGGTGGCAACCATAGTGTGTGACAGAGAATGGCAGAATACAGGATGGCAAAGACATCATGACATGATATAAAAGTATAGTTTGGCGTAGTGTAACAATTTGGAATAGTGTGGTGAGCCAGAGTCAATGGCAAAACGGTGAATATGGCAAGTCCTACGAGTATGGCAGATTAGAGAATAGTATTGTACTCCAGAAAGCGTGGCATCTCAGAAGAGACGAGATGATTATATGGCAAGATTGAGTGGCAGTCCAGCGTGAAAAATTAGAGTTTATAGCAAGCCAGAGTATAAGGCAAGCCAGAATGAATGGCAACCCAGAGTGTAAGGCAAACCGGGTGTAAGACAAGCCAGGTGTGGAGCAAACTGAAGTGTTAGGTAGGCTAGAGTGTATGGTAAGCCAGCGTGTATGGCAAATCGGGTGTATAACAAGCCAGAATGTAACGTGATCCAGTGAATGTGACGTGTGTGTGTTAAGATAGCGTGTATAGGAGGCCACGGTGGAGCACAGTGAAGAGGTACCCAAGAAGTACTTGGCTACAGAGGGCGTCAAGCCACGCATGTGTGTATGTGTGTGGCTTTAGTCGGGGAGTTCATCAAACCGCCTAAGAGTGTGGCTAAAGGCGGAGAATTCGTCAAGGCATCCATGTGTGTGGCTTTAGCTTGTGAGTTCGTCAAGCCACCCGGGGAGTTTGTCAAGCCATCTCAGAAGACTACATAAACCAGCGAAAGTGGGACTCCTTGGTGTGTTCGTGGCCAGTGAGGGGCCGCGCCTGGTCA
Organism: Homarus americanus; assembly: GCF_018991925.1. Lineage (NCBI taxonomy): Eukaryota > Metazoa > Arthropoda > Malacostraca > Decapoda > Nephropidae > Homarus > Homarus americanus. The sequence continues at coordinate 1,543,983 of NW_024748747.1, forward strand.
GGTGAATCAACACAAGTCAAGACGGCGCGGGATCACCAGTATGTGTAGTGACGTAACCTCTACCTTCATTTGGCTCTTAATTGAAAAAAAAATAAAATAAAATAAAAAATAAGTAAGGTGTCTAAATTAGATGTATTGTTAAGTCATAGGTGACGTGGAGGTTGTGATCCCAAGAGTTGTGCAGTGTGTAAGATATGGCAATAAATAACTCGATGAGAAACGTGTTGATCAGACCTTATTTGATGAATTAATAGAACAGTGGAGCCTTAGAAGCAGCAAAATTGGGCAATTTTTAATGGTGGGTTTGTCGGTGAGTCCGCCCCCCCCCCCCCCCAGCAGTATTGATGCAAGTATCGTGCGTAGCTGTGGCCCTCGACATCGCAGGTCAGCATCTCCCTAGCCTCTTCTCCCGCTAAAACAAATGAGCATCGTAATCCCCAAACGAGAATATTAACAATGTTTAGATCGTTGTCGCTCAAACCTTTCGTCCATGTCATTCAAGTTGATAATGGAGAGTTTAAACTTCTGATACATACAAATTGATACTACTTGGTATTTAAATACAATATTCGTAACTTGATCTTCTCTCAAACTGCCGCCTGCGAAGCCGTTGGTCACTGTAGGTTCTAGTGTAAAGTAATTACTGTAGTTCTGTAGCGGCGACGCCAACGTGATAAAACCTAGGATTTACCAGCTTTGTGCGCCTACAAGCCATTCCGCCAGACAGTCAGCCAAGCAGCCAGCCAGCGCCGCCTTCCGTGTCTGTTAAACTTTGCTATTCGCACCATCACCAGCCAGTGTGCTCGTCGCATGGGACACTCGCCACTGGCCTCAACAAGCTCAGTGTCACTTCATAAAATTAAGACAAAAATAAGAAATTACTGTTATTATTATTATTATTATTATTATTATTATTATATATATATATATATATATATATATATATATATATATATATATATATATATATATATATATATATATATATATATGTGTGTGTGTGTGTGTGTATATATATATATATATATATATATATATATATATATATATATATATATATATATATATATATATATATATATATAGTATTTATGTATATGCATATTTATGTATATATATATTTCATGTAGATCCACAATGAAAACGTTAATAAGATAAATCTTGATAAAATCACACGGGAAAAGGGAAACAACGGAGCCTCTGAAGATGTCTTGAATAAAGACGAAAGCTAAGGTGCTCCGTTGTTTCCCTTTTTCCGTGTGATTTTATCAAGGTATATATATATATATATATATATATATATATATATATATATATATATATATATATATATATATATATATATATATATATATATACAGTATATACACTAAAGAGACTCGCCCTGCGTCTCAACTTCGTGTCAAATACTGACTTGGGGTGATGACAAAAATATTTCCGTACCTGACAAACTTTTGAGATAACCAGGGCAGGGCCGGTGAAGTGTGTTCTGTGTAACTCTGCGGAACTGATCAGAAACAATTCTCAAATGACCTACAAGGAGAGGAAAACTGCGAGAGCTGTGTTGGGGGAAATCTCAAGGACCTTTTTATGCGCTTTCTAGTCCCATGCGATGGTAATACTGTCATCACCTTAGAGCAGACTAAAACATTTTGTTCCTCTGGTGCTTTATTTAAAAAATAATAATAATAAATGCTAAAATTTTATTCGAAAAGGACAACTCACTGCCCCCATATTCGCCCAGAGCAACTCGCCAGGGCAAGACGTTAAAAGGGTGTGTGAACCTTTTCTGTTTATTCCAGCAAAGGTATGGAAGTTCTTATCGTTACTAGTAATAAAAGGGAGAATTGTGATATGATTAATATTAATCTTAAGCTCAAATAACTACAAAACCCACAGTGTTAAGAGAAGCTATTTCCCGGAGGTTGAGGGGTGAGAAAAATACTCTTAGTTTGGACACTTCATGAGACAAGGAGGCAAAATTGAGCTATATATATATATATATATATATATATATATATATATATATATATATATATATATATATATATATATATATATATATATATATATAGTTGGCTCATTTTACCCCCTAATGATTTTGAGACGAAAAAGAAAACGAGCTATATGCAATTGCCACTCCATAGTTTTACATGGTAATTTTTCTACACATAATTTCACAGATATTTATAAACTATATGAAATGATTTAAATGGCATACAGATATAGCTTGTTTGTGTATTATAATTAGGTAAATCAAGAGTATAAAGATGGGCAATATACAAAGATATTTGTCAAAGGTATGTCTATATAATCTGGACTTTATGTAGCGTAAAGTTGTTCAGGTAACTAGGCTTCTTGACAATGATCTTTCTAATATTGAGTGGAACCATTCTGTATTATTCGTTTACAGTTGTTGGTATTTTTCTGAATGTTAACAAGTGAGTCATTATGTATATTGTTGGTAAATAAATAACTATGTAGAGGTTCTCCTTCTCTCATGAGTGTACTGAACTTAAAACTCATTGTAACTTAACTGAGATGTTGTTTATGAATTGTTACAGTCATTATTGTTCAATACGTGTGTGAGAGCTTTCCACATCATATTTTTTCACTGAAGGGTGTACATGATCCCACAAATTCCTTGGTTGTCCAGAATCCTGCTGGCTGCCGTCTAGCGTCCTCAGCCTTCTGTTGTCAGGTGTATGAGAGGTAAACTGTTAATGGGTGACAGCCCAGAGCCATCACCTCACACACCCGAAACTGAGCTGCTCGGCTAACAAGGGCAGTAACCAGGTGTTCTGGATGGCACCGAGTCAGTGGAAAACACTTTAAAATAGCAGTGTTTTGAGAGAGTGGTTACAACCTGTGCGGTTTTTATAGCTCTTTATCGAGTATAGAAAAACCTATTTTATTTCATGAACCTACCTGATGAAACGTGACCTGGTGACGGTGAAGGTGGGGCGGGATGATGCCGGCACCTGCAGCACTCCTACACCACCAGGAGGTTGTGTCACGGTACTGTGTGAGTCACCTGTCATACGAGTAATTACTGTAACCTAAAAGTCACCATAGGAAGATGTTTATTCTTGGAAGATGAAAAATATTTCAAATTTTCGTGTTATAGAACGTGAATAAGCATTTGTTACAAATATTAAAGTACAGTAGTAGTAATTGCAGGTGGCGGTGCCCCTCCCCCCCCCCTCCTCCCGATGTTGGTGGTGGTGGTGGCAGGGAGGCTCAGGCCGCTTCACCACCACCCTGAGACAACCATACCACACATGTACCTCGCTTGTCTTCTGTCCTTCAGCGCCTCATATCTACCCACCCACAGACATTCACGACTCATTCATAAAATAAATCAAATGCATTCCTTGCGTCAGCTGCTTCTGTGTGTTGCTCTGGGATGTAGGAGTTGTATACCTGAACACGGGTGGAGTTTTAAGTTAATTATCATACAGTATGGCGTCAAAATAATGTTCACCGATTTGCATTCACTCTCGCTTGGAATTTATCGAATGGAAGGAAAACGATGCATTCAATCACTAAATTCCTGCGCTAACGATTAACTTAAAACTTGAATGGCTTCAATAGATATTACGTAAATCAGATTTTGCCCCCGGATATTTTAAGGTTTAATATAACTACTCATCTTTTATCTAGTATAAAATAATGAGAATTGGTTGACAAATATCCATTGAGAATACTTTATCAATATTAAATATTATTTGAACATTAAATATTCAACTTCCTTAAACCACTCTTATACATTGTTGCCTAATAGCCAACCATAGGTTGGTTTCGCACAAGTATTGTATACTATAGAAAACGTTCAGGGTACACTTAGGATTTTTTTTTTTTTTTTAGAATATATGCTGTATTTTATCAAGTTTTTCCTTTGATTAGATTTTAATACTTGAGGGTCTGGATATTGGTTTTCCTGATGATCAACTCAATCTTAGCAAGAATCATCACCTTATCAGATATTCGCAACTGGATAAGATCAGACTTGGGAGGTAACGATAGCCAAGGTAATATATGAAGCCGAACCTTAACCACGTTTCCCATAATGCTAATATAAATCAAAATAATTTATTTTGGGTTAATAAAATGTATTAGTGAGGATAGGGGAGAAGACAGAGCCCACGCACACACACACAGTCACAGGAGTAAGACAGACAGCAACTGACCCTCCCTGCCAACAAGTTCCCACCACCACTGCGACGTCATCCTCCATAGTACTTCTGGTCCACGTCTTGAGTTCTATTTTGAGGTCTGTCACACTGTTATGTATTATACACCGGCCAGACGATAATATTATAGACTTTCTTTGCCACGTGAACTACCACCAAGAACAAAATTATTATGCATGGGTATCTTAGAGGCTACTACTGTGCTGGTGCTCCTGGCCAGTAGGTGTAGCAGGGTGGCGGCGGACACTGAGAGGCACGGGTGCTGGTTCACGTCAACACCGTACAGGGGGACCTGCTCCTCATTTCTTCAGCGGTAGACTATTACAAATGCATGTATGCAATTTTGAACAAGCCAGAGATTAAGATAGACTTCTTGCTTCTGCGAGAGCGCCCCCAGCCTCCCGTCAGTCCACACTTATCACCATGTAGCCCTTCTGTTCTGCACCTCTACATTCTTTATAGAACTTTGTTACATTCATTGTGTAAAACACATGTCATCTTTCACGCTCGAATGACGTAAATGTGCATATGCTCAATAAGTTACTGTGTACTGTGGAGAGTCCAAGTTCCCATTTAATGTTCATTCAGATCACAGTTGATTTATATTGTTTTGAAGATGCCTTGGTGTTGTGGCGTAGTGTAGGGCTGACAGCACTTGCCTGCTGACTTATGCTGATGCTCAACTCGCCAGCTGACACTCAAAACTATTACATTTATTCTGCACCATCAACTAATACTCAATCCACACCCATTGTAACTCATAGCATTAAGTAACACAACCATTTTTCGTTAACATGAAGCCAACCAGACACCCAGACGCTGATGATGTGACGTTACTCAACACCGGGTAGGCAGGCAGACAACTGCAGAGGGAATATTAGATATTAAACTAACACGCAGTAAACACCTGCTAGATGACGAGTTGACCTGACATTTACCCGAAGTATTTGACTCCAACACACCTTTTAACATTAAATGATGTGATATTATCTGACGGACTCTTAAATTCAAGTTAGCACTTTTCTAAGTCTTACCAGCACTTGTCATTATTTTCTTTATATATATATATATATATATATATATATATATATATATATATATATATATATATATATATATATATATACACACATGAGTATTTAGTCTAAATTCTACCATTTGAATGTAAGAAAATACTGGAGACTCCATTACAATCAAAATCTAACGTTTAGCTGTTTCGCTAGTAACTAAGCTTCCTAAATACTGAGACTCAAAAGACTAACTGACCTTCAACCATCATATTTTCAACACCTCTAAACTTTACAGAAGCTCTTTGTACACCATTAAAAGTATTGCACTGCGAAATACTGTACCTGCCTTTAAGTAAGTCACTGTTATAGTCACTAGACACCGAGAACTCCCCCTTGCACCAAAAAAAAAAATCAATTATTACAAAAACTTAATATTTTAAAGACATTTTATGGTGTGACACTATGATAAACAGTTAACACAAATCAAAAATAGTCTTCATATCTATAAAAAAAATCACCACTTTTTTGTAGATGCAGTTAGAACCTTCATTATTCTAACACTTGACAAAACAAAGTTACCCTCAAGAACACTACACACTAAACAAAAAACAAACATAAGAACCTAACACACAAAACCAAATTATTTTACACTTCTGGCACAGGTCACAACACACCTGTACAACCTCAACCACCCCAGATGACTCCCACACACTACACCACACCACACCACACTTCGGCGCCCTCCCGGCCTAGTCTTGTAGCAAGAAGAGAGAGCCTGGCAGATTTGTGGTATTTTCTAAGGCTGGTTTGGATCACTGAGTTACTACGATGTGTTGAGTACAATTTCTCTCCTGCTATAGAAAAGGAAATTGAAGGCGAATGTCACAGGTCTGCCAAGGTTCTCCAATTTTGGTCTGACGCTTGTTGCCATGGTGTAGGACGATGTTATGTAGGATATTTTACAGACCTCCTCAGCTTGCGGTTGAGCGAGGCTGTTGTGTCTGTTATCCAGTGTGTCCGGTGGCTGATGACCTGTCATGTGTCTGTTCTACAGTTGTTGTCAGCCATACAGACCAATATACAGTAAGGTTAGTAGAAGCTTGTTACCAGCATACAAACTAATAGCCTGATAATGTGTAGCCTCGCGTAGAGAATGCCGGGGGGGGCCAAGGAAATTTATAATGTAACAAATACAACATACATGTGTACTTGGCGTCTCCCTGGACCCGGTTGTGTTTACCCCGTGACGCACACTGGTGTCCTTCCTCAAGCCTGTGACGTCATGTTGTAAACTTTGCGACCGAATTCTGAAGCAACATCTAAGATATATTATAATTAACTGATATATATATATATATATATATATATATATATATATATATATATATATATATATATATATATATATATATATATATATATATATATATATATATATATATATAATTGTAAGAAGCTTTTAGGTAATTGCTGTTAAAAATAATGATGCTCAAAAACTAACTTAGTGGTGTTCCAGAATAGTGCTGGGGAGGAGAGCATCGTCCGCAGGCTTGGTGTGTCACAACTAGCACGACTCTGTACTTTTGACAGGCTATACCCATGGATTATGTAAGATCCCAAAGGACTTTTGGATGAATCATGAATAATCATGTATAAAACACAGTGATGATTTTTATATACCTGGGATATTCTTTGTCAGTTTTTACATCGCGACGCAGATGTATAAAACACAAATCTGTGTTCATACTGTTGTGTTAAGAGTTCCATGTTATACATTAACCATGTTTTAATACTATTGTGACAATCAATCAACCACCTGACAAGTTGTGGATATTAGAAATGTCACAATGACCTACTCTGATATTTTCAAATAACATATAATTTTTACAACACTTATTGCTATGCCACTTTGGATATTGTAAGCTTCAATTGCCAATCACTTTTTAAACCTAACTGACTTTATAATTATGAAAGAATCCTACTCCGAATTATTGGTCTATTCAATATGAAACTTTGCCCGTGCGATTTACCATGTACATTAAACAATGTGGATCGCCATGTCATTTCCTCTTCTTTACCTTACTACCTGAGTGTGGAGAACAGACAGACCTGTGACGAGTGATATCCCTTCTATGCCGCTTACACACACACACCACCGGTCACCAACACCTCAAATCTAGGTCTTCCTGCAAAAGTGGTCACTCATAAGGTTCTCTTACGTCACCTGCAACACTTCCCCTCCTCAGCCTCATTGGTCTCCACTAACATTACCCTCCTGCAGCACCTACTAACTCATTTTCTTCTGTATTTCTTAACAGTAGCTACCGCCATGCATAGATGTTCTCCAAACACAGCACTTTATGGTTTTCCCAACAGATGTTTCCACAACACTTATATCCTCCTGAAGGCTTGTCTTCACCTGGGTCATTTACACATGCTCCTCACACATGTTTCTTCCCTGTGCGCACACACACACACAGTAACTGTACACCAGACTCATCGACGTACACACTTAAGAACATGATTTTACCATCATAAATACCCTTATTCACAATTACACAAAGGTTTTAATAGACCAAATGGAATGTACAAATGGTGTGGAAAATCAAATTAAGGCAGAACTAAAAAGTATATATATATTTCAGTGAAGATAGGTGGTCGTGGATACTAAGATTATTTCTCAAGTACCCGATGAAGTCTTTCTTCTCAATTAAAAATAAAAATAAAAATAAAATAAACACGGTACAACCAAACATTATGTAAGATTGTGTTAATCTTAATACATCAGTATACAATACACTCGTAAATTGTAATAATATACAGGGTATCCACATTGAAATGAAAGAAATTGAAGCCTTATAAATTTGTATTGAATAATGCAAACAGCAAAATATTCACACAGCTCATAGTCAGTGTATGAGTACATTAAAGGTACGTCAGGGTAGACATTCTCAACATGTGCACCATTCGTACTGCAGCATGGACTAAATCACAGCGGAACTCAATTTCTCTCCTCACATTTTTTAACATCTCGGGGGTTACGGAGGTGTACGACTTAAAGCACAGTTGAACGTGGAATTTGCAGTTGGGTACTGGAACGGCGGAAGGACTTCCTTGGGCTTCTGTGGAAAGTAAAATGTTCAACATCCTCCTCCGAAGATCTGGGCTTTTCTCCACCATCTTTATTTCGAACACCGCCAGTCTCCTCAGATTGCTTCGGTGGTTCATAGCCAAACGTTGTCCGGATCTGATTCGTCATTGCACCAGGGTAAGTTTTGGGTCCTATTAAAAATTTGGACTGTGTTCCAAGTTTTTTAAACTTGCATGAAAGATACAGTTTTTTGTGCTGATTTTAAATGGGAAACATGTTTTGCTGAAATATTTTATTTGGCCAAAAACCACCAAAAATGTAAGTCTTACACAATACAAAATTTTGGACCAAAATATATTTTTTTCTCATAATTGAAATTTAAGCGGTTTAACTAATTAAATACTTTCAGAATAACACACAAACCCTAAATCACACCTTGGAAACCCATAGTTGATGAGTAATTAGCATTGAAAAATGTCAGTAAAATATTAGAAGGGTCATTTTGGCCACTAATTACTCTGCAATCAATTGTGGACCACATATTCATAATCAGCAAGCTCAGGAGTACCTACACTGTGATTTTCAGCAAAATCTAATTTTTGGCCAAAAACCACCAAAAATGTAAGTCTTACACCTTACAAAATTTTTAACCAAAATATACTTTTTTCTCAGAATTGAAGGTTATGGGGTTTAACTAATTAAGTACTTTCAGAATAACACACAAACCCTAAATCACACCTTGGAAACCCATAGTTGATGAGTAATTAGCATTGAAAAATGTAAGTAAAATATTTGAAGTGTCATTTTGGAAACTAATTACTCTGCAATCAAATCGTGGACCACATATTCATAATCAGCAAGCTCAGGAGTAGCCATATTGTGATTTTCAGCAAAATCTAATTTTTGGCCAAAAACCACCAAAAATGTAAGTCTTACACCTTACAAAATTTTTAACCAAAATATACTTTTTTCTCAGAATTGAAGGTTATGGGGTTTAACTAATTAAGTACTTTCAGAATAACACACAAACCCTAAATCACACCTTGAAAACCCATAGTTGATGAGTAATTAGCATTGAAAAATGACAGTAAAATCTTTCAAGGGTCATTTTGGCCACTAATTATTCTGCAATCGAACCGTGGACCACATATTCATAATCAGCAAGCTCAGGAGTACCCATACTGTGATTTTTAGCAAGATCTAATTTTTGGCCCAAAACCACCAAAAATGTAAGTCTTACACAGAATTGTAGCTGACCGCATGAACCCATTCACAGCAATGAGTGATGCTGAATTTGTTGACCGATTTAGGCTAAGAAAGGAATCGGTTAACAGTATCATCCAAGAAATTCAGGATCAACTTCCTGTTGCCAATGATAAGAGAAGTAAGCAAAGCCTTCCCCAAAGTTCCATATTACAGTACACTGGTCCCTCGGTTAACGAGCGCCTCGGTTAACGAGATTTCGGTTAACGAGTTACCTTCCATAAGATTCTTAACTTCGGTTAACGAGAAATCCCTCGATGAACGATTTTTTTACGAGCCGACCTCCACGTGTTTTAGCTTGCATTTGGCGGTCCACCAGCTGTAGTATTAGTCCGCCAATACAGTAATCGGTTCTAGGGCTTAAATTCCTTAACCTTTTAGTAAATATCAAGAAGTTTATACTATTCAATAATTTTAAAAGTTTTATTAAATTTTTAAGTCATTTTAACAATTATTGAACATAATTGAAGGTGGGGTCACTAGTTTGTGGCACGCCATCCAGCCTGCCAATACAGCATACAGGAGTCAGTCTTTGTGTATTTTCACTGGAGGTAACATCTTGCTTGAGACTCTCTTCAACTAAATGCTTTTTTTCTGTGTTTACAAGCAAATTATTGGTCATTTTGAAATTTATTTTACATATTGACAATATATAATGCAGTGCAGTGTTGATTTAAAGAAAATAGTATTGAATTACACTAAGAGAACTAAAATTTTATGGGTGAAATGGCGCCATGGGGTGACTTCTCTTCCACCCCAATGCCTTCTCTTCTCCCTTCTCCTCCACCCCCATTCTAATTCCCATCATCATCATCATCATCCAGGAGCCTTCTACATACACACCTGAAAGTAAGTGTACTTTTCTACCTTTTTTGTTGAATTTAGGCAATTTTCGGTGAGCTGGAACCAATTACCCAAAAACCCATTGAAACAATGGTTTCAGTTAACGAGTTTTTCGGTTAACGAGCAACCTTCTAGAACGGATTGTGCTCGTTAACCGAGGGACCACTGTACAGGTTATTTCTATTGAACGTGTATGGTTTAAACCATGGCCTATCCAGGTCAATATAAATAATACTAAAGCTACGTAATTATTACCATGTTAATCAATGCTTACATTATTTCATGTTACTACTTGCTTCTTCTTACACACCTCGGCCTTCCACTTTTCCATATGGGTTAAGCCATTGAAAGAGGAAGATTGGGATATTATAGTTTAGATATTTGGAGACTGTGGGTCTGATGAGTTTGTCATTACTTCATTTTTCATTTGATGATTTCTTTACAGGTTGTCCTGTTCCTCCAAACCTACAAGGTCTATTAGCAATACGTTGCATGGTGACTGGAAGCCATCAAATAGCAATTGGAGACTGTTATGATGTGTCTCAAGCCTGTGTCAGTCTGTATCTTGCAAGTGTTTCGAGAGCAATAGCCAGCCTTAGTGAACAGTTTATACAATTTCCTGCTGGCAATGATTTACACAAAACAGTACAGGCCTTTTACAATATTGCTACAATGCCGGGAGTCATTGGATCCATAGATTGTACTCATGTAGCAATTTTAAGGCCAACTTGCAACAACCCTGATGTCTTTTGATGTAGGAAGGGGTTCTTTTCAATTAATGTTCAGGCTGTCTGTGGACCAGACTTATTATTTTATAATGTTGTTTCTCGTTGGCCTGGTAGTGTACATGACAGCACTTGAAGAAGGCTTGATGCCAGGACATCTCCTTGGTGACTCCATTATTAAATCCTTGTGATCAACATGAGGAGACCTACAACAGAAGTCACATAACAACAAGAAATACTATTGAAAGAGCTTTTGGGGTTCTTAAGAGGCGGTTTGCCTATTTAGGATCAACTATTACGACAAAGCTCAACACCACCAAAGTTATAATTGTTTCATAATTTGTGCTTCACAATATAGCTCTAATGACTAGGGTCTTATTACCAGAAGAGGTAGAAGAAGAAATGGATGCTGTGCATATAAACCCAAATGTAGATCAATTAAATATGCAAGGCAGGATTAAAAGGCAACAAATCATCAGAGACCACTTTTGAATATTGTTTATACAGTGAATTACTTTTAGTTGTCCATCATCTTAACTGGACAAGGAGGGTGATTTATGTACGTTAAGGTCTCAGCAGTCCAGAGGTATAGTAATGCCTCTATGTAATACTGTATAGAGCTACAGTATAAGGTTTTGGCTGTTTGCAATACCTGTAGTTACATTCATGATATAAAGACAGGAGTTGATTTATTAATGTGTTATCTATACTGTATACTGTATATTGATGTTAAGGTCCATATGGAGTTACTGTATATATACACAGTTCTTTATTCTATTATGTCACATATGTAATTTGCAATAAGTGTAAAAAACTCATATTTTCAATAGACTTTCAACATGCATATACTAAAAATTCAGACTTGTCAAAAATGATGGCATTTGTAACATTTTTAGGAAACAAATATTTTTCTCTGTAAATTGTATTTATTTTTTACATATCACAGTTTTGTTAACTCAAACAATATTGTATTTATAATCAGGAGTCTGCAACAATGTAAATATGTAAATTAGTATACAGTATAGTAAATTAAAAAAAAAAACAGGAAATTTTACATTGCAAAGTCTATAACTAACCTATATATTCAGACAATTACTGCTATACAGAACAAAAAGTTGGGAACCAACTGGGTGGAATAAATATTAATGCAACATAAAATTAAGTTTCAAATTATACAATACCAAAGAATTTGTTGTTACCAAGACTCACATGAAATTCGACTGAATATCCTCCGCAATGTTTATGAAATCAGAGCCACATTTAGTAAAGCTACTTCCACCACAAGTTCCTTGGTGTGAGCTGGCTTTGATCAATACTCTTCTATTACATTTTCTTGTTTCCCAATTTTCTGATGCAATATCCACTTAGTTTTGTTGTTTTAATAAAGCATGGTACAGTAGTTTGGTAGTAAATCCCAGAAGTTATGTATTATGTACACAAAGTTTAGTTGGGTATTAAAGAACATCCAGAAGAACATAAAACACCAACCAATCACCTTAGAAACCAATAGTTGGCGAGTACTGAAATAAGCATTGAGAAAAATTTACTGTACTAATCAAAATATTCCAAGCATCATTACGAACACTAATTATTCCGCAATCGAACTGTTGATGATAGATTCGGAAACAGCATCCTCAGGAGTACCTATACTGCGATTTTGAACAAAAACGCGTATATCGCGTTTTGTCTCGACCCTGGAAAAAACACGTAAGGGGGACCCTTACGCTTTTTTTCACCCAAATATGATTTTCTCTCAGATTGGAAATTTGGTGAGATTAATTTCAGTAATTAAGTACATCCAGAAGAACATAAAAACACCAACCAATCACCTTAGAAACCAATACAGTATAGTCTGCATTTACGCGGTCAATTGAACCCGTGGAGGTCCGTGTAAACCGAGAAACGCGTAAACGAAATAACAGAACATATGGGATTAATTGAAATAGAGACTGGGCAGACCCCTAAACTCCACTTTTTCTGACACAATACGTATATTGTAGTAAAAATAGTATCTTAATTTTATGATGGTATGCACACACACATAATACAGAAGAGAAATATCAATAAGAAAATACAGTAATATACTGTACCAGGTAAAAGAAAAATCAAGGTTTAACACTTACGTTAGTAGAAGAGATGGGTCGGCATATGTGGATGGGGGCTGGTTCCGAGGCAAAGGGCAGATTAGTGGCCCTCAGGTGAATCACTATCACTATCCACCACAGATATCAGGGCCTCCCTGACAAACCCCTCAAACTCACCATCACCATCACTGTCACTATCACTGACTTGGGCTGGCTGTGGTGGGTTGCGGGTGAAGAAGTCGGTGATATTATGCTAACGGCTAGCGTTGATGTGGTCGTGATACATCTTGATATACGGCTCCATACTTTGGTCTAGATGGTTATTGAAGACTTCATATCGGTGATTGAGAGGGTCTTTGGAAAGGATGAGCTTGAGTTTTTCGGCAAACTCGATGGCATCCTTTACATCACTATGTGTTAACTTCTGTTCTCGTGCTGCCGCACCACCTGCCTCCTCACTGACGTCATCATCTTCCAACATCTCGTCGGCAGTCACCTCAGGATCCCTGATTACCTCCATGATGTCGTCGCTGGTGGTCTCGGAGAAGCCTGCAGCTGTAACACTTTGTGCAGCTTCTCTTGCAAGGTCAACTGCCACTGCAACAGACTGAGCCTCACCAGCCACAGGTTGCCTCTGCCTCCCACCTGGGATACCTTGCAACACATGCCGCCACCCGTGATGAATCGTTGCCACAGACAGCTACCCCCATGCCTCCACCAAGAAATCAACAGTTTTCTTTACGTTAAACATTTTCCAAAACTGTTTAACTCGCACTTCATGCTCCGCCAACTCTTCTTCTGGATCCTCGCTCTCGCTATCTGTGCCACTCAGAAGGTTCCGCAACTCATCCTTGGTGTTTGTGTAGTTGTTCAGGAGCTTAAACTTCTTTGCGGAGAATGCAGCCTTAACGTTGCTTATCAACTCCTGGTCCATGGGCTGGAGTAACGACGGAGTGTTGGGAGGAAGGAAGACCACTTTTACACTGGAGTGACGATCCAACAGTAGGGGCGAGTGTCCTGGTGCGTTGTCAAGCAGCAACAAAATGTTGAATGGCACATTATTTTGCGCGCAGAATTTCTTCACGTCAGGAACGAAACAGTCGTCAAACCAGGAGAGGGACAGACCAGTGAACATCCAAGCCTTCCTTGAGGTTAGCCAGTGGACATTTAACCTGCTCATGTCTATGTTCTTGTAGGCGTGCGGCTTGCGGGCTGTGTGGATCACCGACAACTTGAACTTACAGGTGCCGGAGGCATTGGTGGTAAACAGGATGGTGATGCGCTCCTTCTGCAACTTCAGGCCCCGACACTTGTTGGCGGACTTGACAATGAAGGTCTTGGAAGGTAATTTTTTTCCAAAACAGACCGGATTCATCCATGTTGAACACCTGGTTGTCGGTGTACTGTCCTTCCTCCATAATGTCACGTAAGAATGGAGGAAAATCCATGGCGGCAGCACGGTCAGCACTGGCTCCGTCACCAACAATGTTAATGTTGGTTATCTTGTGACGTTTCTTAAACCCTTGCAGCCACCCAGAGGAAGCAGTGAAGGGTTTGGGCTCTGCAATTCCCATCTTATGCGCCACTGATTCGTAGAGTTCACGGGCGTAGTCCTGCACTGCCCGCGTGTCGACCGCCATGTTACGTCTTGCCTGACGAATCAAGTAGCTCACCAGTAAATTCTCAGTCTTGGGCAGCACCTTATTCTGACAATACTTCACCATTGAAGCACCTGCAGACTTTGTGATGCTCATGTGTTCTTTTATCTTGGCGGCATCCTTCTTGATTGTACGAATTGTAGATTCGTTAACTCCATGCTGGCGCGTGAGATCAACTTGTCAGGTTCCCTTTTCTAAGTCCTGGACGATTTTGTACTTTACTTAGTAACTTAGGACGCGTCGTATCTTCTTGGACGGCTTGGTCCAGGTAAATCAAGGTTTTTCTGGGGTGGTGGGTGTCCAGCGGAAGCCATTGTTGAACAGATTAGCGGGCACAAGAGAGAACAGTATACGCGGTGGCTGAGAACAATGAAACTGGCCGGGCTAGGTCAGTGGCTTCTTTCTTCCCGTGGCTGGGCACGTCATATTACATTAGACCAATCACAGCTAGCAGTGGAGGGAGGTAAGGATGCGTGACCCAATCACAATCCAATATGTCATATGACGTCAGCGATAACGTAACAGCGACATACTGCGCACCCTCCCCACACCGCTTCCCGCGTATGGTCGAGAATGGACCGCGTGAATCATAATTGGCGCGGCGCGTCTGGACCTCTCGCCGCGTAAATGATGAAATGAACCGCGTAATTCAAACTTTTCATTCTGGCAAGGTGCCGCGTAAATGACCAAACGAGTAAACCAAATTTTCACTTTGATTTCTTCTGGTTCTCACATCTCCATTTTCCTATCTATTGTGACCTTATGCCTTATAAATATATATCTTAATCCTAAATTACACACTAAAGTAAGGATCTGGTGTACTGCGCACATCATTGTCATCCCTAAAAACTCTTTAATTCATATTACGCTACATAACATTCAAACCCACCGCACTTGTAGAATCTCAGAAAATGGGAAACGTTGATAAAGGATAACTCACTTACTGAATGTTACTGAAGTATTTGATGTACAGTATTGTACCCAGGTACAGGTATATAATATTAAGTGTATGTACTCATAGCATTAAGGAGAACTCAAGGTAACTATAAGATGGTTGGGAGAGTCCAACCAGTAAGGATTAGTGTACTATAAGGGCTAAATGTAGAGCGTGTTTGAACGTCATCCTATTGACGTCTGTGAACGATTAGTGAACATTGCTACCACAGGTGGCCGATGAAACTATAAAAGAACACTGATTTGGAAAAAAGGATAAATGTATCAGACCTATGTGAAGTGTTGGAAATGATCCAGAAACTATACTTCAAAGGAAATATCTTGTATGCATCGGTGTGAACTTAATACACCCTGTTATCTCGTGTGACGTATACCCACGCTAGAACGCCTCGGGTGTACCGCATTGATATTATAACCCAATGAATTTCCCCAGGAACCAGCAAACCAGAACCTTACCTTAGTGTGTAATTTAGGATTAAGTTATGTATTTATAAGGCATAAGGTCACAATAGATAGGAAAATGGAGATGTGAGAATCATAAGAATTCAAAGTAAAAATTAGAAATTGGGAACTGTAGGCCTAGTCAGTGAGAAGCGTGGGATATCACCTTCAGTAACGACGCCCTTCTCCTAACACAGGTCAGTGTCCTTCATCGGGCTTTATTCAGCCCTTAAAAGATTTATTAAGCAGTTTTTACATCTTAAAACATTGCCTGATGTTATAAAGTGAAGTCATAGTGTAGTGTGGGGTGAGGAAAGCCCCTCAGGCATTATTTTCAGTAACGCCGCCCATCTCCCAAAACAGGTCCAACGCGGTCTGAGCGCATTTCTGCGCGTCGGCCATTACTTCCCTGTGAGAGCCCGTGTGAGGTGATTGTACGCCATTCGTAAGTCGGACATTCATAACCCGGGGACTGCCTGTAGTTACTTTTTTTTTTTTTGCACATTCTGTATGAAAGATTGTGTATACATGTAAAAGAATAAAAAACAAAAAATACATGTCAACCTGAAATTACGAGTTGAAAAATAACTGCTTTGAGTGCTAACTCTGGCTCTTCAGGGTCTCAGAAATGGAACCTACTTTCCCCTCAAGTTAATAACATCATTATACGATCGATCACCTTACAATGGCTTTTCAAAGTCCCTAACCACATCGTATAATGGTCATCACCTGTATTGTATCGGTTATGATTTGCCATTATTGGGCCTTTTAGTTTAAGGTGTTTGGCATTTCATAAAAATCACCTTGGCAATCCTGTTAAGGCATGCCCTCAGGCAAACTAGGGGATCCCTAGTTAGCTGTCATGTGGTTCCTGGCACTTCGATCACACAAAAATCCCCAACATGGATATACCGAAAAACACTCCGGATCTGATGCTGACCTTCCATGCAGTGGTGTATGAATGACATTTAACACTTCTAAAACTAGTAAAGATGCTGTGGAGACAAAAATAAAGAAACAAGGTGCTAAACAGGGCTCATGGGATCACATAGACTACAACTGTTCCAATTTCAATGTGCCAACTACCACAATTCTGGCAGTCATTCTGACTCAGACACCCATCACCAACAAGCAAAAATCATTAAAATCAAAGATATTTTACCTCTTGAAAAACCAAGGAGCGAATTTGCCTCAACCCTCTGCCTAGCAGAGCAACAAGCACTGGGGTGAATAGTGAAACCCCTAAAGACTGGCCTACCCTGGGTCCACCATTAAGTTACTAAGTTCACCTGGCAGCTCAAGACAACCTGGTCTGCATCACTAGGGTACATCTCATGTAACAACAGCATATGCCCAGTGTGACAAATATGTCAAGCTTGCTTACCCAGGAACCCTCTCAATGAACACTAAGCTGTGCTGGCTTACTAAAATCTGTCGGACCTATATGCTGGACCCGACACTCAATTACGTATACAGTAAATTGCAAGGTGTATTCCTGGAAGAATTCTAGGACACAATGTTGATATGACAAAATGTAGGAATCCACATAGTTTTCTAGCTATAGCACTTGAAAGAGGTTGAGGTATTGATACTCAGGTTGGAGTGATAGGTGTAGATTTTTTGTAATAAAAAAAACTAAATAAATAAATACTGTAAATAAAATAAAATAAAATAAAAATTTCAGAAATTGAAGATACAGTTTTATGAAATGGACTGTACTTCCAAATGAAATGTTGTATAGGTGTGGAAAAAATATCCAATATGATAATATTTACTTTTATTTGCAGATACATAATATTTTTGTAAATTACTAAAGATACAGAGGATTTCCTCTAACCAAACAGGCATCCTTTGCCATTCCAAAGTATATGAAATCTTGACAAGAACATTTTTCCACTCTCCTTTTGGCTTTATATAATGTGAGATAATGGCAATAAAGTAATATGTTTACTCATCAATTCACTACCACATGAAATAATAATCATTTATATAAATATCTCAATGCCTGGCTTTGTATCATTTCACCTTTCCTTTCTTTCCTAATACCGTAGTTAAAAACTAAACATTAATCAATTTAGTAAAGAATATTGACATGCTTGAGAAGTTAATGGGACACATTAACCTGAAGTTTAAAAAAAAGCCATTCAGTGGTTTTTACCTAAACACTTTAAACAATCTGACACAATATAAAATACATTATACTTTTTAAGAGGCAACTGAGAAACAGATCTATATCAAATGTTATGAATAAAAAATTACTTTATGAGAGTAAATTTATGATAGGAAAAAATTATTAATGGTACAGTACTGTACAGTACTGTACATATATGGAAAAATGATGAAAGAGAGGAACAAATAGATCAAATTACTCCTAAAGGCAAGAAAGAGTCATAATAGGTCACTGATATTTTATATATGTAAAATTAATTCCACAAACTAAAAGTCAAGATGAATCAGTGCAACACAGAAGTTATTATGAGAAAGAAGTGAACACTCGGATACACTGACTCTGTTCCACCTTCTTCATAACACCATATTGTGTCCACTTAGCATAGGGCGCTTTTTAAATTTCATTAACCTTCTTTTTCCGACACAATCCAACTGTAAGCACATAGTGACAAATGTGTATAATCTTAGCCACATCATTCTCCTATTAAAGATAATATTCTCACTAATCTAAATTCTGACAGTTTTCAACTAACAAATTACAATGCAACCATCTCTAAAGACGTTCAAACTTATGGAAATTTGTAGAACTGGACCATTTATTAATTGTATAATAACTGCAGACTGGCAATCCTGCTACTTGTTATGGTATTAAAAGTACAAGTAGTAAATTCTTAATAACACAATAAAATTAATTGGCTCATTTCTAATATTATGTAAGCATATTTCAACATATGGGGCATAAAGTATGATTTTAAATTGTATTTTATTTAATATTTTTAAATTTCTCATGCACTTCAAACAAACCTTATACCACCTTATTCTAGAATATGGCAATACAGTACTTGTAGCTGGAGAGAATTAAACATTACTTGACCTAATGTATGTCTATGCATTAATCTTCTTTCTTACTTTCGTGTGAGTTGGGGGAAATGGGTAAGATGCAAAATGTGTAGAAAATGACAGGAAGTGTTTAGATCACAAGATTATATTTACCTTCTTGAATATGATTTGGATGTATTTGGGGAATGTATAATTATAACAACATTATAATTAAATGCACCTATGATGGATCAAGTGTAATTACCAAATGGATTTTCTTGATGATGTAGGGAACTATAATCACATACTACATAGTCAATGTAAGAAGTCATGGAAGGGTACTTGAATAGTTATTCAGTCTGTCACCCGATACCCCTATTTTAAGCTTTCTCTCCAGTACAGTTCCAAAGAATGACAAAACTTTTATGCACACACTGTATTTATTTTTTATTGAAGATTCTATATTCACAAAGGCAGAACTAGTATTGTACGTCCATATCGCATAGAGAATTACCAGTGTGTAGTTTGACCTGAGTTCAATATGGAGAACTTTACTACCACAGTGCTACGGTGATCCATCAAATTGAAGATTAAATAAAAAAACTACTGTTGGCACTCCAAAGGTGGTCTAAAAGCCATTTGATGTCAACAATCATAGTTATGTTCTTGGCTTATAGAAAATACACCTACACCTTATAAAAAAAAATTTCTGTTGGGGTTTAACCGCTTGAAGATAAAGTTTAAAGAAAACTGACACTTGCCTTCAGTGTACAAAACACAAAGGACTTAACTTACTCCCATTGGCAACTTTTGCTGTCTTTATCACAAGCATACTTTACTTACCTCCAAGAAGAAGTGACTAACAGTTTTACAGTCAACTTTACCAATAAAACAATCAATTGATAATTAATGGCAGGACAGTATACAGTATTTAGGTTTGCTCTATAGAAATTTTCTGAAATTAATTCTGAATGATCAGTACATAGAAGACATTTCCTTTAGAGGCAGCAGCTAGTGGAATGTTATATATACAGTATACAGTATAGTCTGGGTTTACGTGGATATTTTTTACGCGGAAGGCCACTTACGCGGCACCTGTCAGAAGAGATAATTATTATTTACACGGTAAATTCCATCATATACGCGGCAAGCAGCAGGGCAAGGTGTTGGGCGTTGACGTCAGACTCGCGCCGGTGATGTCGCAGACTGTGATTGGGCCACGTATCCTTACCACCCACGCACCCCCTCTGCCACGCGCTGTGATTGGTCTAGTTATCCTTGCCACCCACGCTCTCCACCGCCACGTCAGTCTCACTGTCCCCGCATATATTCACTCGTGCCCAGGAACCAGTGCTTTTTTTTCTTTCTACACAATGGCTTCCGCTGGACCCCCACCACCCCCGAGAAGCCCTGAACTACCTGGTCCAAGCCGCCCCAAACCCAAGAAGGTGCGACGTGCCTTAAGCTATGAGGTAAAGCGATGGCTGGCGAGGCTCAGTCTGTTGCTGTGGCATTGGAGAATGTAAGAGAGGCTGCACAAGGTGTTAAGAGCTGCAGGCTACTCCGAGACCACCAACGACAACATCCTGGAGGTAATCAGGCAACCTGAGGTGACTGCGGACGAGATGTTGGAAGATGATGACATCAGTGAGCAGCGAGGTGGAACAGAACAACAAGAGCAGAAACTAACACATGCTAATTAACCGCGTAAAACCAGACTATAGTGTGTGTGTGTGGGTGTGGTGTGGGTGGGTGGGTGGGTGGGTGGGTGGTGGGTGGGTGGGTGGGTGGGTGGGTGGGTGGATGGGTGGGTGTGTGTGTGTGTGTGTGTGTGTGTGTGTGTGTGTGTGTGTGTGTGTGTGTGTGTGTGTGTGTGTGTGTGTGTGTGTGTGTGTGTGTGTTGTGTGTGTGTGTGTTGTGTGTGTGTGTTGTGTGTGTGTGTGTGTGTGTGTGTATGTGTGTATATATATATACTGTATATATATACTGTACATTGAAATGAAAAAAAAAAGAAAAAATTTCCAATTAAAAAAACAAACTAGTACTGTATAATAACAATAATACTACAGGTTGGACCCCACTAATCCAGGACTCAATAGTCCGGCAGCTTCGATGGTTCAAGACGTCTGTCATAGTTCACTTCTAGTGGCTGTTGTCACTATTTTACCTTTAAATACCCCTAAATATGCCTCCCGAGAGACCAGCAAGCAGGGGAAGTGGTTGTAATGTGGCGAAGTGTAAGCATGTGACTTTAACTAATTTAGAAAATGTGTCTATACTGAAGAAATTAGACAGTGGTACATTGGTCAGGGCATTGTGTGGTTTTTTTTTTTAACCTCGGCTTCGATGGTTGGGAATTTTTTATAATCCGGAACTGGTCTGATCCCAAGCTTCCCAGATTAACGAGGTCCAACCTGTACCTATATGTATATTAAATTGAATTTTTTAAAGTACTTACCTTATGTACCCCCTGAAAACTAGTATGCCTTGGCCCTCTCTTGTATATTACACTACGTATACTGTCTGTGAGCGTACCCCAGGTCAGTGATGTACCCCAGGTGTGGTACTTCTCACCATTGACAAATATATGCATATTTGTCAATCTTTGGATTCATTGCACTCTAACTATCTCTTCCCATAGGAAAATTTAAGTTGTAATTATACAATAAGCCAAATTGGTGGTCTATTTCTCCTGGCTAGTATAAACACTAATCCAAACCATGTGAACCTGTGGGTGTTTGGAAAACTTTATCCTCAATCAGACAGTACCTGAGACCCTGACTGAAGACATGACAGCATGCCATCATTACACTTACATAACTGTTGTGCAATACAGAACTTCCGACTGAGAATAAGTTTTTTGGACAAGCTTATAATTGAAAACCCATCTGAGAATGGTCTCCTGCTCAACAGCCATATGCATGTAATTATATTCCTTTGATAATTGTCACATACTTTTAAAGAAATAAAATCTCAAAATTATAATATATACAGTAAACCCTCGCTTTATGCGGTCCCACATTCCGCGTTTCCACGTTTACGCGGTACCCTGCCGAAACCGGAATGCTCACATTCCGCGGTGCGTGTACTCCTTTACGCGGAGAGCGGCGTGAGCAGGGTGCGCACAAGGTCGCCCAGTCATCAAAACATTACCGAGTTCTTCACCCGCCACCCACCACAGCCGGCCCAAGTCAGTGATAGTGATAATTATAGTGAGGATATGGACTTATATGAACTTTGAGGGGTTTGACAAAGAGGCCCTGCAAGCCTCTGTGGTGGATAGTGATACAATTGATACAAGTGATACAGGTGAGGGCCAATAATCTGCTCTCTGCCTCGGAACCAACCCCCCATCCCCGTGTGCCCAGCCATCTTTTCTACTAATGTAAGTGTTAAAAAACCTAATATTATTGATATTTCTCTTAATTATTAATTGTGTGTGCATACCATCATAAAATTAAGAAGTTATTTTTACTACAACGTAGGTATTGTGCCTGAAAAAGTGGAGTTTGGGGGTCGGCCCGGTCTCTATTTCAATTAATCCCATATGTTATGTTGTTCACTTTATGCATTTCTCACTTTATGCGGGCTGCCGTGGGTTGAATTAACCGCGTAAAGTGAGGGTTCACTGTATACTGTATATATGATACGTACTATTAAAAAAAAAAATTTCAATGAGAAGACCAAAATTTTTAAAATGTTTACATAACAAAATATTGCTAAGTAATTAACCTGATGTAACTGGTTCTAATATGAAAGAACTATGACAACCATTCTTCAAAATTATGTCAATTAGCAACTGTAAATTTGTAAAGGATTATAAGACTATTAACAAATACAGTATAGAGTATCTCACTATAAGACAATAAAAATTTCAAATTTAAGGAGTGATAACACTGCCCAAAGAAATAAAATCTTCCAGTTTAAAACAAACGTAAATACAGAGTAAAGTACTTACCATGAATCAGAGTGTCAGCAGCACTATCACACTTGGTGTGATACCTACCAGGCATCACCACCACCTCAACTCTCTAATCATAAATTGCATCCAAAAATTTGAAGTAATAATATTTTGGCTTTGCCCAAATCTACATCCAATAACCTAAACCAATCACAGAAAATTAATGTGTTTAACACAAACAGGGTCCAACTTTAAGCTTACCCTGAAGTCCATAACTTAGAGCAGGGTGCTCAGAGCAAGCACCTTTAATAATGTGCCACCCAGTACACAAAGCAAAATATTCATTGCCTATGACTCTGCTATCAGCATTACTAGTCTTAGACAACAAGGATTTTGAATTAAATGTATATCTGTGTGTACTTTCACCAACACTTCAGAGCACAAATACTATTCTTCATCTTAAATTCGTACATTATAAAATTATGATCAAGACTTATATCAATACTCAAGTTTAATCAATTAAACTTTCAGCACCATCTGGAAAACTGGAGGAATGGAGTACAGTATAGGTCTATGATTAAAATTCATGAATAAACTGAATACAGTACCAATGTACTGTACTTCAAATTAGCACTAGACAGTAGTTTTTCAGTAAAACATTTATATTTATCATCATTAATCATTTCCCACTCCTTTGTGAGGTGAATCAAGAAGTAAAGAAGTCTGAGAAAGGTAGTCAATGACAGGGAGAGTAGTACAAGGCAAGTGGGCAAGTGTATATGGTGAGAATAAAGGTCAGCCTTAGCTGTGACCTGGATCTCTGATGCAGTACAGACTGTACTTTAATTTTACGTTTTGCACTTTGTTTAGTAATGATAAATACCCTGTACAGTATTCAAGTCTAAGTTTCAGAAAAATAAATCTATCCATACAAGTTATTCTCATTAAGTTGTGTTTGTAGTGTTACAAAAGAATACATAGTAAAGAAGATATTCCCAAGTGTAATGACAACAACTTGGCTCAAAGGGTCCAGTGTACCTGACCCCACAGTGACAAAACAGGTTCAAACTCCTCAAAATGCTGAAGTAAACCTGATTAAAAATCCCATCTGAGACCTTCTAGAGTTACATTCACAGAGTAAGTTTCACTGAAATATAATTGGTTGGGTTACTGCATTGACAAGCTTTCCAGAGAGATGGACTACTAGCATGATGGGAGTTACGGGTAATCACTATTATCTGTGTGTGCAGATAAGGATCTCTATGTAAAATTTTGCTGAATTAATGAATTGAAAGCAAAATTATGAAAAGAAGTGTACAATCAATCCTCTCATGATGATCAGAGGCATGATTGTCAAATGACTTTACACTATGTTGGATATAAAGACAAAATAACTACAGTAATTGGCAAACTTCTCTTCTTGGGATGACAACTTCCAGTGGGAAATGTTAAACTATTCCCCAAATTTATGATAAAAGGGTTAGTTTTAAATCTTGCTTCGCATCTGACACCATATATGGACTCTTTGTACTAAGGGAGCAATCCATCACCCCTATGATAAGTTTTCTCCTATGAGGTAAAGTACTACTAAGGAGATGGGGAGTTTACATTTATCACGGATGGGAAAAAACACGAAACCATAATGCAAAGAGAGATAATTTTTTTAGCCATTTGACAGCAGAAGAAACTAATTTATACAATACTGTAATGTGAAGTAAAATTGCATCAAAAACTCTTTTTTCACTCTCACAAGACTTCTCCAACTATATTGCAGTGGTGGCCAGACCCATGAGCAACTACAGACTACAGTAGTTTTATTTGCTTATTGTCCATTCACTCTTACTTCTGTGACAATAGGATAAAAAGGGAATATGAGTACTGTATATCTAAATTATGAAATATATACTGTATAAGAAAATGTACCAATGCTAAAAACAAAAAGGAAAAATTAAAAAAATTATGTACAGTACTGTACTGTACAGGCAGTCCCTGAGTTACAAACAGGTTATGATTCTGGACCCTGTTCGTAAGTTGATCTGTTTATAATCAGGAACACAACCCTGCCCATACAAAACAACATTAATATCCCATAAATAATAAATAAAGTGAATACTGTAAATAAAGTACCTGTAATGTAAAAAATGGGATTTTAGTTATAGATTTTTGTGATGAATATACAGTATTGGGACCCATTCATAAGTGTGGGTGTGCATAACTTAGGGGCTGCCTGTACAGTACTGTATTATAGCTCAATGTAAAGATATTTTTGATGATAAATATAAGTTTTACACACTGCCACTTTTAGTTGAAATTTTTGGTCTTATGTAATCTATATTAATTAATAACTAAAGTGAAAGAATTGCAAACCTAATGCTAAAACAAACCATTGTAAATTACCAGTTTCTCAATTCATCCAGACTGAATCACTTCAATGCATTCCATTGAATATCATATTCCTTCCATAAACAAAAATTATTCTTGTTTCTGCTTGCTCTAAGCACATCTCTGCTAATAAGCCCATTCTGACTTGATGCTTTAAGATCTGGAATCTAATTACCATCCAATATATTGAATGTACAGTACAATACAGTACAGCATATCCTTTAAAAATTGGAAATTTCAAATTTTTGGTTAACCCTATTGTATACAGGTAACCAAGTCAGAATAGGTCAGCCTTCACGCATTTAATGCGCTATCCATCACAGAACTGTTGAATTGCATCTCTTCCTTATTGGCTAGAACTTTCTCTCGCACAATCTTAATTATCTCACCTTACTACATTCAGGTATACAGTATCTCAATTTGGGTAACTTGATTTTTTCATTACCTTCACTGTGACTTAATAACAAATTGCAAATAGGTATATAAGCCTCGTTGAGGATCTAAAAACAAAACCATTACTACTTAAAAGACATTTTGCTACAACATAGTAGGATAATTGGGGAGGAATATATGTAAAGAAGACTGTAATCAGCCTCCATTTAAGAAATTAATAACTATACTGAAGACAGAAATAGAACAAGTCAGATATTTCACCATTCTGCATACCTTTACCTTTGTCACTTATGAACTTCATCATTGTATTGAACAGACCTTCATCATAATTAACATAAAAAAATCTAGGACCTGCTTACAGCAAAACCACATACAGTATATCAATATCCTTGGGACTGACTTTGGTAATCAGCACAAATGCAGCTTGTGAATCCCATTTTTAGTCAGCCAGAACCTTCAGCACCAACACCAAGAGGTAGGAGGAGGAAAACATTTCAGGGGAGATAAATAAGGTGTTTTTTTTATCATCTTGATAACTATTGCATATCATAATTATTGGCTCTATGTTGAGTGTGCAATTTTACTTTGCTATGGAGCATCAACAATATGCTTTAATCTATACAAATATGTGATGAATACAGTACTAAGAAAATTCTATAATGAGTTTTGTTAGTGCAGAGTACAGTACGTACTGTACAGTATATGTAAGAATGAGTTTTATGTAACTCATTTAACTTACTATAACTTACTTCACTGTGGTTATATTAAGTGTTCTCTGTAATTACAATACATTCAGTTATTTTGTAACATAACTATAATGGAACTTCTTGCTAAATACCCCCGTACATATTTTCCTCCGCAGCCCAACAGGGGAGTAACACACCACCAACCTGCTGGCTGCTCTTAAGATCCTACACAAAATGCCTACAGCATCCTGATATCCTACTTTTTACCATCACAGCATACAAAGCTTCTGAAGCTATTAAACTAACATGCGGCAGTGTCTGATTATTGATCAAGAGGGACTGGCTTTCAAACCTTGCACATTATTTTCACCATTAACAGCTTCACTCTAAGTATTTTCTTCAGAACTTACAGCATGAGTAAAACTGTCACTTGCACCTATGATCAAGCACATCAAATACAGGGTATTTGCAATAAATTCAACCTCTATAAAGGAGACACAAAACCAGTCCACTCTTACTGACATAATGACAATAGATTGAAAAGGGAAGTCTTGCAGAGATGCACCACATGTCAGATGCCAGTGCCAGGTATGTCTTCCATAAGGTCTTACTTCTATCATAACATATTCCCTGCAATCAATACTGACTCAACAGTTTCTCCTTCTTTAAATTTAATTAATACTATCCTAAATCACAATTTGGACTTTCAAGCTTTGCCATATTCCATATACAAAAGCCTCTGGTTAATGTTTAACATCCGAAAACTAAGCACACTATAGCACTGTACAGTATTTACTTTACTCGTGTATAATTTTCACCAACGAAAGACAACAGACATAAGGTTTACCATCTAGAAACCCATATAAGAAAAATGTAAAGCTTGTGTTGCAGGAAACTCACCTTTTTCTGGTAGTGCATAGAGAAAAAGGCTGGAGGATAAGGCCCAATAGTACTGTTTTACAAACCCCACCATATACAGCAGATAACTGTATTACCAAATATCCAATTCTCTATCTGTGCTCCCACCTCTCCCCCATTTTCATAATAAAAGTGTTACTGATATACATTTACTGCACAGTTATAATTTAGAATTTTCCATAATCATTATCATTATGATAAATGGCTAGAATAACTGAAATGATTGTACTGTATTGGCCATATATAAATTTGGCAATTCTGTATTAATGTCTATTACAGGAACTAATACTGTACAGCTCAATACAGGATTACAGGTTGTACCTCTCTAGTCCGGCATTCTGTGGTCCGGAACAATTTTAGTTTGCCCAATGGCCAACATCCCTGATGTAACTCAATTGTAATCTGAGTTACAGTACCATCACTTCACTTTGGAAGCAGAATTATGGTAGCATTAAAGGTACATGAAATAGTATTTTAACAGTACAGTATTACTTTTTCTTATTTACTTATTTCCTATCTTATGTTTTTATGCTTTATGTAGGGTGTTTCGAGGGTCAATTTCCATGGTCCGGAAATTTCTATGGTCCGACACCGGCCAGGTCCCGAGGTTGCCGGACTAAAGAGGTACAACCTGTACTACAAAACTAAAAAAAAAAAAAATAAATAAAAATTGTGCCTTAATTTCAGCAAACTTATCCACAACACTTTCAACACTGACAATTCCGACACAGTTTCCTCGATAGAATGAAAGGCGAGGTCTAAGAGGTGGTCCCATATCAATGTTGACCTAAGGTGGCTTTTGATCATATTCAATTTGCTTAACATCTGCCTGCAAGAAGTCACTGAGGCAGCCACACTAAGCATCAAAACTAGAGCAATTTATAATTCAGGAAAAACATCTTCAGCATACATTATGATGAATTCTAAAAATTCCTTGGGACTTGATGGCATACCTACAGTATATTGATGTCACATTCTCAGCAGTTACCCAGAGAGATTAGAATGCCAGCAACTACCTAGCTTACATTGTAGACAGGCAAGGGGTGACCTAATTGGATAAACATCTCAGAGGTCACTACTCAGTTGAGTGTCCATACCTGGAACTAGCAGAGGCCTGCTCCACAAGGGGTCACAGCTCAAGATTGAAGAAGCCACAAGTCCAGAAAACTGTGAGGTCAAACTTTTTTGAAGCGAAAATTGTAAACTCTAGGAACAATCTGTCGGAGAGTGCTGTGACGGCACTGAGTGTGAGCTCTTTCAATACCAGACTTGAACAACACTGGTGCAGGTACAGATACATTTAAGAATCAGTCCATGCCCAGTACTTGCCAACAGTGTGTAACAGAGATGTGTCCGACCGCCCAAGTAGCGAAGAAGATAAAAGTAAAAAATAAAAGTACTACCTATAAAAGTAAACACTGCTGATGTGTCCATTTATGACTGTTGTTATCATATATTGTACTGTATTTGACTTCAAATATTTTCAAAAGAAAGACCATCTGATTCAAGACTTTCCAAAAGGTTTCATAAGCAACTGTCAGCTCCCCTCCCCAGGCCTATGCACAAGGACTATACAGGGGCCCCCCCAAATTTGCGGGGGTTGGGTTCTCAAAATGGCCACAAATCGCCAAATCTGCAAATAACATTTGCGGACCCGGGGGTAATGGTGTTACATTTTTACTTGTGTACCAAGAAATGTATATTCTCTTTATGTGTTTGCCCTTAGGACAATTATTTCTTTTAACTCTATTGTATATATGTGTGTGTGTGTGTGTGTGTAGAGACACACACACAAAACACATACAAATAAATAATAATGGAAAATACTCTCACAAATAATCAGAAACAAATTTATTAAAAATGTGACAGTCAACCCTCAAGAAGGTGCTTTATTAATAAAGTAATAAAGCATGGACTTGAGGGTAGACTCACATTTTTAATAAAAAAATTCTGATTATTTGTGAGAGGATTTTCCAATTATTATTTATTTGTATGTGTTTTGTGTGTGTTTACACACACACATACATATTTACAATACATGTACAGGTAAAGGGGCGCGTCGGTGGTAGAGCGGTACCGCTCTTGCCTCGCAAGCGAGATGTCACGGGTTCGATTCCCGGGCTGGTGGAAAGTTGTTTGGACACACTTCCTAGCCCCCCTTGGTCCCTGTTCACCTAGCAGTAAAGTAGGTACCTGTTGTAAATCGAAAAGTTGCAAATTCGTATTCAGGGAAAGTTGTTGGAGCTTACAATAACTTGCGGACAAAAACCTATGACTCTTCAGGCTTC
This sequence comes from Homarus americanus, assembly GCF_018991925.1. NCBI lineage: Eukaryota > Metazoa > Arthropoda > Malacostraca > Decapoda > Nephropidae > Homarus > Homarus americanus. The sequence continues at coordinate 1,573,801 of NW_024748747.1, forward strand.
TACACCCTTGACCAAAAAACCTATGACCCTTTAGGCTTCTGCGCCCTTAACTCATGAGACATAAAGGCAAGCATGAACTTAGCATGCTTCCCAGATGGGCGCTGTAAGCACTTCTGCACTTCACCTTGCACAGGATGTAGAAGGATGACCCCCCCCCAAAAATACAGGTAAAGGAAATTACTGTCTCTAGAACGAATGGCTCCCTGTCCCAGCCGCGAAAATGACGGCAACTTTAAAACTACCACAGACATTCTTGGGCACATTCAGAGTGTCATCCGCGAATAATAGAGGACCACAAAATAAAAATCAGCAAACTTGGGGGGCCCCTGTACTATACCCCCCATAACTCCTACCCACCCCCACTATGCCACTGATATCATTTTTTGCTTCATTCCTTTCCACTCACAGCATTTTCTTTTAGCCATTAATCTGTAAGATTCAGCAAGAGAAAGATGGAAAAGTTACTTTGTTCAGTAATTGATGTTAAAGAAGAAACTATATGATAGAATCATAATCACAAGCATAGATATAATGAATGTGTGTACACAGGGTGGTGTAATGCATCTAGTGTGGCAGCATTATGTTAGTGTTAAGGTGAAATCACTGCTTGCTTCCTCTCACTTTCAGCTACCGCCGCTGGCTAACCCTCGTGGCGAACAGGGAAGCAATTTACATAAGTCTTCCCCTACTAGTACACAGCCTCTTCACCATCAAGACCCCTGCTGTGCATCCTCGTGGCAACACACGGTAACTGGGTGCCTCGTGGGTCCAGGCTAGACCAGCAGGGGATCTCAGAATAGCAGTGGGCCTTAGAGGGACGAGGCATAGCCCACTGGCATGTGGACACGTCCTGGCGCTTACCAACCACTGCCCTGCTACCTTGAGGATTAACCTTGGTAGGTATAAGGCTACAGGAGTAAACTCCAAACGAAAAATCTGCGGTGGAGCCCCGCATCAGGCAGACATGCTTACAAAGCTCCAACAAGACCCCAGTGGCGGTATAGGCAGAAGAGGTGACCAATATGGGAACACAACAACTACACAGGTGGATAAAGGCAATGCATGATGGACAGGCTACTAAGGTGAAGCCCAACAAACTGGGCTGTTGGCAGTCCATTGCAACTCTCCCTCTCCTCAGTTGCTGCAACACTTGCACCACTGGATCAGGAAAAGGGAGAGCCAAGATGTGTGGTTGCAGCCTGCGCTCCTGCCTCACCACATAAATCAACTCACGCGCAGCCATCATCCAGCTCATCATACTCCTCATCATCATCAAACCCCTATCCCCCCCAAAAGTCCTATGAAGACAGATGCGGGACAACAGGGACAGGCAGAGATGGCTGCTGGGAGTCTCTAGTCACAACTCTGCACATGGGCAGCACAGATAAGATGGTTGTGTATGCACTGGGATCTAGGCAGCAGTGCAATCCGGTCCTGTTCTGTGCGGCTGAGCAGCCCTTTCTAGGAGCCACTCTGTTCACCCCACATGGGGAGAGGGCTAGAAAAGGTGCCCTAAACATAGCCTGCCTAAAGAACCAACCTGGCTGGGTAACCGCACCAAGTAAGGTCATCCTTATGCGGTCAAAAACACAATTATAATCCCAGATTAAAACAAAATCAAACTATACAACCTCTTATGGTTGCTGCATAGAATGTGAGGACCCTTCTGGATACTGGCACAAATGAGCTGGCTAGGTATAAAATCGACATAGCAGCCATTCGTGAGTCCCTGCTCCCAGACAAGGGTTGACTCACAGAACGGGGGTATGACTATACCTTCTTCTGGAAGGGTAAGCCTGCTGCGGAGAGGAACCGCATTTATGGAGTTGGCTTTGCCATCCGCCAACGCATCCTAAACAGGCTAATTGAAATGCCTGTTGGGATCAACGAGCGCCTCATGGCGTTCAGAGTCCCACTGAATCACTCACGCTATGCCTTTTTCATCAGTGCATACTGCCCAACACTGGATGCATAGGATGACATCAAGGAGGCCTTTTAAACCGACCTTGACAGAGGGCTAACCTCTATCCCCAGTGAAGATAAGGTTGTGCACCAATGCCAGAGTTGGCAGAGATGCTGAAATTTGGCAGGGAGTCATAGGGAGAAATGGACTAGGCAAGTGTAATCCCAACAGCCTATTCCTCCTCAGCAAGTGTGCTGCACACAATCTCACTATCACCAATACCTTGTTTAGGCAAGCCAACAAGTTCAAGGGTGTGTGGCAACACCCACGATCCAAACACTGGCATTTCATTGACTACATCATTGTCAGAGAAAGTGATCGCCGAGATGTCTTCATCACCCGAGCAATGCGTGGCTCAGACCACTGCTCGTCAGAACCAAGCTCTCACTTCACGTTGCCCCAGAACGGCGAAGACAACAAGCCTCCAGAAGAGTTTTAACACTAAGAGTCTGAAGGATCCAGCAGTAGCACATGCTTTCAGAGAGCAGCTCGAACATGGACTGATAAACAACTTGACAACAAACAACCCAAATCCCAGTGCCAAATTGGATATTCTCGACACAGTCATGACAAAAACCTGCAGAGAGACCCTCAGCCAGATCTAAAGAATACACCAGAATTGGTTTGATGAAAATAACCTGAAAATCAATGTGTTCGTTGATGATAAATGTGCTGCTTTAACTGACTGGCAGAACAACCCTCAGTCTCGGACCAAAGCTGATACCTTCCGCAAGAAGAAAGCGGCGGCCCAGCGTAAACTTCGCAATCTAAAGAACGACTGGTTTATATATAAAGCATGTGAAAAGCAAAAACTTGCAGATCAACACAAGATGTGTGAATTATTCAATTCCACTAAAACATTTTATGGGCCAATCACTCATAGCGCAGGCCCCTCCACTCATCCAACGGTAACTCCCTAATTAAAGACGAAGAAGGCCTCCTTCAGAGCTGGAAATTGCACTACCACTCGCTGCTCAACCGAAACACCGATGTGGATGTCCTGACTACCCAGCAGGTCCCTCAGCATCCAGAACTGACACATCTCAGCTATCCTCCATCCCTGGATGAGGTAGCTACTGCCATCAAACAGATGAAAAATAACAAAGCCTCAGGGTATGATGGAATCCCAGCTGAGGTGTATAAAGCAGGAGGACCTCTGCTTACTAGCCAACTCCACACTCTCCTGGAGAATATATGGTAAAAGGAGGAAATCCCCAAGATCTTAAAGATCCTTCCATCGTCAATATTTATAAGAATAAGGGAGACCGGTCAGACTGTGGTAACTACTGCGGGATCTCGCTGCTGTCCGTAGCTGGCAAGATTATCGCCCGTGTCCTCCTAAACAGACTTCTTCCTGAGGCGGAAAACTTCATTCCAGAATCTCAAGGTGTCTTTAGACCATCACATGGCACCACTGACATGATCTTTGCTGCCCGCCAAACATAGGAAAAGTGCAGAGAACAGCATCGTGACCTGTACATGGCCTTCATCGACCTAACCAAGGCCTTTGATTTGGTCAACAGGGAAGCCCTTTGGCCGTTTTGGTTGCCCACTGAAATTCATCGCCATTGTCAGGAAACTCCACAATGATATCAATGGCAGTGTCCTGCACAATGGCACCCAGTCTGAGTTCTTCCCCATCCAAATTTGGGTAAAACAAGGATGTGTACTGGCACCAACTCTCTTTTCCATATTCTTGGCTGCCTTCCTCACTCTTGCCAGTGCCAATTTAGCTGGCGGGGTGGACATCCAGCCTGCCCCTGGTTCAGCCACACCTCCACCATCCATCCAGCTTAACGGTACTACCCTCTCTAATGTTACCCACTTTCAGTATCTTGGCTCCCACCTGTCCACCACCACAGACATTGATGAAGAGATTCAACATCAGATCAGATGTGCATCTCAAGCCTTTAGCAGACTGTACCCGTGTCTTCAGCTGTAGGGAGCTGAAATTATCTTCAAAGTTGCACGTATATCGAGCAGTGGTCCTCCCCACCCTGCTATGTGGCAGCGAGACATGGGTCACATACAGGAGGCACCTTAAAGCACTTGAAAACTTTCAGCAACGTAGTCTACATTCTATCTTCCGAGTTCACTTGGAAAACAAGAAAATAAATACCTACCAGTATTCTCGCCGACACCAACTGTAGGAGCATCGAGGTTACCATTATCCATGAACAACTATGTTGGACTGGCCATGTTACCTGCATGGACGATAGTAGACTAACAGTCGCCTAACGAATAGTAAACGTAACACTGGTGGACAACTGAAAAGGTATAAGGATAGTCTTAAGACAAACCTGAAAAAGTGCCAAATCGAACCCCTCACCTGAGAGACGATTACTCCACATCGTAACGCTTGGATGAGCACCACACGGGAGGGTGTCAATACTTTCGAATTAGCCCGACTACAAACCGAGGCAGACAAGCACCAATGCCAGAAAGACATTGTCGTCACCTCTCCCGCACTAGATGTAGCCCTCCACAGGTGCAACATTAGTGAACGACCCTGCCGGTGCCGTATTGACCTCTTTAGTCACCTTAATAACTCATAGCATTGTCTCACAGCTGGATGTCATCACATATGTTACATATGTCATCACATAGCAAAGTAGTAGTACAGCAGTAGTAGTAGTCGTAGTAGTAGTAATAGAAGTAGTAGTAGCAGCCCTCACGGACCACATAATAGCTCAGAACGCAACAGGGGAGGTGGATACCAGTGAAGTACACAAGATTCGAAGGTCCATTACGACAGAACGACAGCACGGCCAAAGTGATAAGTTGCAGCAACTGTTGCTGCAAGTACCAGAGAATTTGAAAAAAAAATTAGCTATAGCGCAGGAGGTGGGTACCTCGAACTGGTTAACTACATTACCGATAAGGGCAAATGGTTTCAGTCTCAATAAACAAGAATTTACAGATGCCAATGCTCTAAGGTATGGTTGGCCAGTAGAAGGTTTGCCCTCCCAATGCGTGTGTGGCTCTTCCTATGACGTCGATCACGCCATGGTGTGCAAGAAAGGGGGCTTCATATGCATGAGGCATGACGAAGTAAGGGGTCTCACAGCACATATGTTAAAGGAAATCTGCCGTGATGTCAGCGTAGAACCGACCCTCCTTCCATTGGACGGTGAGAATTTCCAACATGGGACTTCAAACACATCCAACGAAGCCCTTGTTGACAACAGTGCTCGAGGATTCTGGACGCGGGGACAGCGAGCCTTCTTCGACATCAGGATTTTTTTATCCAATGGCCGCATGTCACCGTAACTTAGCTCTCGATGCTGCACACAGGAGGAACGAGAACGACAAGGGCATACGTGGAGAGAATTCAGAACGTTGATCAAGGCAGCTTCACTCCTCTAGTGTTCACAACCTCTGGTGGGATGGGACCAAGTGCAAGATGTTTCTACGCCAGACTCGCGGAGGTGATCTCCAAACAGAAGCAGCAGCCCAGAAGTTATGTTACAGCCTGGATAAGATGTCGACTGTCCTTCTCTATCCTTCGGTCGGCTTTGCGAAGCCTCAGGGGAACAAGAGCTTCGGCCCCAATGCCGACAACAGCTGCAGATATTGACTATGAGGCTACAGTCACTGAATGCCGCATAGATCTGCGGCTCAACTAATTCAACACAGCTAGGATAGCTACTTATGTATTAGGATATTTAATATTAAGGTAATAAAATGGCAGCGAAGGTGTGGCTACTGGGGGAGGCTGGAGGCCACGTTTAAAAAAAAAAAAAAATTGTTGTTGTAGTAGTTGTGTGTGTGGGTGTGTTTTATTTACCCTTAATTTATTCCTAACCAGTAAACCTTACCATCTGTAAATATCCTTCTACAGGAACTTCATGGAGTCACCTTTAAAATAAATATATTAAAAGAACACATTAACCAGAGGTTTCAGTAACAAGCACCAAGAGCTCCAGGCTCCAATTCTACTACACTTAGAGCAATTATATTGTCAAAGAACCTGCACATGTCAGTGTTCAACAACACTTATCACAATCATTCTCCGTAATATTAATTACAAGAGAATTCCACTCACAACAATTATTAAACCTTAGGGTAACCGAGGTAGTTATCAGAGGTACAGCACTAAATCTCTTGAATACATCCTTGATTCATGTAGCTGCTGTCACAATCTTAACACAAGCATAATATCTTATACTTTCCTCATGATTGCGACATTATGTGACCTGATTCAAACACTCCAGTGAACCACACACTGGCCAGTAGTTGAACAACATAATTCACTGGCTTTTTTTGGGGCATCTGTATTCTTTATCACCTTTTAGGAAATAAGTTTAACTCAGCTATCTGGAACTTTCACTATGAGGTAAGTTATCCAAGATTTGACTGTACCTCTTGAACTTATTTCTTCTGGCACTGGCCCTCTGCTCTGTGACAGTGTTGACAACATAACATACATTGCAAAGCCACAGCTCAGCATTAATACCTCGAGTCCGACATCACACAGAAATATCACATAAGCGAATAAAACATCTCCCTATCTACCAGACCCCACCTATGCATTACTCCATCACGATACCATTAAAAAAAAAAATTATATCTGTTCTCTTAATCATCATCACTTGAAATTAAAATATAATATAAATTACCCAGCCATAAATCCAATATATATTTGCCTTCAGTGGATGGGTAATGCATTTATCTACCTTTGCCCAACATATTGAATAAAGCTAGCAAAAAATCACACAGTATACTTGAGACTTTCGCATTTGCAACCCTAAGGAATTTCCAAGGCTTTCTTAAAAGAAAGCTAGAAAAATGAACTTTTGATAGCATGTAATGAATCATTACTAATGAAAGTTAAATCAATTTTACAAGCCCAAATTTCCACTTACTGACTCCCTAAATCCAAGAAATCTTCACATCTACATTACTATCCTGGTGCTACCAGAGGTGCAGTGACAAATGGACTGTAAGTGAAGATTCTGTCAGCATCAGCCTCTAAATGTATATACATACTGCATGAAACTGGATGATTTTACAACTCACCACATACCTGGTTTTTGTGGAGAATGTAAAAGTTTCTGAAGAAGTATCCTTGAGGACAATTTCCTTACCTACCTTATCCCAAGGCATAACATAAAAGAGATTAATGTATACATGGATTAAACCATTCCATAGATAGCTAGATAAGAGTTTCCTTTCAATTATATGTTGTTTAAATGCACTTTACTAACATGAAAAGTGCACTTGCTCTATCTATGACATACAATTACTTTACCAAATTAATGTGAGCAGACTTGGATAACTAAAAAAAATATTCTTCTAAACATGTTGATACACTGATTCTGGGATTAGTATACAAAAGATATCTTCGATGTTTTCCATCATGTCAACTTACCTCAACGAGGAAATTCTTATATCCTCAACAAGAAATAAACATTTTTACACAGCATAATTTTGAAACTTAATAGTAATACAAGGATTTAACTCATAGTAAAGCTATTTCAGATGTTTGAGTCCTAATACAATATTGGTACACAAGATAAAAATACTTCAATTTAATAACACATTATCTAACAGACAACAAGACACAAGGAACAGTAAATCTTCAAAATATTTCACGGCATTTTCCTTGAGCAATGACGGAAACAGTCGTCCTCTCATCCAGGCAGATTGAGGCGTCGAACATCAAAATAGGGGGTATATACAATCATAAGATTCTGCCAAATATCGGACATCAAAGTTAAATATTTATGGGAGATTAAGTTCATGGTGCGCTGAGCAGTCTGTTCCTTCGTATACCCAAAACAGTACTTTCTAAGGTTAAAAACACTGATGAAATTTCAGTGTTAACTAACTCAACAGCAATGAGGCATCTGAATGGCTTTTCAAGAAAAATAAGTAACAAAGCAGAAAATATTTGAAAAAACTACAAATACCTCATAATGTTGAATATAACTAATGAGCGTGTAGGACTACTACACCACAGTATACACCAATATATACAACACTTTAATTACCCAGGATCTAGTTCACATGAATCTTCATTACTTAACTCCCTTTTCTTTGTATCAAATTGCATTTTGTATTAAAGACAAGTACACACTGAAAAAAACAATTACAGTCACAAAGTTAACCACTACGAAATACAGCATATGGACAACAGAATTTTTATTTATCTTCTATAAGTGAGATTCTGGATAACTAAGTCCTGGACAATCAAGTCTTTCACTTCATTAATTCCTGGAAAATAAAGTTGACATTTTTATTGAAATTTCCAGGTTAACAAGTTATGAGTTATCAAGAAGTCTTGGTATACCTGTATTTATCAAGAAAATGATGAGCATTGGTGTATTAAACATTTCTTAAATAATTATGTTAAATTCCTTGAATCTGATAATTTTAGTGTCTGCCTCAAACCAAGTTTTCCTTAACATAATCTTATAAAGTAAGTAGAGGACTTTAAAAATTAGACAATTTATTATTGTACTCTGTAACTCACAATGAATGCTGTCCATTTATATAACAGAGTATCCTGGGCCAAGGTAACGAGCAATGACCAACGGCTAGAAACGAAGCAAACAACACGAACAATGGCCCTAACAATGAAGCAACAGCCATAACAAACACAGAAATAATCAGTATATCAGCGCACCATAAGCCTTATATCACACAACTATATTTCACATCGCCCCAGCAACATTATTTACAATCAAGTTAATAGGAGTATGAAAAAAATTGTAAGATTAAAGACTGGATTATGCAATCTGGGGCGATGGAGAACTAGGGAAATAATATAATAAAAATAAGTGTATAAATCCAAGAACTGTCAGACAGTGACAGACAGGATACAGCATTGTGTGGTAGGTTGGCTGGGGCAAGTACCCAGCTTACTTGATACCTGAAAACTTGTGGACAAAACTAATCCACATACAAAAAACAGATGATTCGTACATACGTGAATAAACTAAGATATATCACGTCAACTACAGTGAAACACTTCATGATATTCCTTCCTAATGAAAATGGACATTGAACTTACTATTAAAAACGTATGTAAATGTAAAAATATTCCCTGTAGTATCTAATAAACTGTCTCACAACGGCACATGATAAAATACATTTCCCAAAATGCTCGTTCAATTGCACTTTGTAAATGAGTACAGAATCCAACGAAACACTTTGGTTCTTCCAGTTGATACAGCATACTGGATAAGTGATCGAAATATAGCCACATGATTTGAAACAACATATTTAAGTAGGCATATAAAATCAGCTATAATAAGTTCCCACTTGCAGTGTTTTCCTTTTAAAATGAGTGAAATTTTGTGAGAGTACAATACATAAAGTTATCTGAATTAGTAAATATCAAGAGCATCAGGGTATGTGTACATCCATCATGTTAAATGAGGTACAGCTAGATTGCCTGAGCATATACTTTAATAATGTTAATATTAAAAAAGAAGAGCATTTAAACACTAAGAGAAAAAAAAACACTGAAAGAAAGATGATAAAAATTATTATTGCTGATTTCCTTTTTTTTGTATTCTTGTACATACAGTATATCATTGACATAAAGCATGCTATTCATTCAGATCATATGACCATATCTTGTTGACTCACCCTAATTATAACGTCTGATTCCTGAGGTAGAGAAGATACCGGTATGTGTGAAGGCGGAAGCCAGGGAAATGTCATGAATAATTGGTCTAACATTTTCCTTATTATAGGTGATGTTACATTACCTATCAACACACGTAGTCACTCTTAAATCCTATCATATATGGATGCTTTTGCAGCATTTTAGTGTAATATTAAAGAAAATATTGAGATATTCCTCTGCAGAAGCAATATCGTCAACTTAGGATTATGAAATATTATACTATATACTGTACAGTATATCCTCAATTAGCAGGCCGATACAAAAATTTTAAATAAACTTTTAAATATCAAAATACTCTTATTACTATAAATACCTATGCAAACAATATATAAATTCTCAATTTTTTAAATAAAAAGTATATTTTCCTTCTTGTTAATGGCCACATATACTGTACACTGCTTAGCAAAAACTATGCCATGTAAAACTTTTTCTGTACTGGCAGCAAGGTGGGCTAGGGAAGTACAGTGTACAGATATTCCCTAAATACTTTGCTCCTATCTGCCTACTATGTTGACACATTCAAATGTCAAACACCCAAAAGCACTGACCAAAACATTTTAAGAAGATCTCTGTATACTGTACTGTCTTTTCTATTACATAAGTGAAACAAGTGTCACTTGTTGGCATTAAGAAATGACATTGTGAGAAAACAATGTAGGTTGCCTCAACTAGTATACATAGAAAGAAAAATAGAGGCATGGAAGCATATTGAGACAAACAGGGGCAGAAATACACGAAATTGATTCTGCATGTGCCACCACATTTTAAATGTCAGGGAAAAGTAACATGACATATGGGCAGTATTTTTTAAAAATTAAAAGTAGAAAATTGTGAAAATTATAGTTTGAAGAGTGAGGAGCCTGAGAATGTGGGGGAGACCATCTAGCAGTGATACTGTTTATACATGGTTAAAAAAACAACCATTAATGGTAATGAGGGCATTATTTTAACTTCCCTCACTGTAAAACTTCTTTGAAAAATTTATTTTTTATTAAAAAATATTATGATTATATCACTTTGTTCCCTTCTATAATGATTATCTACTTGCACACTATCAATCAGCACCACGAGGACAATTTCCCTGGCCACCGCTTAGTTAACTATGGACTGGAACCTGCATGGCTTTCATAAAATGAACACAAAAATAATAACCAAACAAGCATTTTTGTTTAATCTACTTTGCATCAAATAATTATAATGTACTTTGGGATGCATTGTAAATATATATATATAAACATACTTTCTACAAAGAACCAGCAATTACACTGACATACAGCATTGACGGAGGCCGAGTCTTGCTTACTAGTGGAAAAGATGCACAGAAACTCCTGACTTTATTCCTGATTATGACACTGTTTGTACTGAACGCATGATGAAGGAGAGGTACCTCAAAAACACTGGTCCAGACTTAGGACAAGATTTGTAACATTATAACTCACATTCTCAAAATACTGTTAACATTGAAAAATATATTCAACTCTGTTCAAGATTACTTACAGAAATAATTTGAAAAACAAAGCTTTTCTCATGGACTGCACAAACTGCAAAATTTTATAAACAGTGATGTTGGGGAAGAGTCTGGTTTTGATTACTGGGTACAAAATCATTAGTCTGCCTTTAGTATATTTTGAGCAGCCCCTCCTAAATTTATAACAAAAAAGAAAAGAGGTGAAAGGTAGTTATGTGGCTATGTAAACATGTAATCTTATATTGGTTATATGAAAACCAATACAACTTACATGATAAAGTAACCATAATAATGATCAAAAGCATTACCCCAGCAAAGAAAGTAATGAATAATGTGCCCTAGGTGTCACCACAGGTCCCTGCCCTGATTCCTGAGGTTGAAATATGAGCCTGACAAAGTGGAATTCAAGTGAACTAAAACTGGATTTACTAATGCCATTTTTTTAACATGACACTCAAAGTACTTGAGAGTTTGTGATATCTTTCCATTAGAACAAATTATCTATCTAATGATAAAGAAATCTACAAACTGAGGCAAACTACTTAAATGTTATGTTTTCCCTCATACATTCATTGTAGTATGTGGAAAAATACAGACATTAATTATGAGTTGATGTCTGCAAGAAATTATAAAAAAATATATTGGCTTTTTCATGGCTCGCTGATAAGATGTTGGACAGGTGTGTGCATGGAAGAGCAGGGGTTGGTTTTGAGGATATAATGCAGAAAAACATAGCTTTTCCAATAAATTCAAATCAACTATTTCACATTTTCTTTCTAATAAATGTATGTTACTCAGAAAATTGCACAAACAGATCTATGATATCTATTTACGGTATCATGAACATTATCAAAACTTTCATGAGTTTTTCTCTCTTTATTTTTAAAAAGAAAACATATGGTACTCAATAACCTAAAATCCTGGAATAGTTTTTGTTATATATATATATATATATATATATATATATATATATATATATATATATATATATATATATATATATATATATATATATATATATATATATATATATATTCAAGATGTCTTGAATAAAGACGAAAGCTAAGGTACGTTGTTTCCCTTTTCCCGTGTGATTTTATCAAGATTTATCTTATCCACGTTTTCATTGTGGATCTACATGAAATATATATATATATATATATATATATATATATATATATATATATATATATATATATATATATATATATATATATATATATATATATATATATATATATATATATATATATATATATATATATATATATATATATATATATATATATATATATATATATGTATGTGTGTGTGTGTGTGTGTTCTAGCTACCTCAAATAGAGAACTAACTGTTCTGTAACTAAGGCTTCATCATAAAAGTACATGATATTGATAAGAATTACAAAACTAAAAATATCTTTACTCTAAGGTTCCAACACTTCCAAGCACAACCTTTTAGACAGGTACTTTACTCCCTGATCATGAATGATAAACCCTGTTGATAAGTGCCCAAATTCTTCATGCTTCGAAGTGAGTGTCAAGGTTGAGCTGATAATTCTAATAAGTTATGGGATGGCAGAAGCACTATCTTTTAGATCATTTTACAATTTAATTCAGATTAAATACTGCATGAAGCTGATAGGGTGGAAAACATAACAATGATGTGGGCTACAGAACAGAAAAGTGACTGATGGTGATGAGGTAAAAGGTTTGTACAGTAGTTTGAGCATTCTAGGATCCTCCAGGTTATTATTATTATTATTATTATTATTATTATTATTATTATCAATATCATTATTTATAACATTATTATTACAAACAGTACCAACGTAGTGCTGTCAGTGTACTTGCTTCTTTTCTAATGGTATTGGAGATATAAAACATTCCTGAAAGCCAGTTGCTGAGGTCGCTCAGATGCCGGACAAGCCCTAAGAAGTGGTTGGGTTGCCAGAGTATCAAGCTGCTACTTATATTCTCCGTACATTAATACTCAACACCCAGAATTTCACGAACACCTCCCAGAGAGTCTCTGGACGACCTGAATCACATTTTGTAGAGTAAAATAAAAAAAAAAGACATTCATCAGAACCGCCAGAAAAACATGTCATTAGCGTTTGTCTCCCTGCAATATGAGGACAAGATATCTGCATCACAGCACAACCACCAGACACAACTGGTGGAGATAGGGTTTGGGGATTTGAGGTTAGGGGGTGCATGTTTAGGTGTGGGACCAAGGCGCACACCACTTTCTTCTCAAGAGTGGCTACTTCGACCATCTAATATTGTCTGAAACTTTGCGGAGTTCACACTTGTAAACATAACCTCCTTTTGTTCTGCAGAGATGCATTTGATATGGAGGATATTCCAGCCATTTAGACTGTTGTAATAATACAACTGAGAAAAAAGGCTTGTTTCATATAGAATATAAATATTTATGGCTAGGACTATCAGATCTCCATATAAATGGCTTAATTTCCAAAATGTCATCAGTGGCTGTGTTTACAAGCTACTACTGATATAAAACTGAGGTAGAGCGTTGACTGGTAAACCTGATGAACATACCTGCACAAACAGCGTAACAGTGAACTGTGTAACGTGGGGCACACAACTCAGGCCTCCAGGTGTAGGGACATGAACTTAGGACCCGTACAGTACTTTCATTAAGTAAGACCCTTCACCTGTGTATGAATGACAGCATGATCTTCCGCTGCCAAGTGCTCCCTAACATTTGAGATAATACTCAATTTCAGAATTATCCGATTGTTTCTGATTCCAATTCATTATATATTTCAAAGCTCCTTCCACTTAGCAATATATTAAGAGATATAATTTAATTAGATTGGGACAAGTGAATTCAGAATTGTGAGCATACAACATTTCAAAAACCTTGAACAGTTAAGCATTACTGTCCCATATATCCAGTAGAATGGCTGCTACTACTACTAGTGAGGTTACTACCACTGCTACCTGGCAGTGCAATGCTGGAATCTATTAAATTAGTAGAGTCATGAGAGTTGGCAGACTTTACACCTGGATGGTAGGAGTTGATGTGTGTCCACAGGGAGTACTTGTTGCGGAAGACCTTGCGACAATAAAGGCAGAGAGCCTCTTCTTGGGCCGAGTGTCTGATCTTGAGGTGCTTTTTGAGGTTGGCACGGTTGCTGATAAGCTTGTGGCACACCGGACAAGGACGAGCCTCATACGGGTTATCCTCTGTGGATGAAGAAGCAGAAAATATTAATTACATTTAAAGACAATCTTTTGACACAGCTTAATAAACCTAACTTTAATGAGCTCTGTCAACATACAGTTCTCAGGTAATTATAATGATACTACATTATTTTCTGTATACAAAAGCAACACAAAAAGATGGCCCAGAGAACAAAAAATAATGAATTGCTATAAGGTAATGTGGTCAAAAGATTAAAGGTAAATTTCCAAAATAGTCATCAGGGACTAAATCACAAAAACAAAAACAAAGCACTGAGTCACATTCAACCATGGACGCTGTGGCTCAGATCTGCCACAAACCAACCTATTACGTAGGCTCTGTCTATTTCTAACAAACTTAACAACTGTTACAAGTCACACAAGTTGGTTAACTGCAGTATGTTAGCGGGATGCACCACTACACTACCAAATACATCTTCACTTCTTTTTCTTCACAGTGTTTAATATAATTGATTGTTTTCAGATAAGAACTTAGAGAGGTTAGGCAATAGATTTAGTCCATAGTAGTGTTGGTGGTACAGTACAGCAGTAATGTGCACCTCTCTCACTACAGTGTCCTGAGTTCAATCTCTGGCTGAGGACCAAAGAGAGAAGAGAAGGGTGTCATCCTGTGTGACCCTACTAAACATCAAAAGTTTTCTTTGGGTATTCTGGTTTGCTCCTGTACTAACACTGAGCCATTAGCAAATCAACCGCCTTAACGGCTAGCAAGATGATAAGTGATGAAATGAAAAAAAAATTACATTACAAAGTCTCTTTGGAAAAAGAGGGAGAAAAATCTCCTAAAACATCAAACGTGGGAAAACACAATTGAATTGTTCTTAAAAAACAAAATAGTTCTCCAAATGGCCAACAAGGGGTTACAACACTCCAAAATAATAAACAGATCCCATTATATCCTGATATATTTAAAATTTGAAGCAAAATAGTTGAAGTCACAGTAAAAGCTGAATGTCTTATACAAATACAGCATATTAACAATACACTCCCTAAATAATGGAAATTATGAAGCACGACTTACCTCATATTTAGAGCAAATAATGTACAGGTAGTTCTGCTATAACGCGATAATTGTGTTCTTGTAAAATATCGTGTTATAGAAAATCGCGTAATAGAAATAACAGGGCTTATGGAGAAAATAGGGTTAGGTGCAGATTACTCGAAATCGAAAAAATTTAGTAGTTAGCCTAACACAAAGGATAGCACAGTCTAAATAAATGTTACATTCATATCTAATAATGAAATCATACAGTAAATTTAACACTTTACCTTGAAAAAATATGAATGTAACTTGATGGGGGAGAAGGGTGATTTTGAGGTTGATAACATCAAGCTTCTCTTCAAGTGTTATATCCTTTCTTTTACGATAATCACCGGGAATTCTATCATCAGAATGCTTTTTGGAGATATTCTTCTTTACCATATTCACAGTTAATACCACAAAATTGGAGAAATAGTAAGCAAAAATCGCGTTATAGCAAACAAGCGATCGCGTTATACAAATATTGTTCCGAATTCATAAATCGCGTTAGAGCAAATTCGCGTTATCAAAACACGCGTTATAGCAGAACTCACTGTATCTTAATATACATAAAAAATTTTATCTTACTGGGAGAACCTGGTAACCCTACAAAATAAAATTATAAAAATAAATAAGTATGGGAGATGAAAAAGTTTCAATTAAAAAACAATGCTTCAATAACTGAACCCGCTTCTGGTTTCCTTATAAACAGTCACAATTCAAAGAAGTTACCTGACTGTGGCTGGTTATTGAACTGTACCTCATCAGTATAGTCACCGCTAATTTCTTATCTGTAATGTTTAATATACATGTGATATAATCCTTTCAGGTGAAACTATAATATATATATATATATATATATATATATATATATATATATATATATATATATATATATATATATATATATATATATATATATATATATATATATATATATATATATATATATAAATCACTGTAGGTGGGCGTGATAGGTATATGCTGATAACCACAAAAGAAGAAAACACGAAGTTCCCAAGCGCATGTAATTCACATCTTCAGGGTATATATATATATATATATATATATATATTAAACAATAAAAGATAAAAATGGCAGTGAATTCACCAAGGAAGTTGTGACTCACTCACCAATGAACAACTAGTGAACTTCTGTGAACTGAGATAATTGTCAAGGATATTAAACTGGGTTCAACTTAGTTGATAAACCCAACATTATGGAGCAAAATGCTACACTGCACATACTCAATTTTACGAAATGAGTGAAGAGATGAGAAAAAACTTTTTAGATATTTAAAAAACTTTTATGAAATTGTACACTAACACGTTTAAAAATTGGTTTACATGCCAAAAAACACATCATATATGTGAAAAAATTCCATCTCTCCTTTTCAGTCGCAAATTATCAAAGAAATATGAAAAAAGAGAATTATCTGTTCAAAATAACAAAATATTGTCGTCGGATAAGTTTAACGCATCTGTACATACGTGATGATAAAAGAAGTTTTCGGAATTTACACCACACCTATCTACATAAAAGTCATCATTTTAAGTCTAGACGCATTCTGTCTAAAGCTTTATCTAAGAAAGTATACAGACAACATTAATCCTACGAATGTGACGTAAAGGGCAATATCCAGCCTGTGATTCACTGCCAACTTTGGGTACTGTCTTGTGCATTTGAAGAAATAATCTCAATTTTAAGTTTATCCAAGGCTCATATTGGCTGGTAGTCACATAACTGCTTCTAGCATTTTACTAGCATCTCACCTGACTACGCCTTGCTAGGAGAGGAGGAGGAGATGGTGGTTATATGGGCTCGTACGTGCTGGCATTGTAGGGCCGCATTTTGCATCGCTTGACGTGATTTCGGAGATTGAAAGCCATCGATATGCGAACTCCGCAATATTGGCAATTAACAGGTTGTCGGGAGGGCCATCTTTTAGTATCTTTCGGACTGCTGCCTGTCGACAAATTTAGTGCCATATCTGAAACAAGGCAAACAAGAGTCAATCAAGAGGGAATAGAAGGAAGCTGAGAACTACTGCAGTTCTTAGTGAACAGGGATGCATTTATGATACCAGGGAATGGGATACAGATGGAGCATAAAGCATGAAACGATCAAGGGACAAAAGCTGAGGGCATTATAGCTTTAGCTCATCTTTATTAGCGACACTTTCACTCGATATGAGTCATTGTTCCCTTTACTTGCAAATGGGAAAATGGGTCACATAAAGAATATATTTTGTCAGACTAATAGCAGCCGATCTTCTCATTTATGCCAGGCAGCCTACGATAAGACAATAAACTCAATAGTACTAATGAGTACATCTTCATGCTTCCTGTATTGCCAATAAGGGTGTATATAATATATATATATATATATATATATATATATATATATATATATATATATATATATATATATATATATATATATATATATATATATATATATATATATATATATATATATATATATATATTTCATTTAGTCCATATAGCACGCAGACTTCAACATATAACAACGACCTCACCAGCCTGGACTCTAACCCTCGACCTTATGCGTGTGACCAGGGAACGCTACCACCACGCCACAAGGACACTAAAAGCAATCCTAGACTTTGTATATTTCACACAAAACCTGTTCATCGAGCTGATGGAGCCATAACCTCCAATGGGGATTGCCTGTGCCACTTATGGCTGGTGAGGTCATTGTTCTATATATATATATATATATATATATATATATATATATATATATATATATATATATATATATATATATATATATATATATATATATATATATATATATATATATATATATATATATATATATATATATATATACAGTATATATATATATATATACAGTATATATATATATAAACACGTGAGCCCATATAATCACATTCTGGGACCCATAAATAAGCTACAAGCAGTTCTCAAAACTGGGCTATCATTCAACTAAAATATCAACAATATGAAGGCATTTCCATGCAGAGTACAGGTACAACTTTCTACCTTGGAGACTACTGCCTTTAGATCAGGAAACCATATAAACAAAATTAGGAGACAGAAGACAAGCAATGAACATAAGCAAAAAAGCTTACGGAATCATCCCTCTACCTCAACAAAGCTAAATCAAGTGCAAAACTATAAGATGAAATAATGTATCTGATATAAAGAAATCTACAAGTAGCAATGCTTTCTGATGAATTCATACAACCACCATATTCATATACATGTATGTTACAAAGCAATTTCCTTGGTGACAAAACGATTCTTTAAATTTTGCTAGATGTGCAGTATTGTTTATTCAAAATATAAAGAAATTTAACTTACACACAGCTACATTAGTAATCATGAACATACAGTACTTGATCCTCACCAGATTTTATCCATAGTATAAAGAAAAGATTATTATAAACACTGCAAAGATACTACAGCTCCTCCCCGACTTACGACCACCCGCACTTACGATCTGCCTCAGTAGTACCAAAATGTTGTCAAATTACGTATTTTCGAGTCCCAACGTCAGTGTACTGACAAAATTTTCATCTGTAATTCACTTTAAAATGGCTGGCAAGCTTAAAAGTGAGAGTTTTGTGGTGTTGAGAAGAAAAAGAGACCTATTTTAGATTTTCTATGTATTATTTAAGCATTTTCGACTTACGACCATTTCGACTTATGACCTGGATTTGGGTCCCTAACCCTGTCGTAAGTCGGGGAGGAGCTGTATTCACTTTGATGAAAAGAAAAGTTACCTCGTTGAAAATTTAGCTGCAATTTATCTCACATATTTGACAGTAACACATGTCAATGACAAGTAAAATACATGACCATACATTTCATACTTATTCCTTTACAATTAAATTAAATTCTTCACTGTACAGTATTTCTATCTAGCATGAAGACGATGGTCCATTTTCTTATTCTTCTTCTTTAAGGGGAGGATAATGGGGCAATATTTTTTCCTGGACAACATCTTGCTCAACATACAGTAGATGTATTATGCACATGTTATTTATTTTTAGTGTCATGATGAATATTAAACATACAGGTTCAGTATTCCTCATTTAATGATTGGGATGCATAGTACTTGAAAGACCGATTGTTAAGTGAAATGATTGGATCGCTAAATGAGGGATAATGAGGAATATTATACCCTGTATGTGGAGAAGGCATGTAATTGCCTAGTCAAGTCGTCGACTCACCACCCAATAGCACTCAGAGCGAGTGAGGCTGATTTGTGAGCTATGTTATTGTTCAAATCATAATTTTGGGTAGATACCTGTACACTAAATAATTTTCTTCATTTTCTTTTACTCTGTTACATGCCCACATAATTGTTCATACAGAATGTCCAAAAAAAAAAAAATATTAATAATTATCATAAAGTCAAAACCATAAAGGTAATAAACATTTCTTATTTGCTCGGCAGTAAGTCCACAGAGCGGCAGAGGGGTACCAGAATGGGGAGGGTGGAGCAACATGGGAGATCTCTCGGTTGTTCTTTGTCTCATGTCCCATGAAATGATTGCCAAATAACAATGCAGTATTTTTGGTTTTAGGTATTATTATTATTATTATTTTCATTTATTCCTCATATTTACTGGTACGGTATACAAATGACACAATTCTTCCTGGCAGTCACCAAGTTGACTCATGAGACGTATGGCTGCTGCCTCTATGCCGTAACATCACATGGGCGGAATAGAGAGTGTGGCTGGCCACAGTTACAGCTCACTGCCTCAATACATACGGTCACTTCCCACACATACACACCCATGCTTTTTGTTTTTCTTATATTATGGTTTTATAGTTACAGTACAGTCAGTTCTGCTATAACGCGATAGTTGTGTTCTTGTAAAACGTCGTGTTATAGAAATTTGCATAATAGAAATAACAGGGCTTATGGAGAAAATAGGGCTAGGTGCAGATTACTACTTGAAATCAAAAAAAATTTAATAGTTAGCCTAACACAAAGGATAGCACAGTCTAAATAAATGTTACATTCATATCTAATAATGAAATCATACAGTAAATGTAACACTTTACCTTGAAAAAATATGAATATAACTTGATGGGGGAGAAGGGTGATTTTGAGGTAGATAACATCGAGCTTCTCTTCAAGGGTTATAGCCTTTCTTTTACGATCATCACTGGGAATGTGATCACCAGAACGCTTCTTGGAGAAATTCTTCTTTACCATATTCACAGTTAATACCACTAAATTGGAGAAATAGTAAGCAAAAATCGCGTTACAGCAAACAAGCGTTCGCGTTATACAAATATCGTTCCTCTATTCATAAATCACGTTAAGAGCCAATTCGCGTTGTCAAAAAGCGCGTTATAGCAGAACTCACTGTACTGTAATGATGTGCACTTCGAGCACAGAATCCCCAGTTTTCCCAACTTCCCTCCCAAATTTTTCCCAGGGAGTCGAAGATCATAAAACCGAAAATTGACGATTGTTAAATGAAAAAGGGTGTTAACAATTTTAAATCGCTAAACCAAAAACTCACTAAGTAAACTATTGTTAAATGAAGGATACCTGTACACTGTATGGCAAATATGAACACTTGCTCTGTTCAGTGCACTCATTTTTCTATGTTCTATCTTCCCGTACAGTGGGATAATTTCCGTGTTATAATACAGTATACAGGTATCACTGGAGATACAAATGGATTAGGCTAAAAAAAACATTAATTACGTGAATTTACATTTCACGAATAAATAAACATATGAGAGAAATAGGTTCTCTTCCCCAATGACAAAAATACCCTAATAACATACCCCCCAAAAATCGAAATCATTTCACAAACAAGAACAAAACCTTCCTACTTAATGATAAATAGCACACAACTACTCTAATTCACTACCTAACACATGAAAAAATAATAAAATACTATTTAACTTTGGTACATTACCTACCTTATGGGAGGGCACAACACTTGCGACCCACGCAGGATGCTGGAAGGTTTGTGTGTGGAAGAACTTTTTCTTTGTACTGTACAGTACATAAATGAATGTATTCTGTACCAGTAAATGTGAGGAATAAATAATAATAATAATCTTACCAATTAAATAATAATAATAATAATAATAATAATAATAATAATAATAATAATAATAATAATAATAGTAATAATAATACAGTAAGTACTAGTATAACATCATCCTGCTTAACGTTGTTTTGGTACTACGTTGCTAAACTTTACAGACCAAATATTCATTTAACGTCCCGGTGATCCGATACTACGTTGTTTTGCATCGTCACAGACTACATTTTAAGGTACAGTTTTACCCCGCTTAACGCGCTTTCACTTAACGCGTTTTCGCATATACGCGGTGCCTTGCCAAAGCTGAACTTTCACTTAACGCGGGTTTTTTCCACATATACGCGGTGAGTGTCCGGCTCGGATGCTATTTTTAGATTTTGCCCACGCGCCACCCACCCGCCCGCCTGCCTGCCTGCCTCTCCCTCCTCCTCCCTCCGCTTGGGTAAGCGGCGCGGTAAGGTTGCGCAGTGTGTGTCTTTGTTGCGTTATCACTGACGTCATATGACGTCTCGGACTGTGATTGGCCATGCAGCCCTACCCCCCTCTGCTGCTAGCTGTAATTGGCTTAAAGTATTATGACGTGACTACCCCGGGGAGGGAGGGAGGGAGGAGAGACGACGCTTGACCTAGCCGCGGCAGTTTCATCCCTCAAGGCCACGCCGGGTTAACGCGCATCCATTGTTCCGTAAAATGGCTTCCGCCGGACCACCACCCCCAGAGAGAAACCTTTCCTTACCTGGACCCAGCGGCACTAAACCAAAGAAGACACGACGTTCATTAAGCTACGAGCTGAAGTACCAAATTGTTCAAGATTTGGAGAAAGGAAGACGCCAAGTTGATCTCGCGCGCCAGCATGGCGTCAACGAATCTACGATTCGTACAATAAAGAAGGATGCAGCCAAGATAAAGGAGCACATGAAGATCACAAAGTCTGCAGGTGCTTCATCTATCAGGTATTGCCAGAACAGGGTGCTGGCAAAAGTGGAAACTTTGCTGGTGAGTTATTTGGTGCGTCAGGCGCGACGCAACATGGCGGTGGACACGCGCTCAGTGCAGGAGTATGGTTGGCTGCATAGGTTTAAGAGGAGGAACAAGGTCACCAACATCAGCATTGTTGGTGAGGAAGCGAGTGCTGACCGTGCGGCGGCTAGAGATTTTCCTCCGTTTTTACGTGAGATTATGGAGGAAGGACAGTACAGTGACGACCAGGTGTTTAACATGGACGAATCTGGTCTTTTCTGGAAAAATTTACCTTCCAAGACCTTCGTTGTCCAGTCTGCGAGCAAGGTAAGGGGCCGGAAGATGCAGAAGGAACGCATCACCGTCCTGTTTACCACCAATGCCTCCGGTACCTGTAAACCAAAGTTATCGGTGATTCACAAAGCCCGCAAGCCGCACGCCTACAAGAATATGGACATGAACAAGCTTAATGTCCACTGGCTAACCGCACGTAAGGCGTGGATGTCCTCTTCTCTGTCCCTCTTCTGGTTTGACAACTGTTTTGTTCCTGACGTGCAGAAATTCTGCGAGCAACAGAATGTTCCTTTCAATATTTTGTTGCTCCTTGACAACGCACCTGGACACTCGCCCCTACTTATGGATCGTCACCCCAACGTAAAAGTGGTCTTCCTTCCTCCCAACACTACGTCATTAATCCAGCCCATGGACCAGGAGTTAATCTGCAATGTTAAAGCTGCATACTCGGCAAAGAAATTCAAGCTCCTGAACGACTCTACCAACACCAAGGATGAGTTGCGTAAGCTGGGTGACACCGACAGCGAGAGTAAAAGCGACGAGGACAAGGAACAAGAGGCGGCGACTCAAGAACTTCTCGTCAAACAATTTTGGAAGAAGTTTAACGTCAAACAAGCTGTAGACTTCTTGGTGGAGGCATGGGATCTGCTGTCTATTGCTACGATTCGTCACGCATGGAGACATGTGTTGCATGGCATACCAGGTGAGAGGAGGAGTGAACCTGTGACTGGTCAGGTTCAGACTGTTGCAGTAGCAGTGGACCTTGCCAGAGAAGCTGCGCTCAGTATTACAGCTGAAGGCTTCTCCGAGACCACCAACGAAGACATCATGGAGGTGATCAGAGATCCTGAAGTGACTGCCGACGAGATGTTGGAAGAAGAACCCGCCAGTGAAGAGGAGGAAGAAGGTGCGTCATTCTCCGAAGAACCTAGTTTAAGTCATAGTGATATTAAGTGTCTCATAGAGTTAACAGAAAAAATTAAGTCCATCGTTTCCCGCGACACTGACGATGAACGCCATGACGTCTTCCATACCCGACAGGTGCAGGCTATGGAGCCGTACATCACGGTGTATCATGACAACATCAAAGCCAGCCGTCAGCAAAGCATAACCGAGTTCTTCGCCCGCAACCCACCACAGCCAGCCCAAGCCAGTGATAGTGATAGTGAAGTTGATTTTGAGGGATTTGTCAGGGAAGCCATAACAACTGTAAGTGACAGTGATATTGATTCACCTAGTAATGGTGATTCACCTAGTAATGGTGATTCACCTGAGGGGCAGTAATCTGCCCTCTGCCTCGGAACCAGCCTCCATCCCCGTATGCCGACCCATCTCTTCTACTACCGTGAGTGTTCCTCAAAAATTTTCGTTTTTTAACCTATTCTTTATTTTTCCTATGTTAACCTTTATCTTTCCTAACCTAACCTCTTCTATATTACTTGTTTTTCATGCCACCATAAAGTTAAGATAGAATTTTTACTACAACATAGTTATTTGTCGTCAAAAAGTGGAGTTTGGGGGTCGGGCTGGGTTCTATTGGAATTAATCCCATATGTTCTGTTATTCACTTAACGCGGTTTTCACTTAACGCGGGACCCTCTGGGTTCAATTGACCGCGTTAAGTAGGGTACAACTGTACATCACCCTCTCTCTCGTCTGGCCGTGCTATGCTCTCTCGGCTTGGTGCAGAGTCTCAGTGACTCACCACCCTCCTCCTCCGCTCTTGCCATACTCCTCCCCTCCCGCCATCCGCCTCCTCTGCTTCACTACCCACCACACACTCGCTCTACCGCCTCCGCCCATCGGTGAGTACCAATACAAACTTAGTAGTTGTATATGTATGCACTATTTTCTATAGAAATGGCAATGATTTTTTGTATATGAAATGTATTTCATGGGGCAAAGGGAGGCGCGGGGATATATCTCCCGTATTTCATTCTTAGGAGGAAAATTGATCCACTTAACGTTGCTTCGTATAACGTCGCATTTTTAGGAACGTAACCCTGACGTTAAGTGAGGACACCCTGTAATAATTAATAAACAGATAAATAAAATAATAAAAATACTGCATTGCCATTTAGCAGGAGACAGCAGAGCTGTGAGTGAGTGAAGGAATACCAGCCAGTCGCTCACTCCCTCCCTTCCTCAGTGCTCGCTCCCACACACTAATACATGTGTAATCCCTTTATGTTTTTGATCTTATGATAATTATCTTAAAATTTTTTGGCACATTCTGTATGAACAATGTGTGCGCATGTAATAGAGTATAAAATATAATAAGAAAGTTACGTACCGGGTATATCTACCCAAAAATACGAATTGAAAAATAAAAATAACAACTCAAAGCTTTGCTGAAGGCTGAGTACTGACTCTGCATCCCCTCCTGTGGTGCTACCCCTCCCAGGATTCCTACACATAAAATAAATGTTTAATCCCTTTATGTTTTTGTCCTCATGATAAATAATTTTTTTTTTTTTTTTGCATATTTCTTGTGAAGACTGTATGTGAATGTAACTGTATAAAAAAAAATGGCTATTACGTATAACTACCCAAAAATATGAATTGAAAAATAACAATACCCCGGTAGATGTAACACAACTCAACTTGGCCCAGTAGTGGGAGGATATAACCAACACCGCACTTCCCTCAAAAGGTCTGACCAGCAAACGGCATACTACACTAGAAACAGCCATAGCTAAAAATATTGACATCTTCATTCTACAAGAAACCCTCATGTCAAAAATAAACATATCTGCCTTCCTGGACATCAGCAGTACTCTACCAAAAGGGCCCAACTTCCATGGCAGCATGATTTTCACCAGCTCAGAAGTGGAGATGGAGTAGAGGCACAAGCTGTTCAGATACACCTGGCAAATGACAGCTTTGTAGTATACAACATTTATAAACTGCCACTCTAACGACCAAAAGCCAGTGAACTACTGACATAGCAACACAGGAACTTATGCTCATTACTGGGGACTTCAATGCCCACCATCCAACTTTCAATTAGACTACAAGAACGAACCAGGATGGTCAACACCTAGTGGAACTGCTGACAGATGTTCCAGAAATCACACTCATTAATACTGGGGAACCAACACAAATACTGGGAGGTACACTGGACCTCATATTCATCTCCACTGAGCTTGTTCCAGTTGTTCAGAGGAAGCAATACCAAAAATAAACCCTACTAATAGACACCACAAAGACTACTGGTTCTACAATGATGAGGTCAGATAACAAAATCACTGCTGTCCAACATGCTCTTCAAATCACTCAAAAAATTAGGGAAGACAAATGGCTCGAGTGGTGTGCAGCCTTTAATGCACACACTAACCTGAGTGAACTCTGGATAAAACTCAAGATAGCAACAGGAAAACTGCCCAGAGCTCCAGACCACCCCCAGCCACTTCAGGAAGCAAATCACTTGGCAGAGCACTTCGCAGAACGCTTGTCAACAACTCGACTACCTCCCGAAATAAGACTTCATCTACAGCAAGTACAATTGGAGAGAGAAGTAATAGTCAGATATGTACTTGAACAAACTGACACTACAGACTGTCTATTTAC
This sequence comes from Homarus americanus, assembly GCF_018991925.1. Classification (NCBI taxonomy): domain Eukaryota; kingdom Metazoa; phylum Arthropoda; class Malacostraca; order Decapoda; family Nephropidae; genus Homarus; species Homarus americanus. The sequence continues at coordinate 1,600,014 of NW_024748747.1, forward strand.
CATAGAAGAAATCAGAAGGGCCAAAAAATAAGCAAAGGCACTGCCCCTGGCAGTGATGGTATAACTTACTCATTGCTCAGTAATGCAGGATCTGCTGGTGAACTTGCTCTCCTCACAGTTATCAATGCATCATGGTCAGCAGGCAAACTCCCGTCAGATTGGAAAAAGGGCAAACATCGTTCCCACCCCCAAATTTGATCCCCAGAATTTCAGACCAATATCACTAACAGCATGCATCGGCAAAACCGCTGAAAGGATGATCCTTACACGACTTCTCTGGAAAACTGGACCACTTCACTACAATATCTTTGGAATCACCAAAGGTGTCAGCACTGCACACAGTTTGGCCACTCTCCTGGGATCAATTGGTCAAAATAAGGCAAATGTAGAATTCCTTGATCTAGAGAAAGCATTTGAGCTGGCAAATGTACAGACCATTGTATCCACTCTGGCCCGGAAAGGCGTCAAGGGATGCCAACTGGCTTGGATTGCTGACTATCTCCAAAACAGAACAGCAAGAGTTACCTGTCAAGGACAAGTCTCAAATCACCAAAGACTGGAAAATGGCCCACCACAAGGAGGAGTTCTTAGTCCAACTCTCTTCAACATCCTCATGGAAAACTTGTGTCGGCTCCCCTTTGAAGAGAGTACCAAACTGCTATGCTATGCTGACGACTTAGCACTGATAGTAAAAGGCAAAAACCAAATCAGCAAAGTCCAAAGAGCACTAGACCTCATCAGTGAAGAATGTACGAGTCTCGGGCTCAAGATATCAATCCCAAAATCGAAAGCCATGAGGATTGGACACAATGAGCCGGTGACATAACTGCAAATACAAGGTATTGCCCTACAATGTTCAATGTATACAAATACCTGGGCATCTGGATTGACAAAGGCCTCAAATTTGACACTGAGATAAACTATCTAAGAGACCGAATAGGCAACATGATGAGAGCCATGACAGGACCCAAGGTGGGTGCGGGACATGTAGTCCTAAGAACGCTATAAATACACGCCATTCGATCATTAACAGACTATGCGACACCTGCTCTTAACACTGAGTGGCAGTGGGAGAAATTGGAGGTTACCCAGAATAACGCTATGAGAGACATTGTCAAGGCACCAATATGGACAAGAGTTGAAAACCTACACAGTCATGTGAAGGAATCTCAGGGAATGAACGAGCTACAATGATGCCACGGCTGCTCTAAGACAGTGAAACATTGAGATGGACATCCCACTCAGTCAGGAGCAAATAAAGAAGACCACACTAACACGAACTGCCCAGTGGAAAATATAAAAAACAGAGAAGATTAATACCTGTACCAGAATCACAAACGGCCAGGTGTTTCTATTTGGTCATGAATTATGAGAGACCACCACTCATGAAGGATATGACAAGATGGGAAGAAACCATCCTCCACCGACTGAGACTGGACTACCCATGCAAATGGGAAATGGGTGTACAAGTACCAACAGAGGAGCACACATGTAAGACCTGTGACAAAGAAGCAGAAAACTCATAAGAGTGCCCTGGAACACAATTAGTTAGGAAAAACATGCAACCCCTATCACAGCAGAGAAGGTTGCCAAAAGGCTAACCACCAACCAGTAAAGTTTCTTACCAAGCATCCACCCCCATGCTAGTGGGGGAGATGTATAGTTACATACTCAAAAAGATGGGCGGACCAACATTTTAGCTTTATGTCATCAAACAAGGATCTTGCCTTATGCTGGATAGCCATAAGGCTCACAGGTGCATTATGTTGATTCTGGTCCTCCATCCACATAGCCAACATCTTTTCCACTTTTTCTATCACAGTACTTCTAGTATGAGTTGTTTTAGTTGCACTGAGAGTAGTACCACTTCCAGCACTAACCTTAATCTTGTCAGCGTTGGTCCGGATAGTATGCACCGTTGTGGGGGTTAAGACCAAGCACAGTGGGTATGTCCACAGCACGTTCCCCTTTTTCAAATTGGCTTAATATATCCATTTTCGTAGCAAGGGTAATGGTCTTACGTTGCCCCTTCACTACACTAACATCAGTAGCACTTGATGGGCACCCCGGAAGCCATTTCGAATGGTTAGAGTACAGTTTTAGAGCAAAAGCACTTAAGCACACACGAATGATGTGAAGTTATAACAGAGACTGGCTTGGCGTCACTTGGGGATGCTGTGATGTTTCGTGAGAGGCAGTGCGCCAAGCCAAGAAAGCGTAGCGTACACAAGAACTGGTGATGCACCGTAGAAAGTAGTCCGTGATTACGCAAAACGACGTAGTATCGGATCACCAGGACGTCAAACAAATTTTTGGTCTCTAAAGTTTAGAGATGTAGTACCGAAACAACGTTGAGCGGGATGACGTTATACGACTTACTGTACAACATCTCTCAAGCCCGGAAAATTATCTCTCATCCCCGGAATTTTCCGGATATCGGGAAAATTTTCTCTGAATTTTCCGGAAAATGAGCTCCTCGGAAAATCGTTCCCAAAGCTGGAATTTTCTGGAAAATTCTGGCTTTCGAAAAGATTTTCCGAGAAAATTTCAATTCGCATCGGAGAGTTCCGGGTTTGAGGGATTCCGACTAATGGGGATTTTACTGTATACAGGTATACCCAGTAAGCCGACGTCCCATTAATTGTCATTTTGCATAACCGACGATTAGATATTGGGGAAATACCCCGCAAGTTTTGTTGAATTTTGTGGGCAGTGGCGGAGTGCGAACTCTTGTTCCCGCCTCTCTGCACTTGTTTACACTTACCATGTCATCTCTGACTTCGTGATTTTTCGTTATTTCCGGCTTCATGCCTAAACACCCCAGTGATAGTTCTTCTGCTGCCCCTAAGATGTGATGTGAGGCATGATAAGTTGTAATGAGGTATTATAAGTGTGGTGATGGACCAGTAAAGATTGGTAGAGACTTGGACTTGCCATCCTCGACTGTCTCTACCATCCTCAACACAGGTAAATAACAGTCTCAATTTATTCTTATTCCTTAATTAATAGTCACACAACAGAGATATATCGAGGGTAGATGGGATTTATGGGGTTGACGGTCCCTAACCTCACAAATTTTTATATTCTCATGGAATTACTAGCTGCTTCAATAACTGTTGATTCACTAACCAACGAATTTTCACAGTCCACATATGCATCAGTTATCAGGGTATAAATGTGTACAGGTATAGTACAGTAATTTAATTTATTTAAATATTTGTAAAGCATGTTTAACACTATCAGTTTCAAAGATGTTTGAATTGTATTCCAACATTCCCCTATTATTATTCATTTATTTTAGAAGAGTGTGCAATTGCCCTAAAGAAGTTCCTTTAACTCATAGTCCAGAAACTTGTCAGTGCTTCTACATTTTTAAATTCGATTTTCACAATCAGACTGTCAAATTTCCTTAGAAATATATTAAATTTTCTTATAAATTTCCTTTGATGAAAAACTTCCAGTAAAAAAATTAAAGTTTATTTCCATAGAGCAATTATGTTAGACACTGGTCTCAAGTCTCCGACCCTGGGCCCAGTGCCAAGTAAATTAATAATGCCGATAGTCACATCACCCACAAATTACCAGTAATGCAAAAATCAAACTCTTACAGGATGCAGACTGAAGTACTATAAACCTGAGTGGAGACTAAGAAAGTGAGTTAGCATGATGTAGCACAATGAGCACACAGATACAGGTGTACTACATCTTCCCACAAGTTACATCAAATATCTTTATTATTTTTACCTGTACAAATGAAACTCTCAAAACTCACTGTAATTAACTAACCACACACACAAAATTTCTTTAAAATCAGGAAATTTCCTTGAAAGTAGAAACACTGAAATTCGGTTCATTGTGACCGCCTTCTACCAGTACTGTACTCCGATGCTCCAAAAACAGGCCAATACCACTGATACCTTGGTAAATCTCTCGTACAATGACAGGCAACACCACCTCAACCAGGCCACATCACCCAACTGAGTGCCTATGACCCATCTTTGTCAGTATACGTACATTGAACTTGTAGATGGCGTGTACAGTGATCCCTCGGTTAACGAAATTTCGGTTAACGAATTACCTTCCATAAGATTCTTCACTTTGGTTAACGAAAAAATTTCGGTTAACGAATTCCTTACGAATTTTTCCCAACATGTTTTCGCCTGCTCACCAGCTGTAGTATTAGTCCGCCAATACAGTAATCGGTTCTAGGGCTTAAATTCGTTACCATTTGAGTAAATATCAAGAAGGTTGTACTATTCAATAATTTTCCAAATCTTATTTTAAAGTTTTTAGTCATTTTAACAATTATTTAACATAATTGAAGTACAGGGAACTAGTTTTTAGCGTAAACAGCCACTCAACACACCCAAAATGGTGTCATTGTGTGTCCCTGCTCAGTGGAGAAAGCTTCCTGCTTCAGACTCTCTTGAACATAAACTATTTTTACGTTTTTACAGTACAATTATTGGTCATTGTGAAGTTAATTTTACATATTGACAATATACAATGCAGTGCAGTGTTGATTTAAATTAAATAATTTTGAATTACACCAAGTGAACTAAAATTTTATGGGTGAAATGGTGGCATGGGGTGACCTCTCTTCCACCCCAATACCTTCTCTTCTCCCTTCTCCTCCATCCCCATTCTAATTCCCATCATCATCATTATCATCATCATCATCATCAACCAGGAGCCTTCTACATGCACACCTCAAAGTAAGTGTACTTTACTGCATTTATTTTTAGTTTGTATGTAATTTTCGATAAGCTGGAACCAATTACCCAAAAACCATTGAAACAATGGTTTCGGTTAACCAAATTTTCGGTTAACGAACGACCTTCTGGAACAAGCACTCGGTTAACAAAATTTGGTTTAGCAATTACCTTCCATAAGAATCTTCAATTCGGTTAACGAAAACAAATTTGATTCACGAAATCATACGAAAACCACATTTTGTTTTGAACATCAGCTGAAAAACTGAGGAGGTACTCAGCCAATTCAGTGATCTCTTCTATGTTTACATTCAAATTAATCACTCTCTTATAAGAATTCCAGCAACGAGATTAAATTCACCCAGTCACTTCTATTAAATTTTATGAGCAAAAAACAAAAACTCAATCTAAAGGACATAAATTAACAATTAAATACTTCACACCACAGGTGCCAACTGTCAAACATGTCACCCCTCTCCCACCTTCTAAGCGTTTGGGGAATAGGACTAGGTTTACACATTTAAAAATAAATAATACCTCAGACTAAAGTTAGGATAATATAACTTGCATTGCTGAAATCCTTACAGGACAGGGAATAATTTGAATATAAACGTCATATTTTGCACAAAAGATAAAATTTTTGCTCTCCCTTATAAAATTCTTAAATTAGATCTAAAATTTGTATGTCTAATGCAAATTTTAGCTTGTTTATACTCATATCTTATCACTATCTTACAAGAATTCCAGCAATGTAAATTATATTCTGGCCGGGTAATTTCTATGAATTTTATGAGCTAAAAACAAAAATCTCAAATAAATAAACAAATTATACTTCACCAGAGACACTGTCACCTCACCTCCCGCTCCCCCCCCCCCTTCTCACGATCGCTGGCTAACTCCCTCCTTGCGTTGGTGATTTCTTTTATCCTTTAAGGTGTTTATTTTATATAATATCTCAGAATAATGTTAGGATAATATAATTTGCATTGCAGAAATCCTTGCAACACAGGGAATAATTTGAATATAAACGTCATATATTTTGCACAAGAGATAAAATTAATCACCTGAATCACATTACAGTTGTGATTTAAGAGTTCTAGTGTATATGTACGATATATATAGTGATTAAAGGACGATTTAGGGAAATTTTAGGAGTGTTTCTGACTTTATGCATTTTTGGCTTTACTTTGTATATACTGTACCTTTCTGTGAGCTGGAACCAATTACCCAATATCCCATTGAAACAATGGTTTCGGTTAACGAAATTTTCGGTTAATGAACGACCTTCTGGAATGGTGTGTTAATTAACGAGGACCTACTATTTAAGTGATGCAAAATATATGAATTGACTGAGGAGACGACGATAACCAAGGAAGCGCTTGGGTCAGGAATCAGTAACAGTTTAGAGAACAGTGCATAATGGATTTACAATGGGGGAGTAGATAATCATATGTGAGTACAGTACCATTAATGCTATATTTCGCTGACCATAGAGATCTCCGCCACCGTGTCCAGCTTATTGTCTATACAGTACCCATGAAAAACTATTCTGAAATACACTGTCACTGAGGCACTATCTTCATACTGTACAGTACACATGTCCTTGCGCCCCAGCCTCTTGGCAAGGTCGCTATTTTGTGCCACCGCCATCTTGTTGGCCATACGTGTCTCCTTCTTGAGCATCATATCTGTGACTAATTATATCTCTGCTAGGCTACACCTCTCATTTCTCTATATACAATAAAGAGTGTGGACATGTTCAGAGATTATTTGTGTGTTTTTGTGTACTGTACTTGTCACAGGTGTATATGCCATTATCACAAGAATAAAGTTGGTTGTTGTACATCTGAGTTTCTTTCGCCCAGTGGGAGAGATCCACTATCACACTCTCTTTAAAGTTTATTTACCCCACAATCCACCCCAAACAAAACTGACAACAAATAAAGATAACTGATACAAAAACTTTATCTTGTTTTAACAACACTGGATGATGCATTCTTATGAAATATTGTACAGTATCCACTACAATATTTGGAATTACACCCAGTACAGTACAATACAGTACTGAGATTATACAGTGAAATCTCTATTTAACGGACTACATGGAGGAAATTCCATTACAGTATATCGAGGGTCCATAAGATGTGAAGCCCTCCATCTTATGAATTATATGGAGAGATAAGTCAGTTATATGGAGGTATCACTGTAGTTTTTTCTACCAACTTGTTTCATAATTTTTAAACAATAAAATAATATTATGCAGAAGAAACATTTAACAAAAAATAAATACAAAACAAAATAATGTGATCATCTTTTATTACATTATGGTGTTAATTGCAAACTGCAGAAAATTACATCAGACAAAAGCACGTGCACAGAAGCAATTAATCCATAACAATTTAACTGGCAAAAGAGAACAAAGGTGAACAAGAGAAACTAAATGTAGAAAAGTCTTAAACAACAAAAGTACTACATACATATATGTATGTGTATACAATGTCTACATTAACAAAAAAAGAAAAAATATTGCACTAAAATTGACATTGCAAAACAAAATTATCAAATTCAAGAATTTTGTAAATCTCTTAGTTTGTCTACAAAAAGTACAATCTAAAATGAAAAGGGGGCACTTGTGTATATAATTTTTACAAATATTTTCCAGCTCACAATGACATTAAAATTTATAATTACTGTACTGTACATACAGTACAACATTGAGTTTCTAATATATATATACAGTATATATATATATATATATATATATATATATATATATATATATATATATATATATATATATATATATATATATATATATATATATATATATATATATATATATATATATATATATATATATACTGTATATAAATATACAAAATAATAAAATCAACGACCTCACCAGCCAGGACTGAACCTCGACCTAATGAATGGGACAGGGAAAGTTACGACCATACAAATGCTCTTGTGGGATGGTGATAGCATTCAGTCCCCGCCTGGTCGAGTATCCTAACTGATAAGATATTATGTTCAAAGTCGCGTGTTATATGGACTAAAAATGAAATATATATATATATATATATATATATATATATATATATATATATATATATATATATATATATATATATATATATATATATATATTATATATATATATATATATATATATATATATATATATATATATATATATATATATATATATATATATATATATATATATATATATATTATTTATTTTTAATTTTTTGCAATTTAATTAAGTTATACATAACCTATTAGATAATAAATAAAATGATCTATCACAGACAAATTTCATTACAGTATAATAAACAACAAAGTCCGAGCAACATGCATAATATGTCATACATAAACATTACAGTACAAACTTACACATACAAAATAACACTGGCAGGTTACAGTACGTATATGCTTTTACACTGGTCCCCAATTTTCATACATAGACAACTGTAATCCACAAACATCTTACTCTCTGATTCTCTAATGAGTGAGAAATATGTTGCTGTTAAAACAGATATGGTAATCAATGGGAAAATTATGCAATTATTAATGATAAAAACAGAATGTTGCTTATTTTTTAAACAGATTATACTGGTTGACAATCCCTTATCCGATATCCTTGGGGCCAGAGGCATATCGGATTTCGGAATTTTTAGGTTTTCAGAATGGTTAGTTTTTTTTTTTTTGTATTAGCCCACCAATAGATCACTGACCCACATCGGTGCCGGGGAGAATAATAATAATAATAAAAATAAAAATAATAATAATAATAATAATAATAATAATAATAATAATAATAATAATAATAATAATAATAATAATAATAATAATAATAATAATAATAATAATAATAATTCATAGGTCTAGGTCGCGTTTCTCACTTTTGATCTTTTTCATTCTTGTATTTCTTTATAATTATTATTATTATTATTATTATTATTATTATTATTATTATTATTATTACAGTATTATTATTATTATTATTATTACTATTTTATTACAGTGTTACTGTTATTATTATTATTATTATTATTAATTTTATTATTATATTTTATTATTATTATTATTATTATTATTATTATTATTGTTATCAATATTATTTTATTTTGGTGTACAGTATTTTAATTAAAAATCTTATTTACTATGAATAATTATTATTATTATAATTATTATTATTATAATTATTATTATTACTATTACATTTTCGCCCACCAGGCCCCGATGTGAGTCAGTGATCTATGTCCAGGTGGGATAATCCCTGTTTAAACAAAAAAAACAAAAAACAAAAAAAAAGACCCACAAAAAAAACTTTTGGTTTTCAGAGCTTTTCGGTTTTCGGAATTTCGGATAAAGGGTTGTCAACCTGTAATTTTTTTGATCTTGCGCATCATATTTGTTTTGACTGCGACTTCTCTTGAGTAGTTAAAGAATCAACCAGTCTATCACCTCTGTTCTGCCTATGGATATCTGTTGTCTATGTATATAACAACAGGGGACAAGTTAAGTACAGAATACTTTACTCACACATGAATGTATAGGTTTACTGTACATGTGCACAATGTGCATGCATGCAAGCATGAGCTTAAGAGAGAGAACCACATACACACATACATTAAAGCATGCACACATATCCATACAAAAAATATGCACAGTACAGTATTATTACTCACAAGCATATGTCAGCAATTAAATAAACAAAAGAACCCTACAAATACAGAACCAGATTGTTCTATCAGCTGTTATGGTCATCCAACACATAAACATAGTGTTCTGTACAATAAATTATTAGAACTATACATAACAATTATGTTGTAAAAATACACCAAGAGATAAGAATTATAACCTAATATATATTCAAATATGGGCAATTGTGTTTCTTTTGTGAATTCCACATGAATAATACTGTCTTTCATAAAAGTAAAACATCAACTCTTAACACAATAATCGAGGGACAGGGTAAACACTGAAGTCAGGCCAGTGAAAAACCATGAGTGTGAACAAGTCTTAAGCCCCTAACCCCCCCTCCCCCAATAAAACACTTGTTACGAGGTTGGAAGTTGGAACTATCTCAGGCCTTAAGCTCTGCCCAGTCTTGTGGCCCAGCCGAGGCAAAATGGGTGTTTTGACCTCCATGCCCTCACATCTGTGGGAGGTAATTAAGGCCGGTGGGGGATGGAGCGGACACCGAGTAAATGAACTTCATATACTGTACATAATACTATGTAGTTGATAAAACTGACACTACCTAATGCCTTTCCTATATCTTTATATGGTTGGCTTAAAAGTGGATGAAATTTATATATACCGGTACAGTACTGTATATTAGACAATATGAATAAGCAAAATTATATATAGTAGTGATTATTTTCAATGTGAGTGATGAAAAATATCCCTCCTCTAAGTTACTTACTTTCCATCTCTCTCCTACACATCTCCTTAATCCACATCCTCGAGTTTGGTCAATAGAAATAATCTAGGTATTCACTCTAAATACAGTACCCCATAAACTGTCCCTCTATTATTGTTTTTGACTGTACATGGTTCATATCAAGAGGCATGGGCCTTTGACAAATATCATATTGTTTTCTTGACAATGCAGATTATATATTTCCTTATAAACATACATTAATGTCCTTTTGGCCAAACATTGGTGATTTCACTGTCTGTTTGCTTTCCAAATATCATGGCTTTGAGAGTAGAGAGAGAAACACCTCCAGCACTCAGGCATTAAATTACAAAGTCAGTGGCCAAGCTCCAGTTCCTACTCATAGAAATCTAAGGCGTACAGTACAATAATTCCATAATTTTTTCTCTTTCCCTTGATTTACATATAGATCCTCCCCCCCCCCCAAAAAAAAAAAAAAATATCATAATACTGTACAGTTAAACAGCCAAACAAACTTTATGATAAAATTAAGCTTTAGACGTAAAAATTTAAGGTAGTATAGTCATTCAGTACTTTTGACTAATATAACAGGTATGTACAGTAAAGCTGAACAAAAATATCTTTTACAAACTCATTACTATCTTAATAAAGTTGCTTTACCCCTTCACTATGGGGAAGTCACATTTATATTTTATTCACTACAGAGAAACCCCCATACACTAGGGGGTCAAGTAAAACAAATGGAATGCTTGATATTCGCCCAATATTTTGTCCCCCAACTCATATAACAGCAAAATTAATTGGAACAAAGAACCTCTTTTACCAGACTTTACACTCAGGATCATGGTCTGTATCTGTACTTCCTCTTGAAAGTATGTTAAAAAATATTTTTTGTAGCACACTTTTCATGGCTAAAAAATTTAATTATGGAAGTGAAATGTCTTCAAACATAAAAAGGGGTGAGGAATAACATAAAATCATAAAGAAAAACATAAATCCAAAATACAGAATACCAGCAATTTGACAAGTACTGTACCCTACAGGTATTGTAATATATTATACATTAAGATCTCATATTTCGCGTGATTTCATTTTATGTTTTTGAATTTCACGAGAACTAACTAATGTAACCAAGTCTTATATTTGGCGTAAAATATCGTGAGTTTCGCGAGATCCAGCCAGCTGAATGCTGGCCACCGTCTTGAATGACGTCACAGCCCTCATACAAGTTAGTCATTTCTGCTAAAACGCGTATTTTGTCTTTAATTGGTTGTAACGCAATTGATGAATAGGGGAACGCTGTTTGTAAGACGCAAACTTTTACATAAGAATGTTGGCTATAGTGAGATTCCATTCTCAATGTTTTGATTCCATCTTCAAGTTTTAAGCGTGGCGCGGGGTTATGCAATGTTTACAGTTCACGTTCGACATCACATGTTCAATTGATTCGTGTCTTTTGTTTGTGAAGTATTTTTTGAAAGGTACTCTGTAAATTTTATTTTATTCTTTTAAATTTAGCTGTTACCAGTATCCATAAATACTGTATGAAAAGAATAAGTAAAAAGAATGTTTCACAGTGAGGACTAAAACGGTTTACACCAAGCTCTCTGTTTACATCACGTATTCAGTTGAATTGAATTGAATTGAAACAGTTTATTTAGCCAGAAAAACACAGTTACAGAGTGGATACTAATAACAATATTAAAATGGCTGAGCCAGTTGAGAACCTGAGCTCTCTTTTAGGCACCTGATATATACAGCTCCTCCCTGACTTACGACGGGGTTAGGGACCCAAATCCAGGTCGTAAGTCGAAATGGTCGTAAGCTCAGCAGGTAGTAGGTAGCGGCCAGCTATCAAACAGGGAGGTACTACCACCTGGGAAGATATTGGAAGCATAATGTGCTGTCTAATGGTAGACCCTGCTGCCATATGGCATCACGAATATTGTGACCAAGTCCCAGTTGCTGATCTGTCTTTCTGCCTCATTTACACACACTTGCAGGGTCTCAATTGTTTCTCTTACTATTGGCAACACAACATACTGTACATAAAGTGTTTCTCACTATTGATTTCTTTTTCTTTATTATCATTACAGTATTGTTATTATTTTATTATTATTTTTTTAACTTTTATTATAAATTTTATTTACTGTGAATTACTGCATTATTATTATTATTCAATTTTCGCCCCCCAGGCCCCAATGTGGGTCAGTGACCTGTGCCTGGATAAGAAAAAAAAATCGAAAATGCTTAAATAATACATAGAAAATCTAAAAAGGTGTCTCTTTTTCTTCTCAGCTCCACAAAACTCTCACTTTAAAGCCTTAGCCATTTTAAAGTGAATTACAAACAAAAAATCGTCTGTAATTTGACAAAATTTTAGTGCTGACAGGGCATGTAAGTAGTCTGCAGTGGTTGTAAGTCAAGTAGGTATCAAAGTCGAGGTAGCTGCTACATTTATCTCAAGGAAGTATTATGTAACATTTAGTATCACCTGGAATAGTGCAATAGCATGGTGGTAAGAAGAACATCTCACAATGTTACCACGGTTATCACTTCAATATTTATTAATTTTATTTATTTATTATTTATTTTAAGTTTATTTTATTTTATTTTTATAAACCCTGTACAGTGAACCCTCGCTTTCACGGTTTCACTTCTACGTTCTACATTCATGTACCCACTGGACCGAATTCCCTTTCTGCGGTGCATCTACTCATATCATGGTGAAGTATAATTTTTTATTTAGCTCATAAAATTCATACAAATTATCCGGCCAGAATATAATTTACATTGCTGGAATTCTTACAATTTGATAATCACTTTGAACGTAAGCATTATAGATTTTGCATTAGACATACAAATTTTAGATCTATTTTAAGTATTTTGTTTACTCTGAGTAAATATGTTATCTTTTGTGCTGGTCTTACAAGGAATCCAGCAATGTCAATTATATTATCCTAACTTTAGTTTGAGGTATTATTTATTACTATACCTTAAAATCTAGTGGTTTTTCCCCCAAACATTTCTCAGAGAGGGAAGAGCCAAGAGTGTGAGAAGAGGGGGAGGGAGTTGAGTCCATTATTTGAATGGACATTAACTTGGCGACTGTATTTCTCTATTTCTCTTAAGTATTAATTGTGTGCATGTACCATCATAAAATTAAGATGTTATTTTTACTAGAACATAGGTATTGTGTCGGAAAAAGTGGAGTTTGGGGGTCAGCCGGTCTCTATTTCATTTAATCCCATACGTTATGTTCTTCACTTTACGCATTCTACGCTTTACGCGAGCCTCAGTGGGTTCAATTGACCGCGTAAAGTGAGGGTTCACTGTATACATAAATTACAGTGGAATTGAAAAACATAAGTATAAAGGGGGAGCAGTACAACATGGGTTGTACAGTAATAAGGTTGAACAAGAGGACAGAGCTGTCAGGATTATGTCTTGTTGGCAATTATGTTTATTGTAATGCTAATTACTTATCTATTAACACGATAATTTCCAATAAAACGGTTTTGATGGTACAATAAAAGCAGGTACGGTAAATATAGTAAGTGTTACAAGAAATATTAATTCTTAGACAATACAGTGGTCCCTCGGTTAACGAGAGCCTCGGTTAACGAGATTTCGGTTAACGATTTACCTTCCATAAGATTCTTAACTTCAGTTAACGAGCAATCTCGATTAACGAGTTATTTACGAGCCGACTTCAACATGTTTTAAGCTTGCATTTGGCGGTCCACCAGTTGTAGTATTAGTCCGCCAATACAGTAATCAGTTTTAGGGCTTAAATTCCTTACTATTTTAGTAAATATCAAGAAGTTTATACTATTCAATAATTTTAAAGGTTTAATATTAACTTTTTTAGTCATTTTAACAATTATTGAACATAATTGAAGGTAAAGAAACTAGTTTCTGGCGTGCCATCCAGCCTGTTGCACACCAGACAGGCGTTAGTCTCTCTCTCTTTTCAGTGGAGGCAACATCTTGCTTGAGACTCTCTTCAACTAAACGCTTTTTTTCTGTTTCCAAGCAAATTATTGGTCATTTTGAAATATATTTTACATACTGATAATATATAATGAAGTGCAGTGTTGATTTAAAGAAAATAATCTTAAAATACACCATGAGAACTAAAATTTTATGGGTGAAATGGTGCCTTGGGGTGACTTCTCTTCCACCCCAATGCCTTCTCTTCTTCCTTCTCCTCCACCCCCATTCTAATTCCCATCATCATCATCATTATCCAGGAGCCTTCTACATACACCTCAAAGTAAGTGTACTTTTCTACTTTTTGTTGAATTTAGGCAATTTTCAGTGAGCTGGAACCAATTACCCAAAACTCATTGAAACAATGGTTTAGGTTACGAGTTTGGTTAACGAGCAACCTGCTGGAGCGGATTGTGCTTCGTTAACCCGGGGACCCTACTGCAGATATTTTTTAGAGATGATAAAGGAAGGGGCGTACAGTAGTACCCGATTTACAATTCGTGGTCAATTGAACCCACAGGGTACACTGAGGAAAGTGAAAACGCGTAAAGTGAACAACAGAACATATGGGATTAATTCCAATAGAACTGGCCCGACCCCAACCTCCACTTTTCGACACAATGCCTATGTTGTAGTAAAATAACATCTAAATTTTATGATGGTATGCTCACACAATTAATATTTAAGAGAAATACAGTGCAGGTTAATGTCCATTCAAATAATGGACTCAAATCCCCCCTCTTCCCAGCTCACTAGCTCCTACCTCTCTAGAAATGTTTGGGTGAAAACACTAGATTTTAACGTTTAGTAATAAATAATACCTCAGACTAAAGTTAGGATAATATAATTGACATTTCTGGATTCCTTGCAGGTCAGGGAATATTTTGAATGTAAACTTCATATATTTTGCACAAAAGATAAAATATTTGCTTTGTGTAAACCAAATTATACATTAGATCTAAAATTTGTATGTCTAATGCAAAATCCATGATGTTTATATTCAAAATGATCATCATATTGTAAGAATTCCAGCAATGGAAATTATATTTTGACGGGTAATTTGTATGAATTTTATGAGCTAAATAAAAATACAGTGAGCCCTCGTTAATTCGGACTAATAAGGGGAGGGTGTCCGTTTAGTAGTTGTCGAATTAACGATTTAGGGGTTAATATTGCATTATATTTCAAAGTCATTGTTTTCGTCACGATTTTATCCCACTTTCCACTGTAATACGTACGTAATTTCAGCAAAAATATTACATTTCCGTGAATGTATTATATCAAGCACAGTATGAATAGAATATCATTGTAATATAACAGTATTTTAACTGAAAACTAGTAAAAAAACCAATAACATCTCAAGAACATCGAAAGCTAGGTAAAGTCTTTTGTTTTTGTCATGTATTTTATCCTATTTTACATTGAAATACATCACGTTTCACGAAAACTACTATTTATTTCCGAGAATATATTCATTCAGACGCAGTTTAGGTAAAATATGCGTGTGATGTAACAGTTTTTTAACTGAAAACGATTCGAAAAACACGTACCCTCTAGCCCTGTTCAAGGAGAGGACTGGGAGAAGCTGTTTGGTGCTGCAGACAATGACAAGGAAAATGATTTGGATGGATTTTAATGAAAATATTCAGAAATATGGTATCGTAGTATTTATTCAAGTCAATTAGGATAGAATATTATTGTAATACAATGGTTTTTTAACTGAAAACCAATCGAAAAGCGATTACGGTAACATCTTTTGAATGAAAGAGAGCGAAAATCATTGTTTTCGTCACGATTTTATCCCACTTTCCACTGTAATACGTAGGTCATTTCAGCAAAAATATTACATTTCCGTGAATGCATTATATCAAGCACAGTATGAATAGAATGCCATTGTAATATAACAGTATTTTAACCAAAAACTATTAAAAAAACGAGTGACTTCTCTTGAACATCGGAAGGTTAGGTAAAATCTTTTGTTTTCGTCACGTGTTTTATCCTATTTTACATTAAAATACATCACGTTTCAGCAAAACTACTATTTATTTCCGAGAATATATTCATTCAGGCGCAGTTTAGGTAAAATATACATGTGATGTAACAGTTTTTTAACTGAAAACGAGTCGAAAAACACGTGTACCGTCTAGCTGATTGATACTCAACAGCTGGTGGTGCGTCATGCGTCGTTGTAAACAATATGAGGTTGAAGTAGATTACCGGGTATTATATTACATGTGAAATGTCGAAAATGTTTTTATGACCAGTATTTTTTGTAGATCAATGAGAACTGTGATACCGTTTATGATATGATAAGTTAGCCTGTGCTAAGAACTTCAACATAGACTACTGAATCACGTTGTAAGGTAATTTAGCCTATTGTAAGTTGGTGAGCTTCATTTGCTGAAGGAACTGCACAACTTTTCATTACTAATTGGTACATATTTTACGCTTCCATTGTTTACTGGTAGTAAATGGTAAATATTTTTCATGTCTGAAGCTAAAAGTTGCATCCCCCCCCCCACACTAGTGGTGGTGATGTTACATTTAACCAAAAAGACGCCGGTGTTTTATCCAAGCAGTGGGTGGACCAGCAATTTAGCTTAAGGTCCGCATAGGTAATATTCCTAAAAAAAAAGTCCGCTCAGATTTTGTCCGAATTATCCAAAATCCGGATTAAAGGGGTCCGAATTAACGAGGGTCGATTGTACTGTAGTCTTTGCTCGGATGGGTGGGGGTAAGTTGTTCCACACCTTCACACCGTGATAGTTTATGGAGGTCTGGGACTGAGAGGAGCGCATGGGGGGTGGTCTTAGCAGCTCTGGGTGCCTTAAGTTGTATCTCTGATTATTCCGGAACTGGAAATAATTATTGTCAAGCAAGTGATTGATAGATTTGTAAACAAAGAGGGCACAGCAGTAGGTATTAATATTTTTTAATTTTAAAATTTTCAATATCGCAAATTTTTCGTTTGTGTAATCTGTTTTTTTCAAGTAGGTCATTGTCCGTACAACTCTCTTTTGTGCAGTAACCAGAGATTGTGTTTTTGAAGAGCCAGAGGCTCCCCATAGTGTGTGACAGTGTATCAGGTGTTGGTAAACAAGATCATGATAGATTTCTTTCATTGCTGTGAGAGTGAGTGAATGTCAAGTGTGATACATGATACCGCACTGTTTATTGACTTTACTGTGAATGGCTTGTATGTGGTTTCTCCAGTTAAGTTTCTCATCAACAATAACTACGAGGAATTTAGTATTTTGTTCGCGTCTGAGGACTGTATTACCAAGGTACAGGGGGGGTCCAAGTCTGGGGGTAAGTTTTTCCTTCTGTGAAAGATCGTGTAGTGGGTTTTCTCAAGGTTTAAGATCAGTTTATTACGTATTACCCAGGTCCTGACTTTAGTCAATTCAGTGTTCATAGTTCTCATCAAGGAATGGATGTCTGAGTTGCTGGCATGGAGATTACTATCGTCTGCAAATAAGTTGTATTTTATGAGTGTGCTGGGGTGGACTATGTCGTTTATGTACAACAAAAACAGTACCGGACCGAGAATGGAACCTTGGGGGACACCATACAAGATTGGCGAGGAGTCAGATTGGTGATTATTAAATCAGACATACTGCATCCTGTTGGACAGATATGAGGTAAACCAATTGTGGGACAGGCCCCTAACGCCGTAATGTTCAAGATTTGAAACGAAGATGGTGCGGTTTCTGTTAATTACTCTGTGATTTTCGCTGTTTTCTCCAATTTTGTTGTGTTAGCCATGAATATGGAAAGACAAGGTAAGAAGAATGTTTCCAAGAAGCGTTCTGGTGATCAAATTGCCGGTGGTGAACGTAAAAGAGGTTTACAAGAACGCAACTATCGCGTTGTAGCCCGTGCCATCCTAGCGACCGCCCGGGCTGCTACTGTGTGCTTTTTTGGTGGTGCTACCACCTGTCAAGTCAAGATAATGGCCTCTACCTCTACTGGGGGTCCTACTGGTGCTGGTGGGGGTGGGACAGACCCATCTCAGTGGCCAAATAAGGAAAAGAAGAAGCGGGACTATCATAAGGGAGTTAAGTTTGCCAAGTATTCGATGCAGGATAAGCAGCGTGTGATTAAGTTACTTGAGGAAGGCCTAAAAACTAGTTTCCGGAAAGCACAAACAGGTCAATAAAGGCAGAATTTGTATCATTTGGAGGTAATAAATTGGAAAATCAGAGGTTGATGTAGAGTGGCCAGTCTATATTGTTATTTTTCCCATTAGATTATGTATTTGCATTCAGCAAATTTTAATTTGGCGCAATTTTTTCAGTCTATATTACTCGCAAAATACAAGATCTTACTGTAGAGTAAGTTTTTTTTTCCATTTGTGGTAAGGATAAACACTAATGTTTCATAGTACAGTAAGTAATACACATGACAAAAAGGAAGAAAATTGATGGAATACAGTACAGTAGTTTAATTGTAAATAGATGTTGTAAAACCTGACATTGCAAAAAAAAAAAAATACTGTATAATAAGCTACGTGAGTAAAGCAGAAATGTTTACACATGTTTTTGCTTTAAGCATAATATATTGTGGAAAAAATGTGTTACACTGCATGATTATATTTTAGATTACTGTACTACATATTCTTAAGAAGTGAATGAAACTATTCTGAGTTCAATGAGTAAAAATTTGTAGCTATAATACTATTGATTTTACAAAATAAATATATAAATAAATAGTAATAAAAATAATAATTTACATCATAGCCCATGGTATATAACACACAATACTGTATAATACAAAAAATAATAAATAGCTGTACACACCACTCAGTGGCATTCAGGATCATTACGACAATGTCCTATTATCCACGCATGAGGGTCAGCAGAGCCAAAGCAGTCAGTTAGTAAGGTTGTACACTTTCTACCCGAAGTGTTCACATGAGTAACGGTCAAATTCCACAAACAACAGCCATTCTGACACATGAAGCACACTTTACATTATCAACCACTTCAGCATAGAATAAATACGTATTGGGAGGATCCATGCACAAGGGTCAGTAGAGCTGCTCATTGAAAGAAAACATGAGCAAGCTACTGACATCCATTTTGAACCAGATTGACAAGAGTTAATTCTCTACTTATCTTTTTATTTTTTTACTTATTGGATGCCACCAATCCTGAAAGTTATTCCTGGACCTGAGAGTGTTAACGATTTACCTTCCATAAGATTCTTAACTTCGGTTAACGAGTTTTTTACGAGCCGACCTCAACATGTTTTCGCTTGCATTTGGCGGTCCACCAGCTTTAGTATTAGTCCGCCAATACAGTAATCGGTTCTAGGGCTTAAATTCCTTACTATTTTAGTAAATATCAAGAAGTTTATACAATTCAATAATTTTAAATGTTTAATATTAACTTTTTTAGTCATTTTAACAATTATTGAACATAAGTGAAGGTAAAGAAACAAGTTTCTGGTGCGCAATCCAGCCTGTTAACACACCAAACAGGCGTTAGTCTCTCTCTCTTTTCACTGGAGGGAACATCTTGCTTGAGACTCTCTTCAGCTAAACGCTTTTTTTGTGTTTGCAAGCAAATTATGGGTCATTTTGAAATTTATTTTACATATTGACAATATATAATGCAGTGCAGTGTTGAATTAAAGAAAATAATCTTGAATTACACCAAGAGAACTAAAATTTTATGGGTGAAATGGCGCCATGGGGCGACTTCTCTTCCACCCCAATGCCTTCTCTTCTCCCTTCTCCTCCACCCCCATTCTAATTTCCATCATCATCATCATCATCCAGGAACCTTCTACATACACACCTCAAAGTAAGTGTACTTTTCTACCTTTTTTGTTGAATTTAGGCAATTTTCGGTGAGCTGGAACCAATTACCCAAAAACCCATTGAAACAATGGTTTCGGTTAACGAGCAACCTGCTGGAACGGATTGTGCTCGTTAACCGAGGGACCACTGTACTGTACTGTATGTGATATGGTAAGTTTTTTAAACATTTCTGAAGTAAAATAGATCCAAGTAAACTGCATGGCTTATGGCTTTATAGTTGTTACCTCAAAGATCTGTAACCAGTAAAGCATACTGCAACTTAAATATTCTTATGTATACAGGTAAACCTGGATAAATGATGTCTTGTTCAGCGAGATTCCACTTAAACGATGGTCATGATTTAAGACCATCTCACTATATAAAATAAAAAAAATTCGCTTTAACGATATCCATCAAATATCCATCGATATCCATTGGTTGGAAGAATTTTTTTATCTCTAGTGCAAACTATGGGTTGTAAATACTCAAAATAATCACTGTCTTGCAAGGATTCCAGCAATGCAAAGTATATTTTTCTATATCAAGTCAGTGATATGTTATAAAAAACAATTATTTAACCCTATGCACCACTCATCCCTCACTTCACTTGTCAGCCAAGGTAATATCTACCCACACGCCGCCACATGGCCAACCCACGCACTACAGCTCTGTGCTTGGTTCTTTGTCGATCGTAACCCTGCCATCGCATTACTCCACGATTATTGGTCAGGATCGTACATTGTACTGTACAGTATACTGTACAGTACTCTCAATTTAACGGAATCCGATATAACGAATTCTTGATTTAGCGGAAGGCATATTTTCATTATTTTTCGCTCGATTTGGTGAACTAGTTCGCTAAATCGAGATTAATTCTGTTAACACGCTTACACCTACGGAGACACCTCAGACACACAATACAGTAAAACCTACTTCAGTCGACGGTCAATGTACTAAATGTATAAAAACGATAAATAATGATATAAAGCAATTACCAGAAAATCTGAGAAAATGGCGAGAAAATCACTCCAAACCTTTCTGCTTCAGGCCTGAGGACAAAGGTTCCCAGCGTTATGAAAGATTGCACCATGCTTAGCCTCATCCTCACGTGGATGGTGCGTGGGTGTGAAGAGGGAGGTGACATGCCAAGACACTTCCGCAGCACACACATTAACAGAACTACTAAACTATTGTCTTATAACATTTGACTTTATAATTTCTATTTTAAAATTAACTGATATATAATGGCTTGACTTGGCTCCTTTTGCCATATGGAGATACATTATACACTAGTGATGTCACGAAGCTTCGCATCTGCAACCACAACAGCTGAGCAACTGCATAAATTATCACAACCTGTACTCAAATGTATTAAGTTAATTACTAAAAATCTTATGTCTAGTGTAAACTATGGGATGTTTATACTCAAATTAATTGCCATTTTGTAAGAATTTCAGCAATGTAAATTATATTCTGCTAAGTCAAGTCAGTGTCATTATATAAGCAAAAAATGTAAACTCCCTGTCTATTATACCTAATCCCGAGTCCCTCCTGACCCCTCAACTGATAACTATACACCCGGCTCCTGGCTGTCAAGACCCCACCTCCACTTTCCCCCTCCCAGCTAGCAGGGGAGACAGATGGCAGTAGGTGAAAATGATTAATGGGATGAAGGTGATTTTTCAATAAACCATTAATTATTATTATTACTATTATTGTTATTATTATTACACACACACAACTTTCTGCTTTTTCACTCCATATTTTAAAATGTTATGAACCAGTAACATAATGTTGAAGGGATACAACTGCTCATTTATACTTATACAGGGTACTTATCACAATCTCCCTAAAAATACTTTAGCTTTCATATTTATTCAAGACATCTTCAGGTCATGAGACCCACTAATCCCCCACCCAAGAAAGGGTGACCTGACATTCCCAGAAGGTCAGTAATATGAGACCACTAATCCCCCACCCTACCTCCACCTGACATTGCATCAGGTCAGGCAGGTCTTCCTCCAAAATAATTTAGCTTTTGTCTTTATTCAAAACATCTTCAGGTCATGAGACCCAGTAATCCCCAAGAAAGGGTAGCCTGACATTCTATCCCTGTAAATTCAGTTGCCTCTGAAGATGTCTTGAATAAAGATGAAAGCTAAGGTGCTCCAGTGTATACTTTGTTGACTGAGAGCTCGATTTAGCGGAAATTTCAATTTAATGGACGGGTGGCTCGAATTAGTTTGTTAAATCAAGAAAATACTGTACTTATCATCTGTGCTTGTTTGTTTGTTTTTTTCTTATAGAGGACAGAAACTACCATTTAGACTGGTGACTGTAAAGTGATATTTTCTGTGATTTTGTGAGCAGTGTCGGCCGTTATCATTGTTTATACGTTATCATTATTCACTTTGTGAACATATATATATATATATATATATATATATATATATATATATATATATATATATATATATATATATATATATATATATATATATATATATATATATATATATATATATATATATATATATATATATATATATATATATATATATATATATATATATATATATATATATATATATATATATATATATATATATATACAGTATATATATATATATGTTGTACCCCACTTAACGCGGTCAATTGAACCCAGAGGGTCCCGCGTTAAGTGAAATCCGCGTTAAGTGAACAACAGAACATATGGGATTAATTCCAATAGAAACCGGCCCGACCCCCAAACTCCACTTTTTGAAGGCACATACCTATGTTGTAGTAAAAATAACATCTTAATTTTATGATGGTACATGCACACAATTAATACTTAAGAGAAATAGAGAAATACAGTCGCCAAGTTAATGTCCATTCAAATAATGGACTCAACTACCTCCCCCTCTCACACTACACTGCCAGCTCTTCCCTCTCAGAGAAATTTTTGGGGGAAAACCACTAAATTTTAATAAATAATACCTCAAACTAAAGTTAGGATAATACAATTGACATTGCTGGATTCCTTGTAAGACCAGGAATATTTTGAATATAAATGTCATATATTTTGCACAAAAGATAACATAGTTACCTAGAGAAAATTTTTTATCTAAAATTTGTATGTTTAATGCAAAATATATGATGTTTATATTCAAAATGATCACCAAATTATAAGAATTCCAGCAATGTAAATTATATTCTGACCGGGTAATTTGTATGAATTTTATGAGCTAAAACAAATATCTTCAGTTAATAAAAAAAAAAATAATCTTCACAACACTATCTGTCAATCAAAGTACCCCACCTTGCCTCCCCCCCTCTTCCAACCGCGCGGTCAGTCCCAACCCTCCCCCCCACCCCCCACCAATCCTCCCTTCCAGGGTTTTTAACATTTAGTATTAAATAATACCTCAGATTAAAGTTAGGATAATATAATTGACATTGCTGGATTCCTTGTAAGACCAGGAATATTTTGAATATAAATGTCAAATATTTTGCACAAAAGATAACATAGTTAATTTGAGAAAAATTTTTATCTAAAATTTGTATGTCTAATGCAAAAATATGATGTTTATTTTCAAAATGATCATCAAATTATAAGAATTCCAGCAATGTAAATTATATTCAGACCGGGTAATTTGTATGAATTTTATGAGCTAAAACAAATATCTTCAGTTAATAAAAAAAAATAATAATTCTTCATGGGGTAACAGATGGTCGGTCGGTCCCTCCCTCCCCCCCACCCCCCACCAACCGTCCCAAGGAGATGTGTGGGATAACCACTAAATTTTAATAAATAATACCTCAAACTAAAGTTAGGATAATATAATTGACATTGCTGGATTCCTTGTAAGACCAGGAATATTTTGAATATAAATGTCATATATTTTGCACAAAAGATAACATAGTTACTCTGAGAAAATTTTTTATCTAAAATTTGTATGTCTAATGCAAAAATATGATGTTTATATTCAAAATGATCACCAAATTATAAGAATTCCAGCAATGTAAATTATATTCTGGCCGGGTAATTTGTATGAATTTTATGAGCTAAAACAGGCAGTCAGGCAGGGTGGCGGGTGGGGCAAATCTAAAAATAGCGTCTCGGCCGGACACTCACCGCGTATATGTGGAAAAAATCCGTGTTAAGTGAAAGTTCAGCTCTGGCGAGGCACCGCGTATATGATAAAACGCGTTAAGTGAAACCGTAATAGTGTGTAATATATATATATATATATATATATATATATATATATATATATATATATATATATATATATATATATATATATATATATATATATATATATATATATATATATATATATATATATATATATATATATATATATATATATATATATATATATATATATATATATATATATATATATATATATATATATATATATATATATATATATATATATATATATATATATATATATATATATATATATATATATATATATATATATATATATATATATATATATATATATATATATATATATATATATATATATATATATATATATATATATATATATATATATATATATATATATATATATATATATATATATATATATATATATATATATACAGTAGTAGATCCAATGAACCCATGACCGTGGAAAGTGAAAACCTGAAAACCGCGTAAAGTGAACAACAGAACATATGGGATTAATTCCAATAGAGACTGGCCCGACCCCCAAACTCCACTTTTTCCGACACAATACCTATGTTGTAGTATAAATAACATCTTAATTTTATGATGGTATGCTCACACAATTAATATTTAAGAGAAATACAGTCGCCAGGTTAATGTCCATTCAAATAATGGACTCAAATCCCCCCCCCCCCTCTTCCCAGCTCACTAGCTCCTACCTCTCTGAGAAATGTTTGGGTGAAAACACTAGATTTTAACGTTTAGTAATAAATAATACCTCAGACTAAAGTTAGGATAATATAATTGACATTTCTGGATTCCTTGCAGGTCAGGGAATATTTTGAATGTAAACTTCATATATTTTGCACAAAAGATAAAATATTTGCTTTGTGTAAACCAAATTATTACATTAGATCTAAAATTTGTATGTCTAATGCAAAATCCATGATGTTTATATTCAAAATGATCATCATATTGTAAGAATTCCAGCAATGTAAATTATATTCTGGCCGGGTAATTTGTATGAATTTTATGAGCTAAAACAAATATCTTCAGTAAATAAACAAAGAAATATTCTTCAAGGACACTCCCTGTCAATCAAAGTACTCCACCTTGCCTCCCCCCCCCTCCTCACACTCATGCCAGCTGGTCAGTCGGTTCCAACCCTCCCCCCCCATCCCCCACCTTCCCTCCCTACCAGAGAAATGTTTGGGTGAAAACACTAGATTTTAACGTTTAGTAATAAATAATACCTCAGACTAAAGTTAGGATAATATAATTGACATTTCTGGATTCCTTGCAGGTCAGGGAATATTTTGAATGTAAACTTCATATATTTTGCACAAAAGATAAAATATTTGCTTTGTGTAAACCAAATTATTACATTAGATCTAAAATTTGTATGTCTAATGCAAAATCCATGATGTTTATATTCAAAATGATCATCATATTGTAAGAATTCCAGCAATGTAAATTATATTCTGGCCGGGTAATTTGTATGAATTTTATGAGCTAAATAAAAAAAAATATTATACTTCACGGCGTATATGAGTAGATGCACCACGGAAAGTGAAAGTCCGGTTCTGGCAAGGTACCGCGTAAATGAGTGTAAATGAGAATCTTTTCTCTCGGAAAGAGGTGAGGTAATACTGTATGTATATGTATGTATGTATGTATGTATATATATATATATATATATATATATATATATATATATATATATATATATATATATTAGCCCAATAAAGCACGCGGACTTCTACATACAATCAACACCTCAACCCGCCAGGATTCGAACCCACGGCCCACAAGCCTATGACTGTGACCGAGGAACGCTAACCGCTGGACAACCAGGATACTAAAAGCAGTCCTAGACTTTGTTATATTTCACACAAAGCCTGTTCAACGAGCTTATGGCGCCGTGAACCTCTAATGGGGACCACCCGTATCACTTAGGTGGTCAGAGTAATGTTTTACCAAATCCGGCTTCGAAACACGAGGATCCATATATATTTCATTAGCCCAATAAAGCACGCGGACTTCTACATACAATCAACACCTCAACCCGCCAGGATTCGAACCCACGGCCCACAAGCCTATGACTGTGACCGGGGAACGCTAACCGCTGGACCACCAGGATACTAAAAGCAGTCCTAGACTTTGTTATATTTCACACAAAGCCTGTTCAACGAGCTTTAGTTAGTGATATTATATAATATAAAAACTGTAAGCCTAAAACCCTGGCTGGGCAGATGAGGGAGAGGGAGGGAGGTTATATGTTTGACAGTTGGCGCCGAAGGTCTAATGTGTGTTTATTTATCAGTCCTTAAGAGTGACTAAGCTTTTTTTCTTTATAATTTGCCACTGAAAAAACCTGCGAGAATATAATTTACATTGCTGGGATTCTTGTAAGATAGTGATTAATTTGAATATAAACAAGCTATAATTTGCACTAGACAAAAATTTTAGTACCCTAATCATTTAGTATGGTGTGTGCATGTAAATGAATAAAAATAAATGAAGAAATTTATGCAAATTTACCCAAAAATACAGTTGAAAAATTTTTACATTACTAAAATGTACTAATGTACAAAAGTTTTTATCTCTTGTGCAAAATATATGACGTTTATATTCAAATTATTCACTGTCTTGCAAGGATTCCAGCAATGTAAATTATATTCTCCTAACTTTAGTCTGTGATATTATATAAGATAAAAACTGTAAGCCTAAAACCACCAAACACCTGGAGGAGGGAGGGAGGGAGGGAGGAAGGGGAGGTGACAGTGACATGTTTGAAAGTTGGTGCCAAAGGTCTAGTGAAGTATTTATTTGTTTATTTATGTCCTTTAGATTGAGTTTTTGTTTTTTTGCTTATAAAATGTCATAGAAGTGACCGGGGAAAATATAATTTACATTGCTGGAATTCTTACAAGATAGTGATTAATTTGAATATAAACGTCATATATTTTGCACAAGATAAAAATTTTAGTACAAAGTACATTTTAATAATGTACAATTTTTTCAACTGTATTTTTGGGTAGATTTACATAAATTTCTGGGTGTCTCTTTTTTTTTCTCAGCACCACGAGAACTCTCACTTTTACGCTTGCCAGCCATTTTAATGGGTATTACAAACGAAAATTTTGTCAGTAAACAGCGCGATCACCAACGTTGGGACTCGAAAATACGTAATTTGAATTTTTTTTGTGTGTGTGACTGCGGCGGTCGTATGTCCGGGTGGTCGTAAGTCGAACAGGTCGTAAGTCGAGGAGTACCTGTAATACTATACAGTGGTCCCTCGGTTAACGAGCACAATTCGTTCTAGAAGGTTGCTCGTTCACCAAAAAATTCGTTAACCGAAACCATTGTTTCAATGGGTTTTTGGGTAACTGGTTCCAGCTCACCGAAAATTGCTTTAAGTCAACAAAAAAGGTAGTAAAGTACACTTACTTTGAGGTGTGTATGTAGAAGGCTCCTGGATGATGATGATGATGATGATGATGATGATGATGATGATGATGATTAGAATGGGGGTGGAGGAGAAGGGAGAAGAGAAGGCATTGGGGTGGAAGAGAAGTCACCCCATGGTGCTATTTCACCCATAAAATATTAATTCACTTGGTGTAATTAAAGATTATTTTCTTTAAATCAACACCGCACTGCATTATATATTGTCAATATGTAAAATAAATTTCAAAATGACCAATAATTTGCTTGGAAACACAGAAAAAAAGCCTTTATGTTGAAGAGAGTCTGAAGCAAGATGTTACCTCCACTGAAAAGACACAGAGACTGACGCTGCTTGGCACGCAAAAACTAGCTTCCTATACTTCAATTATGTTCAATAATTGTTAAAATGACTAAAAAATTGAATACAAAACTTTTAAAATTATTGAATAGTACAAACTTCTTGATATTTACTAAAATAGTAAGGAATTTATGCCCTAGAACCGATTACTGTATTGGCGGACTAATAATACAGCTGGTGGGCCGCCAAATGCAAGCGAAAACAAGTTGAGGTCAGCTCGTAAGAAATTCATTAATCGAGGGATTGCTCGTTAACCGAAGTTAAGAATCTTATGGAAGGTAATTCGTTCACCAAAATCTGGTTAAGCGAGGCGCTCGTTAACCGAAGGATCACTGTATTGAATTTGTGTAAGTACTGTGTAGCCAAAAAATTTTCTTGAAAATAATTTATAAGTGATGCACCTATGAAAGCACAAGGTATGCTTGGCAACACTTTGCCTCCACCAAGTCTGCGGGACCCTGATGGGACCTTTAAATTGAACAATTAAACGTTTGTTTGTTTTAAAACTATTTTTTCCACATATTCTGGGGTCATTTGGGTGCAATTGGGCTAAAAAGGGAAAATTTTATTTTTGCTAACCAGGAGACATAACATGTATATTCACGTGACCATTGATGGGTTGAACATGAAAACAGGTTCCAAAGACCTTTACTTCCCAACCATGAAGTTAAGGATCCATTTAAAGCAAGGTGAACTGGGATATCCTGGGATAAAACAAGTGACTCTTGGAACAAAGGCCAAATCTGTATCCAAGTGGCTAACTCATCCTTAACCCGAATCACCTTCTCGAAAAAGACTTACTGTATCTGGAATAAAGTGTGCTATAATCACTGAAATACACCAAAATTCGCAGATACTATTCTTATCAACTCTATGAAAATACTAGAAAGAACCTAAATCATTGTTAACCCAAAGGGTCATGGCTGGCTGGTACTGTAGTTTGGTTCTGCTTCCTCCTTTCTGATAGAAACTTACAAGTGAAGAACAACTGGTGCATACAATACATTATTCAATCTCTGTTTCCTTAGCTCCAGCCTTAAATGTCAACTTATGCATCTGGAACCCCTTTTAAAATCCCAGGTTACTGTGGAGGAGTTGGGCTTATCTTTGTTAGGGTTCCCTGGGTTCCATAGCCTGAAAGCTTAGCAGGCATATTCTCAAGTCATTCCTTAGGGGCATTAGGTTAAGAAATCCACCTTTAATATACCCTAATGAAAAGATGACAGATACCAAAAACATGTCATATTCAAAGAGCAGCCTCCAAAATATTAACTTTGCAACCTCAAGCACTTACTGTATATCACTTATGTATATACCTTAATTGCATCAACATCCTGGTAGTAAGTGTACCATATTATCTGCCATAAATTTCATGAAAGAGAACTTCAGGTACAAAGAAAAGATACAATACTGTATAAGCTAATCCTATGATGTGAAAATTCCATATTACTGTTAATAAGCATACAGCTGTATTGTATTTGTTACATACAGTAATGCTATTACCGTAATAGATTCTCGTATTTAGCTCTCAAATTTTCATTTTTAGAGTAGAAAAAGATTTAGCATAACATGAAGCATTTGCTATGGAATACCATTACAGTATACTATACTCAAGAAACTTAATAATCCTTGAGAAGCATTATAATTTTCTGCAACTCAAAACCATCAGTATTTAGAGAAATTGTACTTTATCTTTCATCAATTTTTTATTAATCTGTCACCATAGTAACAGTGCTCACTGACCACAGTCATAAAAATTTTACTGATTTTGCTTTAAGTAATGTTAAGCTAATTGCCCAGGAAATAAATATTAAAAATATACCATGCAGAAATTATCATTGCAGGGTATAAACCTCAAAGAATTTTAATCAAACTTACAATTGTCATGTATCCCACATCATACCCAAACATTTACCTACAATTATATCAAGTTAAATACAGTACAGTATACAGTATACCTGTAGTCTAGAGCAAGGACTCATTAAGAGCATAAAAATTAAACTATGATGGATCCATCACCATAACTTTCTCAACTGCTTGTTGTCACTTTGCATGCTACATTACTATATACTGTACCATGCATAATGCATATGTGCCTGAAATGTGTTTTGTTGTGAGAGAACAGTGTAAACATATTCCTGCACTATAAATCTATTTTTTTAGTAGAAAATGTCAATTTATAAATCTATAGGTGAAAATTTTTCTTACAAAAATATATATTAAACAACTTTTGCCATCTGTTAACAGAAATAATGAAAATACATATCAAAATTAGGCAAGATTTAGTTTTCTATGAACAACAATTCATTGTTTTGCTAATTACAGTACAGTACACTGTATTGTATCTTATTTAACTGACAACTAAAATCTTGCTAATTTTATTTTTTTATAATAAAGCAAAACCCTATAAAGGATATACAATATACTGTCATTCCATGTGGATGTTTTTTAGATTTCACGAATTAATAAGATAACTTATTTATTATAAAAAATACACTGAAATTTTTCAAAAAATATATAAACAAAACAATACAACACACACATGCACACATATACAGTACTTATACACTAGTATACAGTATATACTGTATTATTGAAGTTTTGTTCTTTTAGAAACTCATAGTAAGACAAATAATTTTAAATATTGTGTATATAAATAGTCATTTTCTTGGAATATATTAAATATAACATGTACTACAAATGAGTGAATACTGTTTCCCTACAGTAAGTGACAGTGAGATCCAGAACAACTGGTGCTGGGACACACCACTCAGCCCAGGCTGCAGACTCTCCAGGTTTGAGATGAATATTCCTGGTAATGTACAGGTAACTGAAGCAGAAAGAAGGTGCCTAACTGGTTGAATCAAGCACAAAAATAAGATCCTAAAATAGCATTAAAATTATGCTAAGAATCTACTTAACTACATATGTTCATTTAATGATAGTGAAAAAATTAACGTACAAAATCTTTCTAAGGACACGAGGTTAATTCAATTTTCACCTAATTGGTGCTAAGAAAACAAAATGAACTGTAAAGTCACAATATAACTTTGATCCGATTTTTTATTTTGTTTTTGGACTTTAGCTGAAATCAACTACTTAGGAGTAATGTTACATCCTTATTTATGAGGAATATTCATTGTATGATCCTTTGAGAATCTGGAGCCAAGCATGCAACACACTATCAATGAATTACAATCTAAAAAAATTATTCTGTTTACTGTTGTTAATGCTCAAATTTTTCCTACCATATTTAAGGATGATTCTTTGTGTTAAATTTGAACATTATATAAACCATATATCATAAAATATTATAACTGTGCTGCAATTAATTTTTCTTAACAAAATATGGATTCATAGTAAAGGGTACAAGGAAAATTCATCACATTTTTTTTTGCAAAATTGAAAGGGTGTTATTGCATGTCAGTACAGTACAGTATATAATGTGAAGCTTAATGGAAAAATTTCATTACTGCCCAAGACACCCATAATACAGAGCATAAGACTGAATGCAATCTTCATATTAAGTGACAAACATGATGACTTAGCTCACCACTCAATAATCACATTACTACACAAGATGTAGCAGCAATGTGAGCCCGGCACTTGTTATTGCATATGATCACCGACAAGTGAAAGTACAGTGTGAACTCAATATACTGAATTATCCTTATATCACTACTTCACTTATCAGTAAATCATTTTAGATATACAGCCATAAGTTGTGAGAATGAAAACAAAAGCAGTTACAGTATTTAGTGAAGTTCTTTAGTAACAGAAATAATGAGAAAAAAACATGCAAAGACAGTTTTTAGAAAGGAAACCCCGAGATATACCCTAAATTCTGTACAGGAAGCAAAGCAGAGAAAACAGCTTGGAAATTGTAAAGCCAGAATAATAAAAATAAATCTCTTAATGTGAATATTAACAAGAACACATTTACAGGGTTAACAACAATGAACACATGATGGGGATGAGTGATCAATCTAACATGCTGAACTGCACACACCATTTTCAGCCATTATGCTATCAAGTGTCTACATTTTGTAGTTAAAGGATTCATAATTTTACTAACAGTATCAGTTTCAACTTATACTGTTGAGAGATTTCAGTAAGTTTGACTTTGGAAGGGGCGGTTACAAGTAATGACTAAAAGAGATCATAAATAAATTACCGTAGAAGGCAAAGGCAACGAGAACTTTAATGGTCTAACATAACTCACACATATTACAGTATTCAAGTTTTGAATTTATAAATCAAACACACGTCATGTGTGACCTCAACTAGTTCTGTACAATATTACTTGAGCATTATACTAACAGTGAATGTTGTGACATTGATCTTAACTCAAGTCTTAATTGCAAATAATGCTCTAAAATCACTGAATAGTATGTGACAAGAGTGGGAATCAGTGACTCTAAAGAAAATAACTACAAGACAACAATTGTAATTAAATATATGGAAGCCCAGATTGTATGTTTCATCATCAACTCTCATAAATGTACATCACCATACATGTTGGATGAAAGTGCAAGGTGAACTGTACTTAAAAATATGAAAATTCATGTACAATTATCACTTAATGTATGAATTTACTCAATGAATAAAATCTGCCTGATTGTGGGTAAATATCCCACATTCAAAATGTGGAAATACAAATTCTGAGATACTGTACAGTATGTTTATGGAAGTTTCATAAATAGCATTTTTGTTATAGCAAGAATTTATAATTTCACGTAGCTGTTGGCCAAAAAGTATTCAATAATGATGATAATTTCAAAATCTTCATAATTTCAATACCTAATAGATAAATAGCCTTAAAACCAATTTATACTATATACTATGGCATACATATAATACAAAGCACAGAGAAAATGAAAGAAACACAAGTAGGCATCTTCAAAGTGTGTTGATTTGTTCCAAGCACTCATGATCCACAAGTGAAAATATCTTACTTCTGAGAAATGTTGAAAGCTAATTTAATTTATATACAGTATACCCTGTATATATATTTTTTTACATTACAAGATCCATAGAACATCTAAAAACAATTAAATTCTAACTTGCAATTTCCTTAGCAGAAAAACAAGTTTTAACCTCAGGGGAAAATTCTGTTGGGTGTTATTCAATTATGATGCTCATTTTAAAAAGCTACATAATAAACTATTCTTTGTGGAAGTTGCTCCACATATCACAGAGGGATATGGCACAGTTGCTACTACCTCAAGCATTAGAATATCTTAACCGATGTTTACTCTTACTGACCAGAAGCTAAAAAAGTGTTCAATATTATTATGATAGTGTACATGCACAATAAAAGTAAGGTGTTTTAGTAGAGTATGTACTTCTGCCTTTTATAACAAGTAACTACAAGTGCTGCATATTCTTATTACCAGTAAATACTGGTAATATTCACTTAAAGGCATAGCATTAGAAAAATATACAGTCAACCCTCGCTTTTCGCGGTCCCACATTCCGCGTTTCCACGTTTACTCGGTACCCTGCCGAAACAGGAATGCTCACATTCCACGGTGCGTGTACCCTTTTACGCGGAGAGCAGCTGGCGAGCCGCGCCATTTTTGGATCCAAACCACCCGCCATCTCTCCCGCCATCCGCCATGTTGTGTAAGCGGTGCAAGCAGGGTGCGCACAAGGTCGCCCAGTCATCAAAACATTACCGAGTTCTTCACCCGCCACCCACCACAGCCGGCCCAAGTCAGTGATAGTGATAATTATAGTGAGGATATGGACTTATATGGACTTTGAGGGGTTTGATAAAGAGGCCCTGCAAGCCTCTGTGGTGGATATTGATACAACTGATACAGGTGAGGGCCAATAATCTGCCCTCTGCCTCGGAACCAACCCCCCATCCCCGTGTGCCCAGCCATCTTTTCTACTAATGTAAGTGTTAAAAAACCTAATATTATTGATATTTCTCTTAATTATTAATTGTGTGTGCATACCATCATAAAATTAAGAAGTTATTTTTACTACAACGTAGGTATTGTGTCTGAAAAAGTGGAGTTTGGGGGTCGGCCCGGTCTCTATTTCAATTAATCCCATATGTTATGTTGTTCACTTTACGCATTTCTCACTTTCCGCGGTACCCTGTGGGTTGAATTAACCGCGTAAAGTGAGGGTTCACTGTAATATGTCCAAAATTTTCTAAAAATTATGATACCTTTCTCACCAACTTTAACTTCACACTGCCCAGTCACTCTTCTTGATAGAGAGCTATTTCAAACCCAAAGAACTACAATAGTGATTTAAAGCACTTAATTGCAATTATATGCTTATACATTTGGATATAAATTTATTCAATAATTTCTTACTCCATTGTTGATTAAAATATATGAATCATTGAAATGTTTTCTATAAATGTAAAACTAACTGGCAATCTGTGTATACCTGTTCAGCCAAATTAAAAATGTAGTCACAACTAAACTTTACTTATCAAATGATCCACTTGTGAGACACTATGCTTGAATCTGTAAACAAACCACCAAAGAAAAAGACATGATCACCTGGAATGTGCATTTTATAATCTTGGGTTCAAGATAATGGTTTCAGTGAGTAAGATGGGAGATCGATTCTAGATGAATTCACTTAGGAAAACTGAGGTGAGGAAGGAATATCATGTTAGTAATAGTGCAATAATTAAAAGTTGAAGACAGGTACTATAAATAATGAGTTGAATGACTGCATCATGGTTCAGGGGACAGAAGCTGTGGAAGTTGTTTATTTAGCACCAGAAGAGGAGCTTGAACATAGGTAGCAGGCAGTGGAAGGACACTCTATTGCAGAAAGCACTGAATTCAGGAACGAGCAGTGAAAAGTGACAGAAATTGCACATGCTAATGAAAATAAATGCAAGAAACAGAATATGATGTACTATTGCTGGAAGTAACAGGAACAGAGACTGGAAAAAAGTATACAAGATGTGATAGGATAGCCTTGAGGCTCTTCTGTCATGGGCTTCCCCCATGAAATGGAGCCTCACAGGGGAGTGTGAGGTTGCCAATATGAAAAAGTACTGGCAGAATTAGAATACAGAAATAATTATTTAGTATTACTGAGAGAGCACATGAACTGGTACAATATTTATGACAATCTGAACTAAACAGTGCAACCAAAGGAGATGATTTTTGTTTTCATTCTTGCAAGCCATTACCAGAGTAGATGAAGTCAGCTATAGACACAAACTCACCCTCTACTCAATGTCACTCATTCTCTAATTGTTGTACCATTTGTATTATCATGGTGATTCCCTGCTACAGAAAAGACCTTCAGATATCCATTTAGTTAATTTTAGTCAATACACACAACCTAGCATCACCTAAAATCTAAAAATGTGAATGCAAATGAAGGCAAGATGCTTGAATTTATAAGAAGAAACCCAAATGGTCAAATAAGAGGATGTACAGTACAGTAGTAAGATTTCTAATTGCAAGAGACATGTGAACAGGAGGTTTAGGCAAAGGGAGATGAAATAGAGGTGCATGAGTGGTGGCGATTCATCTAGGTGGTGGAAATATGCACGAGTCGTGTTGATTTATGCGAGTGATTCATGGTGGTGAGTCATGTGGGCAATGGAGAAGTGTGTGGTGGTGATTCAATTGGGTAGTGGATAAGTGTATCGTGGTGATTCAAATGGGTGATGGAGAAGAGTGTAGTGGTGAAGATATGTGTGATGTTATAACAAGTGGTGGTGATTCATCTAGGTGATGTGCATGAGTGGTGTTGATTCATGTGAGTGATGGAGATACATGCAAGTGGTGGTGATTCAAGTGGGTGGCGAAGTGTGTGGTGTTATAACAAGTAGTAGTGATACAGGAAGGATGTGGATAATCATGTGAGCGGTGGTGGTGGTGATGCGAGTCAGTGTAGGAGTTGTAATTACTGTACTGTAATGGTGGCGGTGCATGACTGGTTGTAGAGATGTATGAGTAGCACTGAAAGTTTGCAAAGTTGTGGCGATGTACTTAATAACAATATTAATAATAATAATAATAATAATCATAATAATAATAATAATAATAATAATTATAATAATAATAATAAAGAGTAACAGATGCAAGAAGTAACAGTACTACAATAATGATAAAAGTTGTAATAAATAATAAATCTTAAGTGAAGTTGTTGAGGGAGGGATGAGATAATTGGTAGAAGAATGTCTAACAGGAATGATGAACACCAAATGTTAGCAAACTACATTACAACAATGTGAAGCACCAAACTTTCATAGTACGTACTGTACAGTATAAGTTATGCAAACCATCAGATGTGAGCAAAACTGGAACAATGTGAAGCACCAAAGTTCCTTGACACCAAGGATGCAAGGCTTCATAGGTGACAAATATAGTTTCAAACAAAGTGAAGCACCAAGTCTGCATGCGAGATGATGATACAGAGCATCTATGATAAATATTCATGGAATGATGTATAGCATCAATAATGAATAACAGGAGAGCAATTAGAAGAATACAGTAATAAGAAGCACCACTAGTGAACTGACGAGAAAGGAATATACTATAAAGCCAGAACATTAATAACAACTGCAGCATCCATGGACAAGAGAAGAGAGGGATACTTACATACCCAAACTCAACCACTCATAACTACTGTACTGTACTGTAATGGGGAGATTAACATTCATAGATGTGAACCAAGAGCTGCACTATCAATGTTTTGTGAGCATGAAATTCACAGTGGATAACTTATATCACATCACAAAGATGGTGTCATGATATAGTATCATATCCACCAATACAAATAATTATACTATATAGTACCTTCAGTACATAGCACATTTCTCTGCATGCCATTCGCAGTATTACAGCCCTGAAGGAAGGTATGGCACGAGCTTCTATAATTAATGGTTAATGCTGGAGTGTGAAAATAAGTTGAGAAACAATACATAAATAACAATACATAAATACCATCAAATTCAGATGGTAACCAGAGAGGGGGGAAAATAAGTTTGATACAGAGGTGACAGAGGGAATTCTAAAGAAAATACATGAATCCTGGGATGAAGCGAGAGTCATTAGGGATAACGTGAGATAGGTATACAGTACTGTACAAAGTTTGGCACAAAATTTCCCCGTGGATATTTCTTTTATGGTTTACTAAACATCTTAATAATTGACTAAAAATCCAATTATCTCAGAAAATGCCATTTATATATTACTGTTACAGTACTGTACTCCTCTTATACTTTTGTGCAGTGGATGAAGGCGTGAGGTAGATGAAGATGAACACAAACCTCAAATTATTACCTGTACCACCACCCTTTCTTTGAGGTTTCTGTGCCTCTTGATCCACCAAACAATAAAATGAACAGAGAGTAAGTTGCCAGAAGTGTTAAATACAGATTAATAAAAACTGCTTGAGGAGTGAGGATAAGAAACAAATGGCAGGCAATTTTCAAGCCTTAATGGAATTTTTGTAAATTATAAAGATATACAGTATTTTATTAAATTGTAAAAAGCATCCAGTAATGTGAAGGGAACAATCATAACAATGCACTAGGGCTCCTAATGACCTGTAAGACTTGCTTGTAGACTGGAAGGAAGTTTGGTATTGAATAAACTGTGAATGTGGCTGTGAGATTCTTAACATCAAGATATAGAAAAGGAGAAACATTGGCATTGAAGATTCAAGTGATAAGTGGGTAACGCTTGTAATAAACAAAGGATTCTAGTGGTAAGTGGGTGATGCTTGTAATAAACAAAGGATTCTAGTGGTAAGTGAGTGATGCTTGTAATAAACAAAGGATTCTAGTGGTAATAAGAAAGTTTTCAGATGCGGAAATTCTTGTGATGAAGAAGCTGTATTTTGTTGGTGAGAAAATTTACCTACAAAAATATTCTACTGATGCAGAAATTCTGCCACTCAGGAAATTCTAGTGAAAAGAATATTGCAGTCATCAGTAAACTCTACAAATGAAACCATTTTACCAATGAAGATACTGTACTGGTGAAAATTCTTCTGAAGAGAAACATCTACTGATGAATAAATTCTACTTATGTCAAGAAAAAGATACAGTGTTAGAAGTGAAGAAATTATTCTACTGTTTACATTATTAATGAAGAAAAGTGCAGTATGAAGATACACTATGAACTGATGAAAATTACCTGTGTACTTTATACAGAAATACCATTCTAATTAATGGCCTCCAACAGGTGTGAGCATGATACAGCAATAATGGAAGCATATCAATATGAAAATACAGTAATGAAAAAATATATATCATATATACAACAAGTGAGTGTACAGTACAGTACAGTACAGTACAGTACAGTACAGTACAGTATATATATATATATATATATATATATATATATATATATATATATATATATATATATATATATATATATATATATATATATATATATATATATATATATATATATATATACACACAGTACAGTACAGTACAGTACAGTATAGTGAAATAGGCAATATATATACTGTATAGTAAGGCAATAGGGTAGATCGGGGAAGGTAGGCGAGGAGTGGTGTGTTAATAAGTCCCACCACCGTGCCGGGCGTGCTGGCCGGCGTGCCCCCACTGAGCAAGGCTGCAGCCGCCTCTACATTACCGTTACGAATGCTCATTATGGGCCACCTCGAGGTGCTTCTTCAGATCAGTTCTTATATCAAACCATTGAGGGCAATAGAAACAGGGGACCTGGTCGGAGACACTATGGACAAAGTTTACGTGGTACTTTAGTGCAGCTATGGTGGAGTAGCGCTTGCCGCAGTGGGGGCAGTCGCGTGGGCCAGCGTAGCGCGGCCGGCCAACTTTCACCGTCAGCTGGGTACCTGCAACAAGACCACCGCCCTTAGTCCACTACACTCCCACACACCACCCAAATCATTGCAGCCTACCTTTGTGTTGGTGCTGCATCCTCCTCTCCCGTAGCTCCTCTTTCATTAACAAGCATCCAACATTATTAACTAAGGAGGAATCCCATATGCAAAATTTCACTATAATACTGTAGGTCACAATTATACATACTACCATTCACCCCAAGCCTCACCAAACAAACAAAATTACAAAATCATATTTACCCATAACATCCATGGTATGCTAAGTACTGTACAACCTCTTCATTATTTCAGTATATATATATATATATATATATATATATATATATATATATATATATATATATATATATATATATATATATATATATATATATATATATATATATATATATATATATATATATATATATATATATGCAAATAGCATATTTTGAAGAAAAAGTAACAATAGATCATCTCTCAGTATTCAATTCACAGTGAAAATACTGGTACTGTAACTGATATCTTCACTTTAACACAGTTTACATGGTTTACATAAAATACTGTACAGCATAAATTTGTAAATTTCTTCTTTTGGTTGAAGCACATTAAAACAGGGGTAACAGTTTCCTATAGGTAATGACACAGTTCTTATGAGATGCCAAATTTTTTTAATAACTTGTCACAGAACTTGGACAGTGCCTGAGTGCTGACAAGATGTAATGTACAAGTATTAAGTTGAAACTTTTGATTGGTATGTTGTTGTTTATTTATCTCACAACTATTAAAAATATTTATTAGATGTCCTTTGTAAGTAAATACTGTAGCCTCAAACCAGAAAATATAAATAACTAACTCAGAAATATTAGATGAAAAGAAAATAAATGGTAAATAAACATCAGCTTACAGGGAATGCCTCTGGAACCACAGTACAGTAAACTAAAAAAACACAAGTCCAGTACACAGAACTGCCAAGTTATCACCACACAATACAAATTTTGAAAACATCATTACAGTATTACTGAATCTACCAAAAGCCCTTTCCTTTAATGAAAACCAAATTCTTTGAAAATGTAGAGCACAGCCATTCCCAATTTACAAGGGGTTATAATCCTGAAAACCTTTTGTAAATCAGATCACAGTTCCCTAAGATATGCTTCGATGAAAAAATTACTTCCCCCAAACATCTCACAATGCCACAAAACAATTTTTTGGGTATACACAATGATTATGAGCCAATAAAGTAATAAACATAAGTGAAATACAGTACAGTACTATAATAATTTTATACACTATACTTACGAGAAACAGGAAGAGATGTGAAACAGAGTGAACAGTACAATATAAAACACTAGACCTACATTTAAAATAAATACATTACTTCAGTAATACATTGATTTTCATTTCATGATTGGCAATGTATTCTCTATGAAAAAATCCCACCATTGATCTCTGAGGAGTTATTGAATCATCCTAAATACCCGCTGCTTTGTTTAGATGGCAGGAATGCTGCCGTCAGTCAGCTAATGCTACACTCATGCTCTTCCATGTGTTGCCGGAAATTTTCACACCTCAAAAAATTTTTTAACTTCTAGATTTCACACTTCTCTTGTAACTCTACACCTTTATTGTACAAAATTAGCTTATGAAATTTAAGATTAAAGATTAATTTTCCTTTATTTAATTATTCAAATACCTGGTACAGCATTACAAGAGAGTAAAAGATGATAAACTGGCCAATCAGGCAACTGCCTGAGTATGTGTGCATATAAAAATGAGTCTACTTGTCCCCAGTGAATTTGAGGATTACCCTAAATTATAAGGTGATTGTAGGAGAATGATGACACAGTGCAAGTTCATTTGTAGACCTAATAACATTGTGAGTATTAGAGGATAATGAGTATGCTTATGAGATAAATAAGCATATAGGTAGAAAAAATACATCATTTTAACACATTTTCATTATTATGAAACAGGTGAAAATTTGGCACTTCAAATGCTTCATTTGTAAATAAAATCTTGGGACAAAATTATTTTTTTTGTAAATTTGGATATTTGTAAAGCAAAACTTGTAAACCAGGGAATGCCTGCATTGTACTCTCATCAGGTCCTCATAAGATAGGGCTAAAAACTAATATCAGCTAATAAACTGAATGCAGGAGGTCTCCAAGCTACGAACATTCGACTTACGAACACCCGCCGATGTTAACAAGGCCCCATTAGGTCAATTATTTAAAGAATCCAACATAGGTACAACTAGTTCATAGTATTAACCTATGAGAACTAGTTTGCATGGTGGCGAGGCGGATCAGCGGGTGGGGAGTAACGCGTCACCCAGCCACGTCCCTTGAGGGAGCGTCATTACGCCTTACCCTTACCTCGGTAACGTGTGTGATCAACTGAAAACTGTTGCTTTTTTCTTATTAACTCTATTTTTCTGCCCTCATCATGGCTCCCAAATGCAAACCTGATGCAAGTGATAGTAGTGCATCCAAGAAAAGGAAAACAATTACAATGGAAGTGAAAGTCGATGCAATTAAACCTTCTGAAAAAGGCAAAACATCCCCAGTCATTGGTAAAGCGTTGGGCTTCAGTCAGTCAACAATTGGAACAATTTTGAAAGACAAGCACAAAATACTTGAACATGTAAAAGGATCTACACCAATGCAGTTAACTGTGATAACAAAACAAAAACATGGATTGTTAAGTGAAATGGAAAGATTGTTAGTGATATGGGTGGAAGATCAGCCAGCCCAAGGTTTTAATGCACAGGTAAGTATTAAACTTTAATTACTTTTCTTTACTGTATTTTGTC
This sequence comes from Homarus americanus, assembly GCF_018991925.1. NCBI lineage: Eukaryota > Metazoa > Arthropoda > Malacostraca > Decapoda > Nephropidae > Homarus > Homarus americanus. Next base: position 1,641,541 of record NW_024748747.1, read on the forward strand.
ATTCAATTTCTTCTTTTCTCTTAAATTAAGTGATTCAAGAGGTATAAAAGGACCTAGGCTATGATATAGTGCACATAGGGCATGTGTTCTGACTTAGGTATAACTCCGACTTACGAACATCCTTAGTAACAGAACTCGTTCATATCCAGAGAACCCCCCAAACATAATTAATTTAGTTTAAATGAAAACAAGAACCTAAGAAGAAAACTGCAGGCTGCTTCTGACTCCATTAAGAATGCAGTCACATGACCAGTTGAGCAATCTACACTGAGAATGAGACACCAACAGGAAAGATTATAAAAATTCTTCAAGTTGAAGACACAGAAACCAACCACTTTAACAACCTTAGCAACTGTGAGTAGCACTACAATGACTAAATTCAAGACATCTTCTTGAACTGAGTAGTACATTTTATTACCGTTACAGATTTGTGCTTGTACCGTGCAAAAACAGAAGCTAGCATTCCAATGAGCTCAGTGGAATTCAGTTACTCCTGAAGGATAAGCTTCTGCCTAGCCAGTGTTATGGCTCAACATTTTTAACCAAAGTACAGTAGTATTTATCTATTTTCATATACCGGGTATTACAAACAAGTACTGTACTGCCCATTCATAGGTGATTATGAGGTTTGGGAGTTTGTCTTCAGATTTTTCACTATTTATGCATATGCAACATGAATAAACATGTTGTATGCTCAGTGAACATTCTCCAGCACAATGAAACATTCTATCTGACCATATACAAATATTCAGCAAAATTCATTAAAGAACACAGGGGTGTTGGTGGTACAGCGGTAACACGCATAACTCTCACCAATATGTCAAGGGTTCGAGCCTCTGCCCGGACACATGTGAGAAGAATGTTATCCAGTGTGACCCTCACTACCAAACACCACAGGTTTCCCGGTCCCCGGTTTCCTCCTGTACTAACACTGGATAGAGTGCCCAAACGGCGATAAGTGGCGAAAAAGATAAAAATAAATAAAAAATAAAAATAGGCAGACAGGGCCATGTGCCCCATCTGTAAGAAGTGTACCACCTCCCCCCTTCAGATTAATACATTCCTGTGTCTATGAAGGACACTGTATCAATCACAAAATACAGTGGCAGGTTTCATCCTTCAAAATTGTCAATCCACTTGTTTAACATCATATTAATCAACCAAGTATTTTTCACTCTTGCAAACCTTTCCACCTGGTGCAGGATGGTTAGAAACAGAAGTAGCACAGAGTCCTATAATTTAATCTAAGTGCTGTAACATATTTGTGTTCCCCGATGGTGTTCCCTTTTTCAATACAATTCTAAAATTTCTAACTAGTTTACCCATAAAGATTATACTGTATTATCAGTCCCAGTGTTTACTATTTGACAATACAGTATACATTATGGCATCCATGACCTGTGAGCTCTAATGTCCAGAATAACAAGTATACTGTAGATAGACTGCTTTGTTTTCTCCACTCTTTCAATACCATAAAAACAAATTTTACTAGAACAATGCTGACAGCAGGGACCCAGGGTCTTAAGTCACCAATGAGGCAAAATAAGCCTTAACTCCCAGAAATACTTAAGAAAAATAAAAATTACTGAACTCATTCGAGCTGATTTTGGTCTACATCCACATACAATACCAAATTTATCTAAACACACTTTTGTTTGTTTATGTACTCTCCCAAAAAAGCATTGGCCCCTTTTCTTATTGATACAATGTGTTACAATGGATGGATAGTTCCAATCACTAATTGTGATTCCTGCATTATGTTGGTAGGCCTGCCTTCCTAGTATCTGTGGTTGCCAGTTATTATTTCTGGCATTTGTTATAATTATGGTAACTCATCGTGCTTCATCTTTAAAGGAATAATATTATATTAATGTAGCAAAAGTAGCAAAAATATATCAATGGCAGTCAAATAGTAGGTGTTTTCTGCTGGAAATCCATGACCAACACTAGTACCCGAGACTCATTGGAAAACACAGCTTCCTCCGACAGACATAGTCTCGTAGTGTGCATCAGATAATGTTCCGTTGCCAATGCGAATCATTAGATGATACGTTATACAATCATAATTGTTACCTAATCAATTGAGGTAGAAATAATTAAAAATGTGGTAAATCATAATGTCATTGTCACTGGATATGGCATAATAATACAACTGTAATTACTATACAGGGTATTTGCAAATGAATGTAATATCGAATCATAGCGATTTATATTTCGTTCAAAGCGATTCCATTGTAACCTCGGTTCATGAAAACATAGTAACATTACGTATATTCCTATTTAGCAACCCATCCCTTGGGGCTGGTATCGTATTTTTGTTTTCCTTTTTTCTTCACGGGGAATAGCCCACCCGGGCACAGGTCATCGACCCACAATGGTGTCTAGGGGGCATAAAAGAAAAGGTAAAAAAAAATTTAAATCAAAGAGAAAAAGACTACAGTAATCTACACCACAAAGATGTTGGAAAACCAGCTTTTTGAAGTGAGACATTGTATGAGTAACGAAACACAGAAGAAAGCAGAGCTTTCCACAGTTTGGCTGTGTGAGGAAAGAAGGATGTACTATAGCGGGTCATTCTAGTGTGACCGACATCCACACAGAAACGGTGGGCACTGCGGGCAACATGAGTGTTACGAGCCCACTGCCTGGCCGGCGGTACACAGGATGCCAAATCCACCGAACATTGCCCATTAAATTACCTGTAAAAGAGAGTGAAGCAAAATTGTGGCGAAGAGAAAGGGAAGAGAGATTATCAACTAAAGGAGGAGAGTTAAGACGAAATGCTTTTGATTCCACCCTCTCTAACAGTTAAACAGAAGAAGAGCCACCCCAGATATGAGAGGAGTACTCCATGTTAGGATGAATGAATTCCTTTTAAACTTGAAGCAACTGCACAGGAGTGAAGTAGCTATGGCATCTGTACAGCATTCCCAGCTTTCGGGAGGTAGCTTTAGCAATGTAGTGGATGTGTGGCTTCCATGACATTTTAGAGGAAATGGTGAGACCTAGCAGATCTATTTTAGAATTTGGCAGAATGATTGCACCCTGAAATGTGATTGGTGCATAAATCAGTGGGGTTACTCATGACATTATTGGCTTTGCTTATGATATCACAATTCATCCTATTTCATTACATTATGTAGAGAATAGTTGGTATACTGTAGATATCATGGTGATTATCAGGTGCAAGAAGAAAGAATGAAAAATGCAACTGACAATCAGAAATACCAACCGAACCAAGACTGCTGTGCACGTGTTATTGTGTTCAATTCCATATATTGTACATCAGGCCCAAGAGGGCCAATACTTTTTTGGGGAGTGTACACAAGATGCCAGGATGGATGAATGGATACTATTCCTAAATCCCCTATTACCTGTACTCACCTGTGGTGAAAGGGAGGGACAAATATAAAATAATTTACAATGTAAACTTGAATGAAACATACTGATTATGGTAAAGTACATAATACATACCAGTAAAACCTTATTTATGACTCCAGTATTCATTTATTAAATACATTTTTACTACACCTCTTCATTATTCCACTGTGATGCTTTCAACTCTATTGTGAGCATTTCACCCTCATTAACCCCAAGTCCTACTGTACACCCATCTAAAAAGGTCTTCTCTTAACCCCTATAAACCCACTATCTTTATAATTCCTTTATTTATATCTGTACAGTTTCCTCTTAAGCCATCAGTTTCCACTTCATTCCATAATATCCTCTCAACGTTTTGTCTTCAAATCCTCTTATCACTTTGATTCTCTTTATACATTTCTATGTAGTGTAACCATCTCTATAAATTCATCTTTAAGGACAATCTACAAACACCTTAACCTCATTTTCCTCATATTAGTCCCTATATTCAAACTTTTCTCCAGGATTCTTTTGACAGGCAATTCTACAGTAGTACATTACCATCCCTTAACTTCAGAACCATACATCATCCTTGCTTGCTTCTCTCATCCCTATAATGTACTTTGTTTTAACCATGTTCAAGATTCTGTTAAGCCCACATATACTGTAGTTCCAAAAGGATATAAATTAAAATGATTGTATATTGTACATATAAAATCCTTTGCAGTTGCATGACTGAGTAGAATTAATAATGGTCAAGATTTATGATAGTATGGTTGAGTATGTAAGGGAAGAAGTAAAGTACTTTAAAAAAGGTAGACACAGTTTGAGAGCAAGCACTTACAGTTAGTAGTACAGTACTTCATTAGATGCTGTCAAATGAATTGCTGTATGTACAGTATTAGCAATTGCATGTCATGGAAGCATTTTGTTGTGTGAACATAGAACAGTCTCAGCAAATAGTTAAATTTAATTTTTTTGAGCAGAAATTGAAGCATTGTAAACTACTGTACAGTATTATATAAGTACTGTACAGTACTCTACTCCCTTTTTTTATTTACACATATCCAGGTTGCATAGTGCATATGTATGACTGGAAAACATGGTTTTGGGGATTAACATGCTGTTGTTTCTGATGCTGCAGTGATGTATGAGGTGACATGGGTAAAGCAAATGGAAAACACATGGGAAGCCAACTTAAAAATGATGATTAAAAGTTCTAAAAAGCACGGAACAGATTTAAGAAAGGTGATTTTGTCAGGAACAGATGTACTGTACTAGATTATGTGTGTTTAGCAGCACTGTATGAGAATAATTCTACAGGAGTACAATCAGAAGTGATGGAAAAAGGAATAATAAAACAAGCACAGTAGAACTCAAAAGTTATAAGACTACAGAAAGCATAAATTAGAGATGACATTTGATTGGAAATATCAGAGAAGCCCTAACAAGCAATAGTACATGAAATAACCTAAACCTTATAAAGTAATTATGGATATAGTGCTGTGTGAGACAGTTAGGAGTGGTGATAAATAGGGTGGGGGGGGGGTGGGTGGGTGGGTGGGTGGGTGGGGGTGGGTGGGTGGGTGGGTGGGTGGGTGGGTGGGTGGGTGGGTGGGTGGGTGGGTGTGTGTGTGTGTGTGTGTGTGTGTGTGTGTGGGTGGGTGTGGGTGGGTGGGTGTGTAGATTTACTGAATTATGTAAAGAACAAAACATAATCCCTTGCTGCTTAAGAACAAAAGAGGCAAGGTTTAGGGAAGGTAGAGATTAAATAGGCAACAATTCATAGTCTTGCAAAGATGACCAAACTGCACTGCACAGGATTATTCACAATACAAAACAATATCTGCAGAATATTCTATTTAGTTATAACAATATAAACTAAATATTGACTTAGATGGTTCAAACAACTGGTTATAAACATGGAAGACTTCTTTCTTCCATACCACAACAAATGATATGTTATACAATTGGAGAATAAACCGAATACTCCAATGGGTGTTCCAATGTTGCATATTGTGTTTGGACATTTTCTTTTCAAAAAAATACAGTAAATACAGTATACTGTACATAACTGCTAAAAGGTGAGTAAAATGCAAGATAATCACTGTGACACTTTTTATTGATGAGTCTGAGGACTCCCTGCAATGACCGGGGGCCTGAGTACACAGCAAGCATCTGCTGAGATTGGGGGATGGGTGGTGGGGTGGGGGAGGGAATCATTCAGAAAAGATTCAAGTCTTGAAGAGAAGGTAAGGGAAAGGGGGTATCAATGGAAATTCCTTGACGACAGCAAACTGGGGTTGAGAGACTGTACAATAATTCTGTATCTCTCTTAAATTCACTGCATGAATGTAAATAATTTCATTTTCAGAATTGCATATCCAGTCACTACGAAAGTTGGCAGAAAAAAATATATTAAATACTGTATATATATATAGATCTATAGCATAAGACCCTATTTACTCGTCAGGAGGGAAGACAAAACAATTCAGTGCTCAATACGATTATGCTCGAGTGTAAATTTTCAAAGCATTTAAATGAAGGTTCATAGGTATACAAGTTTAACAACAGATACCTACAAACTTTTGATCTAGCACCGAGCACCATACCAATGAAAAGAGAGAGTATCCTTGTTGCAAGGGTGAGAAAATTTCCCCACTGGAAGATATCAATGTGAGGGCTTATGACAAGAGAAGTCTTCATCACCACCCAAGAGTTCAAGTCCAGCATCAATTTGATGACAGTGATAAGTGCCCACGACTACCAAGCAACTCATACATTATAAAGGAAGTTAAATCATCAAATTAGGCAATGAATAGTAATCATAGATATGATGAGACTTTTCAGTTGGTAATGCAACATTTGTAGCATCTTTAATGTTCTCTACAGTTAAATTACAGCAAGAACAACAGATAAAATTAAAATTGCTTTTGTTGCACATTTCATATATGGCAAATATGGTGACATATATGCTAGAATTCTGCTGCTCAAGAAATTTTCATCCCTGAGATATGAGTGCAATAACCTACAGTCCTTGCCAAATTACCAACATGCTGGCATTACTTAAGTTCTGTGATTGTCTTTAGTTATACAAGGCATGTTGCTCATTTTAACAACTAAATCACAAGAAACAGTATAACCAAATCACAAGAAACAGTATAACCCAAGGTCAATTCAATCATCAAACTGCTGATATTATATTATTTTAAGTGTACAGTACTTTATACACATACCTGTACTTCATTAAAATAATACTCTGGAGCTAAGTAAATGCTTAGTGGTGATTAGCCCAATCTTGCTCAGAAAGAAAAGTTTTTTGGCACAGCCTCAGTAAGAAAGGAAGGTCATTTTGGTTCAGGTACAAAACAAATAGGGTAATAATCCTTGGCACGAATTCCTAGAAGCCTTCGGCTCAAGAAAGACACATTTAAATTCATTAATAAATAAGAATATCACATCAAAAATGTCTTTCACTACATTACTTCTCACAGTCCCTACCCCATCATTGCCTTCATCCAGGGGAAAATGCAGTTGTCCAATAAATAAATAAATAAATAAATAAATAAATAAATATATACCTGTATATATATATATATATATATATATATATATATATATATATATATATATATATATATATATATATATATATATATATATATATATATATATATATATATATATATATATATATATATATATATACACACACAGCTAGACCCCGACTTCGAGCCACTTGCAGTTGGCAGAGGCCATTTTTTTTTCCCAAATGACACCGCATTTCTTTGCGAGAAACGTTTCCAATTAATGTAGTCTCCATGTATAATTAGAAAATTATGGGGGCCCCATGTGCATTCAGCTGACTACATTAAAGGTAAGTGCTCAGTCACACTGTATCCATTCCTCATTATTTATTACTTTCACTGTACTGTATCCATTCCTCATTATTTATTACATTTACTGTACTGTATTTCACTGTAGATTTTTTTTTTATCTATGTCGGACTTACGACCATTCGGACTTACGACCTGGATTTGGGTCCCTAACCCGTCATGGGAAGTCGGGGTCTGCTATTTATATATATATATGTATTTATATATATATATATATATATATATATATATATATATATATATATATATAAATATATATATATATATATATATATATATATATATATATATATATATATATATACTGTATATATATATACCTGTATATATATACACAAAATTATTTTCTTAATCATTAGTTTTCAAGGCTGCAACAGTGATACCAACATCATAGTATTAGCTGCAAGTGCAACTAATACATATCAAGAGGAGCTACTAACCATAAAACAATTTTTCAATCCTGGACAGGAGGAAAGAGTGGGGCAGGGGGGTCATTACATCAGATGCTTGCAAAACTCGGGACACAGAAGAACACGTAACTAAATCTATTTGCACATAAAACATCCAATATCGTTAAAACTAACATTATGACAAAAAATTTGTACATGCGTTAAGACAGATGCTGAAATCGACATTCAACAAAACAAATTAGCCAAAAATATCATGAGTTTAGAGCATTTGAACTAGAAATCACTGGTCTGTCTCTAAAAACCCTTATTGCCTTTAAAACAAGGGGAGGAGTTCAAACAAGATTTGACACAGTATGTGTCATCAATTCCCTGAATAATAGCACAGGCATTGAGTTTGGTCTCCATCAAAACACAGTTTTCTCTTGACCTTATAAATCTAGTTTGGCTAAAGCCATTTCATACTTAAAACTCAAAATGCCGACACATCAGCATCCATCGCAATAAAAAAAATATAAAAAAAGAGGTCCAAATGTAGCAATTGCATGGAGCCAAGCTTGTAGCACAGTGTTAAGTCAGTTTGTACTATGGATAGCCAGCTTTCAATGGGCGTGCCGAAGCAGGGTTCTATCCGTACTCTTGAGCTCCGTGACCCTGGTTGACCTGATTCATGCGCTCCATGATCCTTGTTAACCAGATTAATGAATTCTTTGACCAGAGTTGACATGATTCATATGATGAAACTATGATTGACCTGAATATTAATCAGCAACTTTGACCCAAGAACTCCAAAATCTAGTTGACAGGACTTTTTGAGCTATGGCTGTATTTACATATTTTCTAATGGTTTTAAATACCAACCTGCCAAGCACTGTTAGAGGGCTGTTTTCAATAATATTTTACTCATAATGTACAAAGACAAAAGTGTTAGGTAATCTACTCATCGGATCATGCATGAATAAAGGCTCATGAATCACGGATTCAGATAACCGGGGTCTGCCTCCCTGCAACGAGCCTTACGTACACAGATGAGAAATATGTCTTTATAAATATCAATAAACATAATTACAGTAATGATACACATCTGAGAAATATAGACTCTGAAAATAAAAAACCTGTACAGATGTCACAGCAGGCAACAAGGGGTGGAGAGTTAAGTAACTCCTCCTCCCAGATTTACAAAAAAAATATAAAACAAAGACAGGAGAAAATATGACTGGGTATTTAAAACTATGCAAGTTGCTCTCTCTCCCTCCCTTGTTATTGGTGACCTGCTGTGCCACTTTGGTAACCTGTATTAGGACCTGTAAAAATTTGCTGTGGCTATGTGAAACCTCCGAGGAGGCACTAATCCCTGGTTTGTGAGGTGAGTTTAGAGTTACAGAGGCCGGGCAGGAAAGAGCCAAGAGCTCACTGGGAGAATATATAGGACCATCAGAGCAGGTTGAAGAGTCACATACGATCATTATGCATCTAATCCAAGTAACTTCATTTCCATCTTTGAAAACAGTCAACACGATTTGCCGAGTCAAGCACCCATACGTACCCTGGATTTGTCAGTAGATATGAATAGTTGTACTCTAGTTTTGTCATGGGGTAGGGTTAATACACGAAATATATTGTAGTGGATCATATGAAAATACTTAAATCAACATCCACTAATATGCTAATCTCTCGGGAAATTCATATGACGAAGGCACTTGGACAACACCTTACTTGGCTGAGTCAATGTTAATCTGGACCTGTCTCCTGTGAAAGAACCGCATTTGAAACTATCATTCACCGTTTCTATCATAACCTGGTCGTGGCAGAATCCTTATTACCTGCTCACATAAATAACAGTGTGAATGACAATATCTCTGAATTAAATTACAGTAAAACTATAAATACGTTTCTACTGCCTCGGCTGCTTCCTGCCCAGCTCGGGTATAACAACCTGATGAGCAACCTGATTGATTTGGTATGGGCTTTGATGAAGGATTTACTATTTGACTTATGGCTAAAATGGCAAGTGGCAAGTGGTCTTACTATCACACAAGTGTCCCAAGAGAACAATGGCACTAATACTCAAGGAACAAATATGTTGACACAGCTAAACGACTGCCAACCTACCAGAGATATTGGGTACGTTCATTATAGATACAGTGTTCAAACTCCAAAAAACACCGAGCACTTCCTGACTGGATGGCATAAGCTATCATCCAACTTTAATATTGTGCTAAGGATTTAGAGTAGTTTGGAGTCTGTCCATTCTATCTTTTTTTGGAGCATGGCTAATTTCCTAAGTTAAGCACAACTGTGTGGGGGATTGGGCAACAACTGGTGGGCTAGCACTATGCGTCACAACTAGCAGGGTGAAGGGCAAGTGTAACAGTGTGGGGCCAAGATGATCTGGGCTGCAACAAACTTCTTCACAAGCACTGATCAAAATTCCACTCTAAAGCTGATCACTTTTCAGATCTTACTGACATTCCATAAATGATCAAGACCTGTGTATGAGGCGTTGCATTACAAATCTTGGATAACAAAACAGAGGCAATGAACACTGATTAATGTAACAGGTGCAGAAAAACTCTATTAAACATTCCTTAGCATAATGCACTCACAATTTTTTAAGAAATGGAGATCTCAAAAAAATTGATATGTTAAAATCTGTACTATGGAAAGCATTGCACAACATAATAAGTGACCCGAATGAAATGATTAAAAACCAAATACCTTTTGATGCTTCAAAAAGACCTCCAATAGTGATTAACCTACATCAATGATCTACTGCACTAAGGACATGGATTGAAATTAAAGATAATTAAAACAAAATATACCAAAAAAAATTGAAATAAATATAACTTAATTCCATACTAAACAAACATTATAACTGAATTTACTCCATCTATACATAAATCCTTACCACATACTCCGCCTTAAACCTTTATCATAAGTACCAGACACCACACATAAGAAATCTTTAACATTACACATACACTAGTCACAATATACACAAATTGGCACAAAAAACCGGATACTCAACTGTATCCAAATTTTTAATAAATTACATACAGTATATGAAAAATAAAGAGGAATCACAAAAATAGTTTCCAACCAAATACTTATTTTTTTCAGAAATATCATATATTACTAGGATGGCAAGCATGACCATCTCTTTAAGCAGAGCCTTATTAAGTACATCATCACCATCATCACCATGATAATTCTCCAGTGAACAATACTGTCTTTCAGCTGTAGTAAGCAGGCAGTCTTTGACACTTGCTTAAACAGCCAAATATAACCCTGTGTTATTTAGTAGGGGGTTTTCAACCACCCATTTAAATAAGACAAACAAAAAATAAAAACAAACAAAGGATAATCTAAAATTTATACATCTATCACTTTCATTCTGAATTTCTAAAAACACATATTACTCTTCAAATCTCAATCTTGGCAATCTTCTCTACAGAAGCAAACACCGAGACAGGCAGGGCACTATCAGATTTCTCCTGAGTGACATCATACACCTGCTATGTTAATACCAAGAATAAAAAGAGAACACCTAAAACTTAAAGTAGTTGTTGCTCAAAGAGGTAGTCACACTCGCTGATATGGAAACAAGAGACACAGTGAGGGGGGGGCGGGAAGGGGGTTTGAGCAATGGGTAACACTGGGAAATGAGCGTCTCATGCAAAATCGCTGTACAATCCTTGTCCTCACTGATTGTTCATCACATTATACCATTCCATAATAATGTGGAATGTCTCCAGTTGAGAGAGCTTAATGTCAATACCTCCTTAACTCCAAAATGAAACAACAAGACCTGATAAAAGGAGGTATGCCTTCATCACTTACAAGTCCTGCACCACACTGCCATGCTTAACATCAGCAGCAAAAGGACTATATACATCTGTCATGGAAATGCTCACATAACTCTGCTCCTTCCAAATATTTTCACGAGACTGTATGAAAACTTAACATCTAAGCGTTATAGTGGATGTCAGCATAGTGATTTCAAATACCTAGGAATTATGGAACAGATTTAAATTCAATCAAGTACTTTGTAAACACATCATATGCAATATAATTTTGCCTCATTGATGATAAATTAACAAATAAATAATGCATAAATGGATTAATTGTATTGTTTGAAGAATATTTACAGTACAATCTAACTATTAATCTATGGTCTGCAAGTTTTCCTCTAACAGACTAGCCTGATAAAAAAAAATAATAATACAATACAATATATAACTTTTTTTTTTCATGCAAAATAGTACTCCAAAACAAGAGGGCACCTGTGTATTGTAATCTATTGGTATAAAACGTATAAATCATAAAAAAACCTCTTCCTCCACTGATGCAACTTTAAAATTATATGGATGTTGGTACACAAGGTCCTTGGTCTTGACAGCTTGCCTAATGTCTCTTGTTTACTAACTTTAATGCTCTATTAAACTTAATTCATCTTCCATAAATAATTCTTAAAACTTCGAATTTCTTAGACTAGGTTTCTAATTATGACTGATGCACACACACACACACAATGCACACACATGGATATTTGTCTTCTGCACAGTGGCACATAATAACCAGGGCAACAATATTCCATCTTCAAACTTCTTGAAATCCACATGCACCAACTACACATATACTGTACATATAAATTTACACTTGACACCTAATGAGTACCTGTACTATAAATTTTATCTAAAAAATTAAAAATAAATAAATAAAATCTAGTACAAATCACTTGCACAATACTGTCCTACACCAGTTCAGTAACATCCACTTTCTCCATCAATGAATCAAGGGCAGCACATTCTAACATTTAGTCTTTCAATAAATGATATACATACCTCAATACAGTACTCTCTTTAAATGATAGTTCATTTCTAACAGCTTAAGTGGTATCTGTATATTAGTTACACTTTTCCATTTTACCAAAAGAACTTTTGTTTCTCTGAGTATTTAAACAGGGTACTAAGTTTAAAAACATTTAATTCTCGATCCATTATTTTCTAATGATGAAATTTTGCTATACCAGTCAACATATCACACATTTGTCAAATTCTGAAAAACATTGTTTGCTGTAGATATGTGAAACTCAATGCCTTTAACACACAGTTGTGATAATTTGAAAGTGTGTCACATTCAGTGGCAGACTATGTCATCACTACTGTACTCAGATGACAAATAACATGCAGATACCTAACTGAAAAGGTAAGTTTTTTGGTTGTTGTTGTTTGCTCTTGCTAGCCTTTTCCTGCTATGTTGCAAGGCAGAATAAATTCACTCAATCATTCCAACCATTATAGTAGGTGTGATCTTATATGATGATCCCATTCTGTGCACTTGTATTTATACAAAGGGTATTTTTAGAAAAGAAGCAGACCAAAATCATTTGATTTCTACTAAACTACCATCTTCAAGTTATTCTTATTCCTCACATGGCTAATACTTCTCTGTACAACAGTTCAAGATTTTATCTTCCATAATTCTCTAACATCGTATCCTAGGACTGACATAAACTTGACAGAGGAATCAAAACTGTCACCAGCACTTGAAAAATCCACTTGCCCATTTGTATTCATGAGTGACATATGCATGAAAGGGCAAGTGTCTTTTCATAGGGTGGTCATCAACCAGGAAAGGTGTGAATATCATTCTGCTGAACAAAGTGTGTAAGATATCAACAACAACAAAGTTGACTCTTGAGTTTTTTCTCTAGCATTATTATATTTATTATATACAGTACTGTACCACTCACATGATATATATGTTATAATGTATAGGCCCCACCTACATCTCTTAATAACCCATACTAAACACCAAGATCAAAGTCCAGGAAGAAAATTACAATTATGAATTACCAAGCTTGCATAACAATTGGCTTTAAGAAAAATAAAAACTGAGCCCAGGTATTTATTATGATGTTGAAGTCTTAACCTGAGAAACCCGTTTCATGCTGCCTTACCACTGAATAACAACCCTAGATTTGAGACATTATCCATTCCATCACAGTTCACAATTCACCAGTAATAATTTTCCAAAAAATTCTTCAACCCGTAGACATGTGAACAATGAACTCTAGTCTTTGGTCAACCCAACAGTAAAATTCTTTTGCATTAATGGAGATTATGAAGCGATGATATATAATTATTTCCTAACACTAAATCTTTCACATTTATGAAGATTTTGAGGTAATTACATAAGTTATTTCCTAATATTAAATCTTCTGCATCACTGAAGATTCTGAGGTATCATGACATAAATGTTTCCTATGAATAAATCTTTTGTATCAATGAAGATTTTGAGGTAAAGACAATTACTTCCTATGAATAAATCTTTTGCATCAATGAAGATTTTGAGGTAATGATAATTGTTTCCTAAGATTAAATCTTTTGCATCAATGAAGATTTTGAGGTAATGACAATTACTTCCTATGAATAAATCTTTTGCATTAATGAAGATTTTGAGGTAAAGACAATTAATTCCTATGAATAAATCTTTTGCATCAATGAAGATTTTGAGGTAAAGACAATTACTTCCTATGAATAAATCTTTTGCATCAATGAAGATTTTGAGGTAATGATAATTGTTTCCTAAGATTAAATCTTTTATATCAATGAAGATTTTGAGGTAATGAAGGCCAACACTTTCTTAACATTAAAATAAAATTCCTATCAAATTACCTTAAAACAATATAAAAAAATTACCAAAGTGATTGTTTTTGAACAGCCAAGTAGCCTACAACACCCGTTAAAATTTCAAAAAGCCACTCGCTCTGTCATTCCACACACATACATACACATACATGCACTGTACTGTATCAAAGAAATCTTTCAAATTGTCTATCAGATGTATTCAGAACTACATGTAACCTTTCCTATATTCAGGGAACCACATGTAACATTTTCCTAAATGTTCCTCTATTGCTTAAGCTGAGTAATATTCAAAATCATGAGCCATTTCTTCTCTGTACCATCTGTGAACAATCTTCCTATTTGAAGGAACTGCTAATACCCCTATATACGTTATATATTTCTCACAAATTTAGTTGTTGATAGAAGGTGTAACAGAGACTACACGAGTTGGTTCAAAATGTGCTTGCCAGTCACTCGGGTACTGGCAAATCACAAAACTAAGGATAAACACGATATGTTTGCTAAAATATAATGATCATGTTATATAAAAATTTATCTTGGTGCCAATACTGTACAAAAATGCAAAGATGGTACATAGTGTGTTGTCAGAATTACTTATATTTTGTCCATGAACCATTAACCACCAAAAACGTGGTATGTTAGGATTAATCAACTATCATTTACAGTGATCTTGAAATATGGTATTACCATAACAAGCATAACATCACTACAAACATCACCAAAACCAAGAATTATTTCAAGAAGTATCACCAGCACCTGGTATCACTTTCAGAAACATCATCAACAGTTAATAATGTAGTCACAAAACTCTTCAAATGCCAAGAGTCATTAAAAAGAGCATCACTAGCAGTAAGTGTTACTACAAGTATCATCTCCACTGCTAATGTTACCAGAACCAGCAGTCGGTCACTATAACTAAACTCGCCAGCATTCATTTTCATTTGGAGTAATGTCACCAGCCTGGGGATTCAGTATGAGTAATAAAGGAATACTGTACAATACAAGAAAAGTTCTTACACGTGTCGTAATGAATAAATATGATTGATACTGTATAAGGAATCATTATAACATCTGCACTATCATACATACATTCATAGGACTTTATCACTTGGCTGCTTATCACAATTTGGTAAACAGTGAGTTGATTATCACTATGCTGAGTCATCCCCTATAGTGTAGAAGGAGCAGCGTTGTCTAGCTGGACTTTGAAAAAGAGCAACACTTGTGATGGGGATAAGCCCAGTAAACACTAACAACCACTTTCTTATTTTGTTGAGGTATTTCAAAAAATTGACAAACAACAGCTACCTCTATGGTAATACACGTGAACATACTGGTTAGGTATTGTCGTAGCCTTTGGAAGACATAGAAGTTATGAATTAGTGGCACAGTATCTTTGCACTCAAGAGATAATGTGATTTTCTACTTAGTTTGTACACATTGTTATATGCATATTCAAAACACTTCAAAATGCAGGTCTCCCTGTCATCACATCATCTCAAACTTGCACAATTGGAAGCGCAAGATCTTGATTGCCTGATGCTTCCGAAACAATAAGTGTTACTTATTTCCTGATCAACAGCTAAGGGAAGAAAAAATTTAAATTTTTGGCACAAATTAGGTACAGAGGAATTACAGGGTTAA